>NC_139044.1:73810776-74181897 GCF_965140915.1 Aythya marila
CTGCTTTCTCTCCAGAGCAGATACACTGATTCCTCTCATTCCTCCCTCCCCCCCCCCCTCAACAGAGTTGCATTTATGAGATACATTTTAAAACAGCTGCTTCTTTAATTATGTTCACATATTCTTATATAAATATGTTTCTTTTCTTTTTGAATTTAATGATCATTTTGAGGCAGGTGTTAGGAATACTTAAGGGAAATATGGATATCCTGGGAGCACAATGCTTTTAAAAGCAGGAAGGACAGAAATAAGAACATAAATAAATTAAAACTGAGGAAAGAAAAGTGTAGGTGGGTCATGGCAAATGCAGATAACAGAAAGATTCTCAGTTAATCCAGTTACCAATGGCAATCTGAGCAAAGTCACATAATTTCATATACATGGCCTTTGTTTGTAGAGAAGCCACTTCACAATGGCAACCCATTAAAAAAAATAAATAAAATAAAAAAGATTTGTGGGTATGTGGCTAAAAAATTATTTAGATAACAAATGAGTTCCCTACTGTAGCCCTCATTTCCTTTATTCTTTAACTTTTTAAGTACTCTAAAACAGGAAACAATGATAGGAAAAGTCTTCAGAAATATAATAAGTACCTGTAGGACACAAGAAGCAGTATGTATGAGAGAGTTAAGACTGGAAGAATTAAGAGATACATGACAATCCTTACTTGAAAAGATGTTAAACCAGTAAAAAGATAAGCCAAACAAAATATTAGTTAAGAATTAAAGCACAAAAAGAGGATACCATATATAGTGCAGTATGCATTAGTTGTATTGAAAATCATAGGTTGCATAGCAGGAGAGCATCTTTTTTCTCCATCTACATTATGCTTGAGCCATGCTTACTAGGAATCAAAAGGATTTTTCTAGATGTTGCCAGAGGAGAGAGACTCATAATTCCAACTGGCCATTACTGTATGCCATGTATGGTATTAACAACAGCAAAGTATATGTAAGTCTATTTTTAAATGATTTATTCAAAAATTAAGGTTATTGCAAAATGTGAGTATAATAGTTTTTACAGTGTATGGGGGAAGAATGAGAAAAGATCGTAACCAATAATGTGAAACTTTTGCTGCAATAAAACCAAACAATGTTTAAAATACAGATGTGAAAGAGTAGTTAAATAACTAGCGCATAAATAAATAAATAAATAATAAATAAATAAATAAATAAATAAGCTGTTTAGTAATTACCAAAGATGCTGACTAAACTAGAGTCAGCACACCACAGGTCAATGTAATGCAATGCTAGTAGTCCCTGCTAGCTGCATGTTCTCTGAAAATGCTGTAGAGTGGGTCAGCTTGAATCTTTTCCATAGCGTAGATGCCAATAATTAAATACTGTCCCTGAATGTCTATGAGTTCATTCCCTGGTTACGGAAATCTGTCTCCCACTACATGCCAACTAGTTGTTCTATTAAAATAAATAAATAGATGATATAGATGATAGACAGATAGACAGATAGACAGACAGACAGATAGATAGATAGAGGCAAGGTTTGTTCATCTTTTATTTAAGAATGAAACAAAACAAAACAAAACAAAACAAAAAACTCTCTTAAATTATTTCTCATGGGCTATAAAATGACTATGGGATCAGTTCATGACACTGTGTTATGGTCACCATGATTCGAGTCTGTGGCTTAGGCACTTATATGTAAGTGTCCTTGCAGGTAAGTGACAGGCTTAGTTTCTTACTCTTTCTGTGTTCTTACACAGACGGATAGACAGTAATTAAATTAAAAGAAAACTCCATCACATGTGTGTAATACAGTCAGTACATCTTGGTTGCTTTGTATACCACTAAGGGTCAACATTAATCTTCATGTTGTATTAAATGAAATTAGATGAGGAATTTCTCTCTCTAGAAGAGTCCTCGATATATCAGTATTCTTGTTTGTTCTGTGCAAATCCTCTTACAACCTGCCCTGGGTATTTCAAGTTACCCTTGTTAGAAATTAATGTCTGGGTCAGTAACCACTTTTAAATGCCTGCAAAATGTTTACTAAAAGGTTGTATGATAACTTGTTACATTACATTTTTGGATATGATGAAGTGCTTCAAACCTTCATAACCGAACTGGGAGAAGAATTCATATTTTTTCTTCTTCTTCCCTATCATGCCCCACATCTAGTTACTTTTGCTTCTATCTTCAACTGTTTCCTCAAAAATTTACACACTTATCTTGCATTTCCATGACCTTATGTGGCAATCTGTTTAGAAAGCAGAAAACGTCAAGGTGCTTCTGCGCTACAGGGAAGAGACCTTTTGAATGTGGCATTTCAATTCCTTACAACCATGGAAGAATAAGGCAGAAATGAAGAAGGAGCAGAGAAGTGCAAACAGAGGCACAAATTGCTTCCACAAAAGAAGAGGTTCAGCAGGTGGTACATCTTCAGTACAGGAAAGAAACAAGTGAGTAGGAATACAGTGGAAGCTGATGAAAGTTTCTGAAACATGGAGAAGGAGATAATAATTATATTGTCAAAGTTACTGTTCCAGGATATTGTGAGGACCAAAGGGATAATTAGTTTTGGAAAGAGATTTCAGAAATACATAGAAGATTCATATATAATTTATATCATTATATATACTGGTGGCTATAATGGTAAAGATGCATCAATGATGAAATGTTGATTGCTGGAAACTGGCAAGATGTGCCAGCAATGAGATTGTTCTTTACTTGTCTTCATTATTATATTCTTTTCATAGAGACATTATTAGCCACTGTAAGGGTAGGAGATTAGAAAGACCTTCAGCCTGAAACAGTTTGGTCAGTTTTGTGCTGTTGCAAATCAGGCACACTTCTTGTGCCACAGAACAACCCCCCTCTCCCTCTCCCCCATTTTTAGCTTTCTGTCCATGCCAGGTCAAGCTCACTCCTTTCCAGACTAGCCCAATCATTAAGCTCAGTGGCATTTTTCATCAACCCTTTTGAAGTCCAGCTTCCACTGATTTTGTCCTTTTTCCTTCTCCCACTCATCCATGCTAAAGTTAATTTATGCTACCTAAAATAATTCCAGCATTTTTAAAACATACAAACTGTGTTATGTAAAAAACTAGGACCATGAATATGGTCCTAATTGTGTTCCCCTGAGGTCTGGCTGATTTGTAACAGAAAAGCAAGATAAAATAAAAATTGGATCCCATTTTTAAAATTCCTTAGTCCACAGCAGGAATGATTGATTTTTATTTTTTTTTGAATCCCTTGAAAACAAACAAACAAAAAAATCACTATTTTTTTTAAATGTGGGGATTTGGGTATTCACAAGAAAATAACCACATTGTTAAAGATTTATGTCAATCCTGGTTATACTCACAAAGAAAAAAAAATCTTGTTTTGACCATGTAATACTATCTATTAAGTATTACAGTAAAAACAGAGATGAGAAAAACTAGAGAAAGACTATTAGCTTTGGGATTTTTGTTGGTGGTGGTGGTTTTGTTTTGTTTTGTTTTGTCTTGTTTTGTTTTGTTTGTGATACTCTATTTGCTTAGTCCATGTGTAAATGTGAATACTTATGCAAAGGTTTAATGTGGTTTCTTATGTATATTTCTATTGGCGCTTCTGTCATAATAAGGTTGATTCATTTTTTCAAACCATCCTTATTCCCAACTGTACCTTCACTAGAAATAGATCCTAATCACTGTCAGTTCCCTTGGGGCTTAAAAAGCTGAAGCAATACAAAAGTGTGTATAAGTTTTAGATAATGTAGTCACATTTTTCTAATCATATTTCTAATTTCACTAGGTTGTTACACAAAAGCGCTGATTGGAGAACAAGATCATAAAAGCCGAAGAGATAATACTGAATCACTCACACACTAGAATGTAGTAATTGTAGAGTTGTTTAAAGAGCTGGCACAAAAGCACAATAAATCTCGTATTTGCAGAGTACTTCTAGAGAGGAACAAATAATGCCCAAAGGTGGAAGTGGTGTGGGGAGGAGAGGGGTGGCAAAGAGAAGCTTGTACAAAAATAACAATTTCTACAGTAATTATAATTTTAATCAAACTATTGCTTCATTCCTTCACTTCTTCATTCCTCATCCCTCCCATATACACAATGTTTCAGCTGGAACAGTGAGATGACTGTTTGTCAGGAAATACTGTGCAAACAGGTACTCATATACTCTATAAATAAATAAAAAGCAAGTGTACAGTAGCTGAAAAACAGATGCCTTTTAATGAAGGTAATACCTTCACAGTTCTTGTTTTTACATATGTCTTAAAAGAATCGGAATCACTTTGAAGTTAAAAAAAAATAAAAATAAAAATAAAAATAAAAATAAAAATCAGTGCATTATGATTTCTGAAAAAAATCTATCTTTCCTAAGAAGATAGAATAAAACACTATTTTTGATAGTTCTATATGTATTTTTTTACAGTAATACAGAAGGAAACTTTTATGTATTGAAGGGAGGGTGGAGACAGTCTGTCTTTGTATCTCAGTTCTAGGCATAAGACTGAGAAATGCTTATCAGCTTTCTCAATTTTCCTAATTTTCCACGTGTGCCAAGGCATGTATTAAATGACATAGATCTAGTACACTAAGTTTTACAAAGGATACATGGTACTGTAGCATCTAATGTACAACCTTTGGCTACTGTCTAGTGTGAACCGCCCTGAAAAAGATACAGTGCTCAGGTGCAATACAAAGCAGTGAAATATCTCCTCTTCTGCCAGCTTCCCATACCAAGTTGATCACCACATTAGGTGATTTAATGGCATTTGCATGTTGTACAGGGACCACAGACCTGCAGAAGCACTGCAGCACTGCACTGAAAACACAATTGAGACCCCCAATCTGGAAGAGTCAGAGGTGAGACTGTTTCCATGATGCTTATGTTGAATGCTCAAGGAAGACTCTCCACAGAGATAGGTGCTCTCAAAAAGCTCTCAGAAAGGTGAGATGGTCAGAACATCAGCAGTCTCCCGCTACAGAATGAAAATTCTTCTGCCTTTCCAAGTAGCAAAATAAACCCTGAATATACAACCTGAGCATGCATGTCTGGAAACAGAAATATCATTATTGTAATTATTAAAAGACGCAGAGCCTGAGCAGATAACTTGCAGCAGTTTAAGGCATTAGCACATAGGACAGGGATGCTGCTCACCTTTGTAGAGAGAGAATTCAGGCAGCCACAGCTCGATTAGAGTTGGAGCTGGTCAGCAGTGTGGAGGGCAATAAAAAGGCTTTTTTAAAGTATGTTAATGGAAAAAGAGAAAGGAGGACCAGAGCAAACATTTGTTGGATACTTGATGGTCTTCTCACAAACAGGGAAATAGACAAAGCAGGTAAGTTTAATGCATTTTTCACCTCTGTCTTCAACAATAGTGACAGGCTCTGGGACTTCAGCTACCCGGAGTTGGAGGACCGTGACTTCGGGAATTATAAACTCCCAGTTAACCTCAAACTTGTGTGGGATTTGCTGCTCCACCTGGATGCATACAAGCCCATGGGGCCTAATGGAATTCATTCCAGAGTACTCAGAGAGCTGGCTGATGTTCAGCCTGATGGACACAGGTGTTTTCTAGGAAGTTAAACAATGACACGCCAGAAAAAACTTTTTAAGGGGGTGATAAATTTCCAACAACATAACTGAGTAGAGTCTTGGGAGCAAGTAAATCTGCCAGTGCTTATCTGCCCAAACCTTATACTGACATAGGAACTGTTTTACTTATATCAGTGTAACCATGTCAGAGGAAAGATTCTGACTGGATAAAACACCTTCCTCAAACTGGTTGGGCTGTTGGAGGAACTAGTTTGAACCAAGATGTCAGACTATGTCAGAAATTCTTCAGAGGTCTCACATTTCCATTCTGCCTCCTCTGATGTAGGAATTTTTCCCCTAGGGGAGAGGTGAAATCAAATAACTGGTGTCAGCAACTTAAAGTGCTGCATCCATTTCTTTAGATGATGTCTGTCTATAAGTTAAATATCCCTTTATTGAAAATCAAGTCCATTACTTGTCCTATGTCCAGTGGATAAAGTAATTATTTATTTCAATTTTTATATGAAAGGACAGCTGTCATGCATTCAGTCTTCTCTGGACTAATGGACATTTTTTATCCATCCCTGAACAGCTTTGCATTTAGCTGTCACTCTATGAATATTAAGCATTTCCAAGAAGGAAATGATAGAGCCATGGGATATGCCTGTCATGGTCCACCTTGTTGACTCTGCAAGTCATGGCCTGCCAGTGTTTTTGCCTATGCAAATATTTCGCGTGTTACCTGACACATGTAAAATCCACTGTTGTCAACCAAATAATAAAATAACTTTTTTTTTTTTTTCCAAAATAAGATTATTTTTTCCGAAATCATAGCAGACCTACTGGTAAGTATGAAGTCTTCATTTTGAATAAGTATTTGCTGTTCCAAACTGTGATTGGTTGCTCAGACTTTTTGCTACACTCTTGTGAGCTAAAAGCTCTATGTTTTAAAATCAGAACAGAGATTCTTATATAATTATTAGACTGTGGGAGTTAGGTTTAAAAAATAAATGTCAAATACCCCAGCACTCCTGGTAGAATTGCAGGAGGTGGCCAACCTTGAAACTCAATTCAGAGTATGTAATTGCCTTGGCAAGGTACAGAACAGTAAGAATGTACATTTCCTTGTACCACATGAGAATGCCTTGAATTCTTGATTTTCCTACATCTACAAAAGCAACACAGTTCTTGGAATTGTTAGGTGAAGTTCCTCTGAATGGAAACCCTTTCAATATGCTTTTGTCTCCACATATAGCCTTCACAACCTACTTGCACATCACAAATGTTACAAAATTAAAATCTCCACAGATAAAGTGCTGGCCTGTCTCTTTCACAGTGCAATAATGTAAATAATCAGCAATTTTACTTTAAGCCTTCATTATAGCATTTGTATGGATCTTTCCTAGCGTTTAGACTAACTGCCATACATTTTTTCAAACAACTGGTTTCCATTATCTTCTATATACAATGTAGAGAAAACAAACAGATTGCATCTATACAAATCATCTATACAGATGCAATCTGTATAAAAGGCTGATATTTCTGTAGCTTAAACAAGGTTTGAAAAATGTGTGGTACTTCTCACACGATTTGGTGTTTAGTACATAATAACTATTGCTTAAACTTCTGAAGAATAAATGTTACTATTTAAAAGTTCATATTATTTTCAGAAGTATAATAAATTAAAATTAGTATGTTTTGAGAAATCTAGAGGCTCTTCTTAAAATCTACATCTTTCTTCAGTACAATTAATTTTTTTTTTCTTTCCTGTTCATTGAGCAGCAGGAAGTAATTCTCCAAGATGTGCTTTAATCATTGATATTGACGCATAACAAAAAAAAAAAAAAAAAAAAAAAAAAAAAAAAAAGCCCACACAACAATTAGTTTCAAACTGGGTTAAAATTACAGTAACACTTGTAAAATACTACACTTAGCAATGCTAAGTTTTTAAGTTTTTAAAAATAATTTACAAAAGTAAAGAGAAAATTAGAGTACTTAAGTCTTGGACTTCTTACCATATTCAAGAGAATACTTATTTGAACTTACTGGAAGATAAGTGACAAAGAAAATGGAAAATCAGAGTATTATTTCCATTAATATTGCAAATGGTTACTATGACTGCCATGAAAATCTACAGAATCCAATCAAGTTCCAGCATTAGGTAGGGAATGAATAACCCAAAAAAAGCAGTGTGTTACTCGACATTTACTGTCACATATTTACCATATATAATGGTAATTCTGCTCTTGTTCTCCAGAGGTGTAGAGTATGCAAAGAGGAAAACAGAGATGTATGGCATACTGATATACTGATTCAGATATATATGCTTTACTTTTTTCTTTTTTTTTTTTTTTTTTTTTTAATAATAGGTTGTCTCAGAACCTTCTAGAATGTTTTTTTTTCTACTCTGTTAGGCCATGTTTATGCAACCTGCAGCCTGTTTTCATGACTGTAGGAAAATCATTTAACATATTCTGACACTTCATTGAACTGGGCCTACAAGGTCATTCTCTAAGAGCATGCTTGAAGAAAGAAGAAATGATGGATATTTCCCTCACGATTTCTAGTTTCTTCAACATGTTATAAAGACAGCTAGCTATTGAAACAGGTAAAGAAGAAACAGCATATGGGCTGGCTTTAATTTCAAGTTCCAGTTGCCTTGGAGCTCCTAGATGAACTGCCGTAGTGGCTGTGTTTCTGAAGATTCTAGGTCTGTAACCACACACAATTTTATGCCAGTGTTCTGGTTTAACCTAGCAGGCAGCTAATCACCATACAGCTATTTGCTTACCCCATTCCCTGCAGTGGGATGAGAGAGAGAATCAAGAGGGAAAAATATGAAAAAATGGTGGGTAGAAATAAGGACAGTTTCATAGGACAGAAATAATAATAATAATAATAATAATAATAATAATAATAATAATAATAATAATAATAAAACAATAATAAATAAAATGTACAATTCAATTGCTCACCGCCCACTGACTCATGCCCTGCCTGTCCCTGAGCAGAGGTCCTTCCCCTCCCTCTCCACCCCAGGCAGCCACCCCATTTTGTTCAGTGTAATGCCATATGGTATGGAATATCCCTTTGGGTGAGCTGCCCTGGTTCTGTCCCTTCCCAGCTTCTGGTGCACCCCCAGCCTCCTTGCTGGGACAAAGGCAATATGAGAAACTGAAATGTCCTTGACTTAGGGTAAGCACTGCTCTGCAAAAACTAAATTGTTAGCCTGTTATCAGCATTATTATTAATCTAATCCCAAAATAATTAAAGGATTTATTTTTATTTTTATTTTTGGAAGTTGATTCTGATCAGAACTAACAGAAAAGCAGGTTCAAGTGATGTTCACATTTTCACAGTGTCCAGTTTACTATTTCTTTTTTAGTTTGTTTTGTTTTGGCATAGCTTGTTAATGGTGGGCAGACAGGAGTTCAAAGAAGCTCTCCTTGGTAATGGGTAAATTATTGGAAAAGGATGCATCCTTTTTAATTTTATCTGATAGTTTTTTGGGCTTCCCTTGACAAAAAATATTAATCTCTGGAAACAGATAGGGTAAGCAGCTGAACTCTAACCCCAGTGATGTCACCTGGATACGTGACTGCTGAGGTTTTAGCCCTGCTCCAGCTGCTGGTACAGGGCTACCTGTTCCACCCCGCCCCCCCCCCCCCCCCCCCCCCCCACACACACACACATACGCTATGTGCAACCAGGCTTAGACACACAGACTGTCCAGTAGCTGCCCTGGATTCTCACCCCCTGCTGCCCACAAATACACACACACTTCAGTCGACCCCAAAGCACCATTTCTCAGGACTTCTTGGTTCCTCTGGTAATTCCTTCAGTGATCATTTCTGTGATCACAGCTTGGCTGACAATGTCTGACAATTAATGACATTTTCACTTCAATTAAGTGTTGTGTTAGGACACACAAAGCCAGACTCTGGATTTCCTTCAAGTAATGCTTATAAAATAGGACTCAATAACAAACAACAGAGAAACAATTAAAAATCTTTTTTCTTCCATATTCCCTCAATTGCCACTGGCTCTGGATGCATTTCTAACCTGTTTCAAAGCAAAATCAACCAACTAACAGAATAGAGAGTGAAATTATTGTCATCAGATTTATACTTGTGATGTCAAGTGTTGCTGAACAATATCCAGTAAGTGCTTTGCATCCTAGAGTTATTAGTACAAAGTCCACAGCAGATGTAGGTGTAGAACTCAAAGAAGCTTTCTTTAGCCATTGAAAATTAGGCATCCACCACATCTGACAAAAATTTACTAACAATCATTATTGAAACAGAATACATAGCTTTTGCTGGGGAGACATTTTGTAAAATTTCAGAAATATGATATATGGTGGGTTAAACAGAAAAACATATCCCAAATCTCCAACAGTAAATACAAATAAGTATCCAAAGTCTTTAATTGACATAAAGTTTGCAGAATTATTTAATCATTGTATATGACTCCATATAAAAGTCCTATTTGTGCTTTGTCTGTGGCTTTTTTTTTTTTTTTTTTTAAGATTCATTCTCTCAGGATAGAATACGAATTTAAATAATTATTTGCTTTTTGCTTTATTTACGGGTTTAAACTCCACTGAGACAAATGATTTCACATTTAGGAGATACTAGTTGTGTGGCTATAAATCAGAGTTACAAATTAGTTAAACATATCAAAAAAATAAAAAAATAAAAAAAAAAATCAAGCTTCTGAAAATATTCAGCCACAATAAATCAAACAATACATCTACGTTCTGTGACTTACCACTGTCAGTAGTCTGAGAACATGCAGGACACCCAGTTAGAGATGTTAGCCTTCAATCAAGTGGCAATGAATGTGTAGCACTTTCACATAGCTTTGTGTACTCTGTGGAATGTAGTATCTGAATGAGGTTATTAAGTATGCACCCTAATCTTCCGGTTTAAAGCACAGACTTTTTTTTTTTTTTTTTTTTTTTTTTTTTTTTTTTTTTTTTTCCCTACAGGGAGTTTGATGCACTGCTGACACTCACTTTTCCTTGGACTTCAACTAAATAATTTGCAAGCCCCCACCTGCATTAAACAATGACATTGTTTTCATGATCCACGAAAAGACAAATACAATATTTTTTTAATTTGTTAAATTTTAGCCAATACAAACTTAAAAGATCATAGGACAGCATTATAGTGACAGAGATGTAGTAATATTGAAGCCAGGACAAATTCTTAGCAGAAGAGTATATTTGTTAATGTAGTCTGTAGCCTTCTTGAGTGATGCTTGAAATTTGGTCCACAGGTATCCTGGGCCTTTGTATAACTCACACTGAGCAGAAGAATGAGCAGAAATACAGAAATGCAACATGTTCTGCTTTGAACAACAGAAGTCAGATTATGAAGAATTTGAGCAGATAGGAGAAAATAAACTCGATCTAATATTCATGTGTGCAAGCTGCTAATTCAACCACTTTTATTATATAGTAGTGTATGTGTAATAGCCAAATAATAAAAAATAGATACAAAAGATACAAAAAGGAGAATTACATTGTTTCTGCAATAACACAAGACCTACAGGAAGTCAGATGTATGCAAAAGCATACAAATGCATCGAACAGAACTTCACGTGAACAAATCACAGGATATATAGTACAAGTACAAAAGGTTTTACCGAAGGTTCTGCAGGAAAGGCATAGGAATTATCAGATGTGTAATGTTTTCCTCATGTAGAACAGGTATATCACAGAAATCAGTGAAATTATGAATGGTCTGGAAAGATCAAATATAAAATTTTCATTTGGTCGTTCTTAAAATAGAAGAGTGAAAAAGGAACCAGATGAAATTATCAAGAATATTTCAAATAAATAAAAAGTAGCAGCTTTTCAGCCACACATGACTACACTTGATGATTTCATCACCAAGAAAAGTTGTGGCGGCCAAAAGTATAAATGGATTCAAAAAGCAATTAAGCAATTTTTTGAAAACTTTTTCCATTAGAAATACAAAAAACAGAGGTCCAGATGCAGTTTGCAGTTCTCAGAAACTCTAAACTGAATCATTCATTTGCCTGTTTTTTTTTTTTTTTTTTTAAAGTCTCCTGTATAATTATTGCAAGAGCTAAAGTTTTGTTTCAACTTGTTATAACAAATCTTAGATCCTTATATACTGGTACTGCAGAAAGTGGTTTCAATATGTGTGTTGGGTCTGTCTGAGCTGGAGTCACCTTTTCCCTGCAGCAGCCTGCACAGTGCTGTGCTCTGCACTCGTAGCTGGAACAGCACTGATATCGCTCCAGTGTTGTGTCTATTGCTGCATAGTGCTGGCACAGCATCAGGACTCCTTCCAAGCCCCCAAGAGCCAACAGGCTGGGGGTGGGCAAGTGATGGCGAGGGGACATTACCGGGGCAGCTGACCTAAACCAACCAAAGGGATATTCCATAACACCTGATGTCACACTCAGAAATAAAAAGGCGGGCTCTCGTGGGGGAAGGGGCTGTTCCTCCTGAACAACCACTACGTGTTTTGAGGCCCTGCTTCCCAGGACGTGGCCAAACACCGCTCGCTGATGGGAAGTAGAGAATAATTTTTTTCTCTCTCTGTGCTTCCGCGCGGACTGATTGTTTCTCTTGTTTCTGTTTTTCCTCCCCATTCCCTTTCCCTTTAATTAAACCTTTCTCATCTCAAACCTCGAGTTCTCTGTGTTGTATTTTCTCACCCTTCCTTTTTGAGGATAGGGGGAGTGAGAGAGCGGTTGTGGTGGAGCTCGGCTGCCCACCTGAGTAAAACCACCACAATATGTCATACAGGACCCTGTAAGAAAATACTTTTACTACCAGTAAGAACACTTTTATGGTATTTATCAAGTGCTCTGAGAATTGAGATTCCTTTGTGCTGACCAAGAAACAAAGAAGTGTCTTCTTAAGCCATATTATAAGCTATAAACTATAACCTATAAGCTTTTCTTCTGCAATGGTATACATTTTATTTAACCATGTAGCATGGAGGCTGTTTTCAAAAAATTTCATCACAAAGACTTTGTCACCCAGGCTTTGTAGTCTCACACTTTTAGTGTGAGAAGAGAGCTGTAAGGATAAGAAAATAGCCAGCTCAGTTTTAATGTCATAGGCATCTGAAATGGGAGTAACAAGTTGTACAAATTCTGAGAACTCCAAATTAGGTGCTTCAATTTATTTCAGTTTTCATAAATCAAAGTGCTTGCTAGAAGATCTGAGACAGAATATTAAAAAGTGTGCTATTCCTTTCTCAACAGAGACTGCCTCCCCTTCTGAAAAAAAGGAATGCATAAATTACAAATGGAGGTCTTCTGGGGCAGCACTGACTGTTATACTAAGAGCACATTTTAACTAGACTTGTCAACAGGTTGAGATCTGCAATTTTTACAAGCATATCACTTCTGTAGCTTTAAAGCTGGCATAATAATTTTCTTCACAGTTGGCAAAGTATTTAATATTTGTTTATCTGATATTAACTATATATATTTGGAATCAAACCTCAGGTGTCCTTAATAATATGACCCTTAAATCACAGCTTCCTGGCTACACAGGTAGTATGAAGTACTGAACTAAATGATGAATTCTGTTACATGACAGGAGATAGTGAGACATTAATTTTCAGCTTTTTTCTTGTAACATTTGTGTTAAGAAATATTATTTCCCCCTCCTCCCGAGACAAAATTAGCATTCTTTTCAGAATTGGGCCAGATCACTTGCATAAACACTATATTACTCCACTGCACCACAGTGACAATACCAGATTATTCAGCTGAGAGGAGATATTACAAGCAGGCTTTATGTCTGTGTAGATGCGGATATTTTGGATGTAGAAGATGTACCAGTAGATGGTGCTGAAGAATACATTGCATAAATGGCCATGCATTGGTTGTGAATATACAGAGGTAATTATCTAATGACTTTCTGAAGCAACCTTCCAACAGAGCAATAGTGGCAAGTAACCATAGATTTTCCAAAATGTAAATGAGTAACAGCGAGGAAGGTACTATGTAACAAAGTAGGAGAAATCCTGCATGAACAATTTTGTGGTCTGAGACTTGAGCTGTAAAATTTACCTAACATATCTCTACCACAACTTCTAGATCAGAGCTTGTTGTTCAGATTTCCATTATACACAATTAAGAAAAATAAGCAGTACTACCAAAATGCTCTTTTTTTTCTTTTTCTTTTTTTTTTTTTTTTCTTCTAACATGGACACTTAGGTTTGTGGGCTCAATTCAATAAAGTTATGTTGTGTGCAGCACAAAATTTCCATGTCACACCAGATGCTTCAGAAAGTCTCTACTGAATCAGAAAAGAATCCTCCCCAATAAGACCAGAGACAAAGAGATGGATCATCCTACACCTCATTAATTTCTACCTACTGTAATAGCTTTTGTGTTCGATAGGGAACCATCATTAGTGCAATTCTGAAATCTCTGCTGTAATAGATGGATCACAAAACATGCAACACAAAGATGCTTCAATATCAAAGAAGCTCAAAGGACTTTACAGTCATCTTTCAGACTCTGCACTCCATTTATAACATCATTTCATTGGACATAGGCTGGCTCTGATGTCCACATTCTTACGCAAAAAGAAAGTTAATGAAAATCTGAAATATTTCTCCAAGTCTTCAGTGTTAAACAAATAAAAGGAACCTGTAATACAAGTTGAATACAAATTGTTGATTTTTTAAAGAGAAAAGTATTTTCTATTCACATTTATATATGAATATAAATATATAAACTCATACAAGCATATGAAAATATGTAAGCATGTAAAGTTCTTTCACTTTGTTGAATTATCCTGCGTAATACAGATAGGAAATTCTAGCCAAAGCATTGCCAACAGGAAAACAAAATGGATTTTTTTTTTACTTTATGTCCCTGGTATTTCCATGGGATATTTGACACCTGGACTAAGATGTTGATTTAGAGTTTTTCTGTATTGGAAGAAAAGTTTGAGAGAAAAATTGTGTTCAAAGCAAAGCAATATTGGAATCACTCATAGCTCTTGTGGAATAGATATTAAATTGAAATTCTGCTTCTGCCAATATATTTGTCATCTTTTTCAGAATCCTTTCACTCAAGCCTTGTTGCAGTCTGGTGAGATTCACGAAAGAAATCCCTAGAACACTATAATGACCTATTTATGTATTCTTTCTACGATTGACTTCAAACACATAGGTGATTTCTGAATCAGTAATATCAAATATTTTTTAATAAGAAATACTAAGATTTCATTAAATGCACAGGTCTGTAAAGGTTTCCCTACCTTATTTTTTTCTGAATCATTTTATGGAAAGCTCTGTATCCACAGTAAATATGCAAACAGTATTGCAACCTTTGCAATCTCTCTCTTGATAGCTCCACCCTGTCAGAGTCATCCAACTGAGCATTACTGATGGGAATTTAAAGATAGAAATTAATTACAAGCTTGAATTGTTTCACCACAGTGTGCTGCCATGTTTGTCACATCACTTTCAGCTTCAGTGCCTGCTGTCACTTGTCTCTCAAAAAGTATTAGATTCTAGTAATTTTACAAATATGTAAAAAAGATGTATATGGAAATGCACTCCTGGAAATTAGAATTCTGTTGGTGGGTCATGGCCAGTATAGTTCTACTCATTTTTTCAAACTCTTGAATGAAAATCATGTCTCTGAAATATGACACTACCATCAACGGACAGTGGAGGCAGGCAAAGAAGAGACAAAAGTCAAACATCTTGTTGTAATGTGTGCTGATAGCACCACAATTGTTCTTTTTGAACAGTCTGTGAAATTTAGGCCCATTATTTTCTAAATATGTAGCTGTCATAGATTTTAAACATCCACTATGGTTGTGGAGATATGTCTAAACATATGGCTTGCCTACTCTCCCAGGGACTCTGTTCCACAGGTGAACTTTAGCTCTGCCATTTATTTTGACATAATTCATTTTTATGTCACTATGGAAGCACTTCCAATAAGAGTTACTTGAATTATAATCCTAATCTAAAAAGTGATTTTGTTAGAAATGATGTTGTGGGACTCCAATTTAATTTCTGACCCAGTAATTTACAGCTCAAAACTACTCTAATATGAGTTCCAAAGGAAGGGGGGGTGGGAAATACTGTTCCTCTCAATTGCCCCTTGCTAATTTCTTTTTTCTGTTTTGCCTGTTTTTCTGTTTATATACTGCAGACTCAGTCTGGAGCCTTAAAGACAAATCGTTTATTTTTCCTCAAAGTTAGTTAAATGGAATTCACCAAACTAAAAGTACAATTATTTCAATCTTTTTCTTATTTGGTTTATGAATCTATAACACACTTTTTTGACATTTACAACTTTTATCATTCTTGTTTGGACAGACTTTCAGATTTAGAGTATATTTGCTATGATTATTTACTAATTTTGACTATGAGTTCTGGTGATATTGGCCAGAATTTTAAGCCTAGGACTTTTTTTTTTTTTTTTTTTTCCCTCGGAAATGGTGAAAGTGCATGGAAATCTAATAAAGTTGCTTTAAGGCAGACACCTAGCATGGGAAATTGGAACAAGAATAGTTAATCACAGCAAAGTCTATAAATTGTTGAAAACTGTGTTAAATACAAAGATATCGAATAGAGGAGACATTTCTGAATTGGTTTATAAAACTGTTGCATATTTTTACTTTCATTCAAGTGTTCTGAGAGTCTATTGCTTCTCCCATTTATTGCTAATTTTGTAGTGTACACACATCAATAAAAAGTCTTGATCAATGCCTGAAACTCAGCTGTTTTTCTTTTTCTTGGTACTTTGGTAGGATTCATAATCCTACTTTAGCTTATCTCTTTAGCTCATGCTATGTTACATTGTTCTCTACATTATTTTCCCTTTATCACCTGTTTCACTGATCATCCTAAGTCATGTATAGATAAATGAGATCTTAATAACAGATCTTATTTTTTTATATCATTTTTATATAAAAATGTATATATTCAAATATAAAAAATGTGTACAAATTTGTATACAAATGTATATACAAATATACAAAAATGTCCACTGACAATAGTGTCTTTTTTGAATCTTGGGTGGTCTTATTATTTTCCATATCATAACTTACAAATGTAGCAAGTATTTCTTGCAATATTGCTTCAGTTATTTTTCTAAAAATAATTAATTAACCAACTTTTAAATTTTAACGATTTAAACCAGATCTTGCTGCTTCGGCTTTGCTCATGTCCTGCCTCTTTCCTTATTTCTTCAATCTTCTTGGAACTAATATTCTTACTAAATCAAGCACAAAACAAGTATTACTATATACTTTATTCACTCTGCATTCTCTTTTCACATCACTGAGGTTTTATCCTTTCAAGACTGTACAAAATATTTTAAAGCTTTTCCGGGGATTTTTTTTCTGGCTTCAAGGTGAGTTTTGACTTTTGATTGAGTCTCAAATATAAGACAAAGCATTCACCTACTTTTTTTTTTTTTTTTTTTTTTTTTTTTTGAGACTTAATAAATCCTTTTTTTTTTTTTTTTTCTTAATCTACCCAAATATTGACTGTGTCTGGCTGCTTCCTAGGCACCTAAGAGACAAAAATCGCAAAAATGTTATAAATGCAAAAAAGGAACTCTTGAATGAGCATATCATATTGCTTAGAGTACAGGTGAAGAAATGCCTCAATCATTACTGGCTGTACAGCAACTTATTGAAGGGAAACAATCACAGAAGTCAATTGGACAAACTTTGAAAATACAGAAATCAGCCATAGAACTTGGGTAATTTATTCAAAGATGGCCATAACAAAAAGAAATAGACTATATCAGTTATCTAGGAATTAATGGCCACTGACAACCCTGACTGAAAACAGTGTTTATGTGTGCATACATGTGTAGGTTATCATATATGCACATTAACATATATATATATAAGTAATGTAATAATACATATATATATATGTAGCATATATAAGTCTAATATATATATTGCTAAAAATAATATAATTCCTATTTTGCTATTTAACTATTTATCACTTAAGCATATATGTAATTGTAGAAACTGTTTAGATCTCTCTTAAAATCATAAAGCAGAAGCATGGATTCAGTGGCAATCTACAATCACCTTGCCTTACGAAGTGTTCAAGAAAACATTCAAAACCAGAAAACCACAGAATTTCTGTTCCTGTTATGTTTTGTTTTTTTCTGTTTTATGGCACAGGTAGTATATGAACCTGAGTTATGAATACTGTCCTGTAATATTCAGTTGCCCTCTACTAAGAAGGGATTATTATATATATTGTTGAGATGTGTTTAAAATGTGGTGATTTCACACTGATGGCTAACTCCACTCCACCACATCATCCTCTTATTACCCTTTCTCAAAAGAAAGGGGCAGGGGGTGTGGGGGTGGGAGGTGGGGGGAGAGGAGGACAATGAAATAGGGCTAGAGTTGAGATAAAGAGAGGACCTTTATGGGCAAAACAGACTCAGCATAGAGAGGTTAATATAATTTATTGCTTATTATTAAGAGAATAGAGCAGTGTGAAACTAAAAGCAAGAAAGGAAACTAAAACCTTCCCCCTTATCCACTCTCTTCTATGTCTTCCCCTTGAGTGGAGCAGGGGAATGGGGAACAGGGGCCATGGTCAGTTCATACTGCGTCATCTCTGCTCATCCTTCATCCTCCATACTGAGGGTCCATCCTTCAGGAGAAAACTGTTCTAACATGTGTCCCCCATGGATAAGAGCTCCCCCCGACCCCTGCTCCTGTGTGGGCTCCTCTCCAGGGGCTGCAGTTCCAGCCCAGGGCCTAATCCTGCGGGGGGCTCTTAATGGGCTGCAGCCTCCTCCAGGCCACATCCACCTGCTTCACAGGGGGCTCCTCCGCGGGCTGCAGCGTGGAGATCTGCTCCATGTGGGACCAATAGGCAGCAGGGGGACATGCATGGCGTGCTCCACCAGGGGTCTCTCCACAGGCCGCAGGGGAACTTCAGCACTAGTGCCTGCTTCCTTCCTTCTCTGACCTTTATCTCTGCAGGATTGTTTCTCTCGCATTTTCTCACTTCTCTCTCCCACCTGCTGTTGCACAGCATTTTTATTTTTATATTTTTAAATATGCTTTCCCAGCCAGCATCACTCACTGGCTCAGATCTGGTCAGTGATGAGTCCTTTTGGGAACTGTTTTTTATCTAACATAGGGATGCTTCCAGAATCTTCTCACAGAAGCCACACCTACAGCCCCCTGCCCTGCTACCAAAATCTTGCTTTGTAAGCCAAATACAAACAAAACAAAACATTATTCCACATCTACATCACTAGAAGAACCTTAAAGTTGATCCATTTCTTGCTTGCATGTTAAAGATCCCAAATCTATACGAAAGAAGATTTCTGGGAGAAGCAAAGAAGAAAGGAGAAGGGTAGGAAGATAAATAATGATAAAGATACTTATAGTACGTATACTTATACTCAAAATCCTTCATCATCCAAAATACCTTCCTCAATGAAAAGTGAATTGAAACACCTTTTGCCTCTGATGCTTTCCAATAAAAAAGTACATAAAAACTCTGGCTTGGAAAGTCCAACAAGCAAAGAATTAATGCCAGATGTCATCCTTGGAACAAAAGAATGAAAGCATAAATCAATGTCAAGCACACCTAAAATCTGTTAAAATCTCAAGATACCTATGTCTATGATGAACACCTAGTCTACTAACTATACAGGAACAGAAAAAAATAAATCACAAAAACAAGACACTTCCTGATTCCCACAGCAATTGTGAATATTAAGTTAAGAATGTCTCCTGAAGGGTATTGTCTGTGTGGTGTATCTTTTACAAAGAAAAGATGGTTATTGGAGAAAGCCCTGGAATCAGGTATTAACAATTAGATCCTGTAACATGGACTGCAATATTTTAAAATATGTCTTTATTCAAAGTTATTGTCAATTTTAAAAGTTATGGTTATTTGGCAAGGTTTTGGTAGCAGGGGGGCCATAAGGCTTCCGTGAGAAGAATTCATAAACTTCCCCATGTTAGGTAAGGGCCCTGCCACTGGCCAGAGCCAGGCCAATAAGTGATGTTTGTGCCTCTGTGAGAGCATTTTTAAGAAAGGGAAAAAAAAAAAAATGCTGTGACACAGCAGCTGGGAGAGAGAGAAGAGTGAGAAATGGCCTTGCAGGTGCCAAGGTCAGGGCAGAAGGAGGTGCTCCAGGTGCTAAAGCAGCCCTGCAGGCTCTGGTGAGGTCCATAGTGAAGCAGGCTCTCCTGCAGCCCATAGGTCCCATGGTGGAGCAGATCTCCACACTGCAGTCCGTGGAGGAGCCCCCAGTGGAGCAGGTGGGTGCGGCCTGGAAAGCCCCTGCAGGAGCTGCAGCCCATGGAGAGTAGCCCACACAGGAGCAGGGGTCCTGGGAGGAGCTGCTGCCTGCGGGGGACTTGTGCTGGAGCAGTTTGCTCCTAATGGACGGACCCCATGGTATGGAGCCATGTAGGAGTGGTTCTTGAAGAGCTGCTGCCTGTGGGAAGCCCCCGCAGGATCAGTTCGGGAAGAACAGCATTCTGTGGGAGGGATCCCATGGTGCAGGGGAAGATAGTGATTGAGAAGGAGCAGTGGAGTCAAAGTGACTGCACAGTAGACTGACTGCAGCCCCCATTCCGCCGTTCCCAAGCACCACTTCGGGGGGAGGGGGGGTAGGGAGGTGAGAAGGAGGTGAAGAGGGTGGAATGGGGGGAAAGGTGGTTTTAGTTTCTTTCCTTTATATCTCACTTCTCTAGCTTCTTAGTAATAAATCTTACTTTTTTTAAATCTTTTTTTTTTAAAGGCAATAAATCTTACTGTCTCCCTACTCTGAGTCTGTTTTGCCCGTCATGATAATTGTTGAGCTATCTCCCTGTCCATATCTCAACCCTTGACCTCTTTGTGTCATATTTTCTCCTCCTTCTTCTCCTCTTTGAGGAGGGGGAGTGAGACAGCAACCGTGGTGGAACTCAGCTACCCACCTGAGTAAAACCACTACAGTTCAGGGACATTTCAGGCTCTTTTATCTCTAACTATTAACCTTTCATATTTTACAGAATACGGCAAATTCCAGGGATATCAATTGCACACATTGTTAACAAAATATGTTTAATATTACTTTATTGTTGCAACCTCTGCCTCCAATTGATGCAGAACCCCTCAAACCAATGAAGCCTGCTCTCCTATTCCTGCAAGAAAAACAAAACTAAAAATCTACCAACCAATATACTCAGCCTTGAAACAATTAAAAAAAAAAAAAAAAAAGACAAAACAAACAAACAACAACAACAGAAAGGTTCAATTGATTTTAAAAGAAGAAAAAGCTATGCATATTGAATAAAGTTATGATCTGCAGTCCCGGTAGCCTTTAGAGTGTTATACTTCTTAACATACTTGAAAAAATGCCTAATTCATAAATTCCCACTCTCAGATTCAAGGAGGTGCCCATTTGAAGAGATGAGACTAGAAGAAGTCAGAAATCAGATGACTGATAGACAAATCAAATGACAGAAATCAGAGACTAAGGCTGCTGTATCTGAGAAGTCAATACAGATGTGTAAACTTCTCCCAAAAAGCCACGTGCTGAAGGATGACCAGTAACAAGATTCTTCACTCAAGGTTCAATACACCCTGCAGCATATTCTGAACTAACCACCCTATATATCCCCAAGTAGCATGCTATAGGAGATAATCAACCAACAAATTCAAATCCATTGTGAAAGCTAACATTTTATTTTATTACTCATTCTTCGCTTAGACCAACAGCCTACCTAAATCTGTTCGTTAATAGCAGGCCTTCAAACTGATATCATAAAAATATGTGGCTGTCCTGGAACTAAAATGCCCCTAAATACTTTAATTCTTCTAAGCCTCAGTCTCTGCAGCATTCAAACTATTGCTTTTATTAGATACATTTCTTTATTATCAGGAAATGAGCTGCTCCTACTAAGTCAAGGTTGTCTTTACTCAGAGCATTGTTTAATTAATTGCCTAACCCCAATGTGAAAGACCTTATTCTTTAATTAACAATAAGTGCCCAAAAGTTACACTTACCAATCTAATAATTTTGAGAAAGCTCTTGAGCATTAGCAATGATATTTGATAACTTAAAAATGTGTTATATGTTTTCTGTATATACAGAGGAACACTTCATTCTATGTCTTTGGGGCTTTACTGAACTTAGCAAGTATTGCTAGGTCTGTGATCTGCTCCACATCACCTAAAAATAAAATTACAATTGTAATTCTAAGAGCAAACCTGTATACTCAGATCTTAGATACAAGGCTGAAATAAAAATTAGAACACATAGAACAATCCATCTGTAATTACCTCTCTGACATAGTTGAAAGCACTAACAAACATGACAACATTATGACAAAGAACATGAACTGCACTTTTTCATTACCATTTACCATCTGTGTACTTAGAACATACTCTGTAGAGGCAAAATCTGGACCAAAGTCCTGCAGATAGTTATTCCCAAACTAAAGCTCCAGAATACTCAACAAACCATTAAATGGTATTTGCAAATTTTTTTTTTTTTGCAGAAAAATATCCCACAAATTCTCATCTCTTCAAGGATATGGAGCAATGGGGAAAATATCAGTTCTCAAAATACTGATTAGCTTAATCTATAGCTTGCTGATAGGTTTCTCACCCTTAGTACTCTTAATTAGCCCAGAACAGTTTGTTCAAATATATATATAACTGGAACTAGAGAGCTCTGCAGGTCTTCCAAGGCAATAAGATAAGGCAAAGTAAGGTCAATGGCAGGATTGGAATTAAATCTTGGCCTATAGTAGAAAAAAAAAGACTTATAATCCAGTTCTCTCCTCCTCATTTTCTGTCCTAAATTTCATTTTTGAAAGAAAATTATTTAATCGTGAGAATAAAATAAAATAAATAAAATAATATATATATATATTTTAACCCACTGATGCATGGCTTGATGTTCTGTCTCCTGTTTTTCTAGTTTCAATATCTATGTTAAGCATTTAATTTTGTAACTGGCATCAGTCATATCATACATGTATGTATGTCATTTGTCCATGGGATACTGAGACCACAGAGCAAAAAGTAGAAATATTGAGAAGTAGTCACCAAAAAAATTTGTAAGGAAAGTTTTCATTTCATCTGCCTGCTTGTTAAAGATCACAGTATACAACTCAGCCTCTCAGCCAGTTTTCTGAACTGTAACTCTATGGCTGGAGTTGTTGTCATGCGATTGAAGAGCTTTGGGTGAATTTGTTCCCATTGCTATTATTCTCTGTGACACACATGTGACTATGGCAATTTGATGCTGAATTTGCTTGTGAATAGCAGTGTATATGGCTATACATGCTATATGACTATATGGCTATAGCTATACAAATGGCTAGGAATTTAGTCCAGATTTAGGCATGATTTAAAGGTATTAAATTGCCATGTAAGACTTGAAAAATCTTGTTAACTTATTAAAACTAAAAAGAGAACCAATTTCCTACATGTTTATAGAACAAATCAATAGGAGTAAATCTACAGAATGAAATCACTGGTGATAAAGACTTTATATTTGCATTATATGTAATTTGACATTGTTTATTATTATTTATTTTACTTTCAGACTAGCTGTAATCTGATACAGTAAACTGAATTAACAGTAGGAATACCCTATCTATATCCCTCTGAAACATGTCTTCCAGGTTACTTTTCATCAGAATTGCATCAAGTTTAAGCACACCAAGACTGGAAATGACGCCTGTTGGAAATGCTTCTTGTTGGGGACTTGTTGAGAGCTTGGAACTAGACATTTATTCTGTCACAGATATGACAGGTAAATTACATCTCCAGGTATGTACAAATTGGACTTTTTCCATTGAAAGTGAAACATTGAGAAAGTCCAAAAGAAATTTAAACCAATAGCTCTTTGGGATTCTTTGATCTTGTGGTGAGACATTTTGTAGACAATTCTAGAATGCAATTTTTTGTTACAAAAATATTCCTGTAAAACACTCCAGTTAAATATCAGATAGAATGTCTAAATTATGTCTTCTATATTTCTAGATGCCTTAAAGAACTACTGTGTGAATCACCTAGTAACCTTGTCCCTTAAAATTTATTAAAAGACAGGAGATAACAGATGTTATATATAGAACTTGTTGTTTTATTTTTTTTTTTGTATTTTCCTGTTTACGTAGATTTTTTTCTCCTTGTTTCCTTAAGCAGCAGAAGTTTCTAAACTTCTTCTCATGACTGATTACAGCATGAACTCTCTTTTTAAAAAGCTAAATGTATGAAATTAATCTTGGAAATCAGGACCCCCATCCTCTATTAATTTTTCTTTTGCATCCTCTAAACTGTCTCATCATTGTGTGTTTCCTGTTAGGCATCACTTCTTATTTTTCAGCCCATATTTTGAAGAATAGTATGGGCTCTTGAGTCTGAAACTTCTGCCAACCATAACATGGAAAGGCTTCTTTGCTTCTGTGAGAGAAGTGGTTATGAAGTCTCAACCCAATCTCAATGGGATTCATATCTATAGCAGGACACAGGGTTCACAGTGTAATTGGGAAAGCAGCAGCAGCAGTATTTCTGTTCATTTGTAAATAGGAAAAATATATTTTTTTTTCAGTAATAACAGGGATTTTATTTAGCTGCTTTATTTATTTTATATTTTAGTAATGCAACAAACCATGCTTTTCTTTCTCCAAAATTTCATATTTTATTTAAAATATGTTTTGGAAAGTTTAATCCTAAATGCATTCTTTGAATTATAGTTATTGGAAAATATTTACTACTAGTGAGCTTTGCTCTCATTGTAACAAAGTGTCAAAATTTCAGGTTTGTGTCCAGCTAAAAGACAACACAGCTGAGCTCATTTGAATGTCTAAACAGTCAGTCATGTAGTTAAATATGTGTGATACTCTTTGGCCACATTTGGAACAATACTATTGAGGAGTTCTGGGCACATGTCAAAGCCTATTTAATGTCATTTTTTAATCTCCTGACTCTTTTTATTCATTAATTTTGCTTTTTTGTTTGTTTGTTTTTGAGGAACACCTCACCCATACACAGACACAATGTATGTATTGACGCAGAAGTATTTGGTTGTGTAAGTATTATTTTGAAGGATTTTCAAAGCTATGTTGAAAGTTGTTGAGGGAGTGGAAATTATTCATTCAGCCAGTAGAGTGTTCTTACATATTAAAGCAGAAATATTAGAAAGAGTTACCACTACAACAATGTGCCAGTAATGCAAAGACTGAAACATATCTTGTTAAACAGTTCCTTCAATAAATATATAAATCCTAGTCTCTTTGTGAAAAAAAGTCGACGAGAGCAAACATCTAAATTTGCTATATAAATTGCTAGTTGTCAGTTGTTCACCTTATTTTCCTGAGCCAATGTTTTATAGAAGACTTCCAAATTGCTTTATTTTTGTCGTGGTTTAACCCGGCTGGCAGCTAAACACCACGCAGCCGTTCGCTCACCCTCCCCCCTCCCTCTCTGGGACGGGGGAGAGAAATGGAAAGTGAAGCTCGTGAGTTGAGATAAAGACAGTTTAATAAGACAGGAAAATAATAATAATAATAATAATACAATGATGATAATAGTACTACTACTAATAATATGTACAAACAAGTGATGCACAATGCAATTGCTCACCACCCGCTGACCGATGCCCAGCCTAACCCCGAGCAGTCCGGCCCCCTCCCCCCGGCTAGCCACCCCTATATATTGTTTAGCATGACGTCAGATGGTATGGAATACCCCTTTGGCTAGTTCGGGTCACCTGTCCTGGGTCTGTCCCCTCCCAGCTCTTACTGTACCCCCAGCCTGCCTGTTGGCAGGACAGAGCAAAAGTCTGAGGTGTCCTTGGCTTGGTATAAGCACTGCTCTGCAACAATTAAAACATCGGGGTGTTATCAGCACTCTTCTCATCCTAAGCCAAAACACAGCATTCCACCAGCTACTAGGAAGAAAATTAATTCTGTTCTAACTGAAACCAGGACAATTTTGTTGTCCTTTTTTGGCTCTTTCGAGCCTGAGGTGGTGAACGTGCAGTTGTCCTTTTCTACAGTAATATGACATGCTGGAAGACTGCATTCATAGATACACTTCTACCTTTTCTTTCTCTTAGACAAATTACACCCGCCTCGGAGAAGACTGCAGTTATGAAAAATATCCCCAAAAGTTTTTAGGTGATCTTTTTTGACCTCAAAGTAAGTAACAAATATTTGTCAAACTTTTTCTCCCTGTGTTTCTCAATGTTATTTTTCATTCAACCTTTTTCAGGCTTTCAGTAGTTTACTGTATAATGATGTTGATCTGTAGGTATTAGGGATATATCTTCTAGTTCCTGCTCTCTCTGTTGATCTATCATCCTGGGAGGCTGACATACAATGCAGTAGCAAGTGTAGGAGGACAGAATGAAAGGGAAATGTATGAGGCTTAAGGAACATAATTTAAAGGGCCCATCTTGAGCATCTTGAGCATTGCAGTTGATTTTGAACAACTGTGAAAAAAGCCATCTCCAACATGGAGTAATCTTGTATCCCCACTCACCCCCCAAAAAAAAAACAACAACAAAACAACAAAAAATAGCATAAACTTGGAATAAAAGCTCAGAATTTTTTAACATAATAATAATAATAATAATAATAATAATAATAATAATAATAATAATAATAATAATAATAATAATTAATAATAATAATAATAATAATAAATAATAATAATAATAATTATTATTATTATCATTATTATTATTATAATTATTATTTATTATTATTATTATTATTATTATTATTATTATTATTATTATTATTATTATTATTTTGCTTGTTTGGTCTTGATTCACATCCTAACATGTTGTGTGCATAAACCCAGATAATAAACTCTGTTTCTGTTTCCCTGCAGTTGTTGATCAAGGAACACATCTTTTCAGATATCTGACAGGTAGAGCTTTGCCAACAGAAGTCAGTAGAGTAGACCTGGCCATAATTACCTGATGGTATCCCTATTAAGCAGAATTACCATCCCCATTAAACAGCAGTTATTGCTATTAGGTATCATTAGACTTAAATTGGTTCCTTGGGAAACATCTCAATTAAGCAAATTTCCCTGTTAAGTGCATCCTGATTAACTGGAGTGCACTGTACTGCTTTGTTTGCTCATGTACCCATTTCAGTAGCCTTCATCTCTCATTGATAACTTTCATAAAAATTACCTCTGGCCTTTTTAAGACTCACTAAAAAAGTACATCAAAATGAAATTCAAAGCCTACTCTTACAATCCTCCCTCCTTATTTTTTTTTTCCCTCCAGAATCAGGCATTCATTTTAATGAGTGCATAATTCTTTTACAGGGTGAGGATGCATTCTGACTTCTGTAAGTCTGTGAATTATGGCCACACAAAAGAATAAGTGATGTAATTTTGCTTTTTGACATATTTTACAGAAGGTATAAAAACTGTTGTTGAAACAATGTCACTTTTCTTCCTCTGGAATGCTTGTACTTCAGAGGTCAGGTGCAATGTTTTTAAAAACAACAAAGCAATGAATGTCAACATTTTAATTGTTGAAAGTGCAGTTTTATTACCAACTTGTTAGAGGTGAAAACATAGCTAGAAGTATTAAATGTAGTTGTTAATTCACAGTTCAATTTTCAACAATTAATATAGTTCTAAATGATGCTTGGGTAGAGGGGTAAGATATCCAAACAAGCCATTAAATTAAAGTCAAATTTAAATGTATGAATACTAATGCAACTTCAAGCCAAGTTTAAACTAGAAGAGCATGTTTTAATTATTGTGGTTTTAAAGTTAAGTATCTTACTTACATAAAACCTTTTTTAAGTACAAATTATAAAACTACATTAATAAAAACAATTAAAACACATTGATTAGTGACTTATTTTTGAAATAAGTCACCATTGAAATTTGAAATTTGAAATAAGTCACCTAACCATTTTCATTCTACTTGGAAGAATAACTTTGCTTTTCAAAACAGCTGATATTCTTAGTTAACATTAAGTAAATTTTGATTATAATTTGTCATAATCTGCCTTGTCACTGTACACAACTTGAAAGTACTGTACCTATCCAATTTCTCAAATGTAGTCATGAAGAAGAAAAGAAAATGTCAAATGTAGTCATGAAGAAGAAAAGAAAATGTCAAATGTATTCATTCAGTTCTTCAAGTGATTCTTTTGGACACTAGATGTTCACAGAGAAATACTGAGTAAGCAATTTGATCTGACTTCTGAAGTTTTGCAATGGTGAGCACATACATATACAAATACTTAGGAAATTTTTTTAGATTCTTAGCTACTAAACATACTTTTCTTCCTTTCTTGGAAGCTGATTTCAGGCTGTAAATCAACACCTTCCATGAGAAGACTTTTCAGGCTGTAAATCAACACTTTCCATGAGAAGACTTTTCAGGAGAGTGTTTTCATATTTTTGTAACAGTATTATATTTTATCTATCCATTTTCATGAGTCTTGATAGCTCATGACACTGCATTAAACAGTGTTATAAGATATTAAAATATTTTTCACTCTAAAAGACAAGAAGTACCACTGCAATCTCTTTTACTTTTAATAAAACAGATGGGAAGGTGTCCATAAAAGAAGTAAAACACTATATTTATGATTTTAAAATTACCAGTGATGAGGAACTCATTGAAAAACATAGTAAACTTTCCAAGTGGTCTCACTCTGCTTAAAAGAGTCTACGTTATTGCTTGGAATTTATTTTCCTTTTGTTTCCAATACCAAGGCTTTGTTTGTTACACAGGAGATGATGTTATTTCCCATATTTAAAGACTATTCAAATAGTCCTGGATTTCTCCCATAACAACTGATCTAGCTGATATTCTTGAGTCTTTAAAATATATTTTCAAATTATTTAGTAATTTTCATAATTGAATTCTTTCTAAAATTCTTCATTATATCTGATTAGCAGAATTTGACAGTGAAATCAAGGAAAGGAGGGGAAAAAATAAGTTGTAATGCTGCCAACCATAGGTTAGACTTCTTGGCTAGTCTTCAGATTGACTACTTTGATTTGAGGAAAACAGAATATTAATTTCTGTCTCTTTAATAATGTAAGAATGTCTTATGTTCCTTGTTCCCAACTGTAGTGTGTGCTGGATTGTAGAAGGTGTATTTAGAGAACCTGTTTAAAGCTTACCAGCAGTGTAAATGAAACTGAGATAAGAATCTATGTGATAATTTTGCACGACACTGCCCTTAAGATAGCTGTGTAAGGACTGAGGAGGTAAACTTTAATTTTCAGCCACTACCTCAGCCATATATCATTTATCTATCTGGACCTGTCTAGGATCTTTTATGCAAATTCTATGCTTCCTGTGATCACTGAACTTCTACCTCACATCCCCATCTTAAACCAACGTTACATTTAAGGTAAAATCTTCAACTTAGCGATGACTAATGTCCTGTTGGAGTTGTGATGCTGCCTTCAGCAATTAATTAACTAAGAAATATTCTGCTTTGCCTCTAGATGTGGTCAATCTGAGTATATAATTTGCTTGCTCCCAGCTGTTATGCTAATTCAAGTTTTCACATGTTCTTATTTCATACTATTTGCAAACTTAGTTGGTACTGACTTTTTTTCTTGTTTGTTTATTACTGAGGAAAAACAGATGGTGTATAGAAAAGACTGTGTTCAACTTCCATAGACCTGCCTCTAATAAATCATGTCATGATAAATCACTTGGAATTGCTTGCAGGGGACCATCCAGATTGGATTCTCTTGTGCCATGTTGAAGTTGTGTATCTCAATACTTTATTTATCAAAATGTCACGTGGTAATTTACATTTAACTATTACCTGTGTGTAGGAACGCCATTTATTCAAGAAATGACATCCACTTAGTTTGAAAGGATCTATCTTCCAATCACATTAATTATATGTGATATCCATCTTTAATTCCTTATTAATTATTTTCATATTGACCATTTTTTTAGTCCATCTGAGACTGACAGCTAAGAGACATGAATATTTATGCAGGATTCTTCTTTCATTTTAGTTAAGAATTTGTGTTCTATAGTATTTAGAAACCTCAAGGATGGTAGCATGAAACCTCAAGGTGGTAGCATGAAACTTCTAGTACATATTCCTGGTCCCCTAAGAAAGGTAACTTCTTTCCATATCTCATTTTGTGATTTAATTTGGTAGTTTCACACATACTGTATCCATTAGGACATGCATCTGTACAATGTAATTGTCTTGTTCTCCTGAATTAGCCATTGTGGAGAAAAAAATAATAACTTCCTTGATGGAATTCCATTCTTCATTTAAACCTTCCTGAAATACAACTTCAAGTTTCTTAGTTTCTTAGTTTCTTAGTTTCAAGCTGTGTTGAGTGTTGCAAGGAAATTTCATATTTTACTTAAAAGAAATTGATTTTTTTCTTCTGTCTTTGACATATTGATATGACTTAGTCCAATTTTGTCCAATTTGTACCTCTTGGATTTTATTTCATTTATTAGTGCTCTTTTGATTATATGAGGCAGGGAACATTTGAACTGTGAAGTTTGTCCCCATGGAAGGCAGATCAGCATGGCATAAAAGTGATCAGTCTAAATCAGACTGTTTTCATTGCCTGTATTCTACTCCCATTGTGACAAAACTCAGTCACAAATTCTGTTTCAGCACAGCTGCTATAGACAATTTCATTGTCATCAATTAAATCAAGTTATTCAGAGCAATTTTGAAATATTTCTAACTCCTTTTAACTTTCTACATCAAACATTATTATTTAACATAATATTTATCAACTTGATGATTAAAAAATTGAACTGAAGACTCAGCATTTCATTACACTTGTTGTAAAAGGAAAAGCAAGAATTTTTACTATGATTTTCCTAAATGACCATTTTGATTGAATGCTGCTTGTTTCAGACTTTTAAGAAATTTGCAGTTATAGGTTGTAATGGGAAAAATGTTGTAATCAAGAAAGTAAAATTCAGTAAAAGAGCAAAATAAATTAAATGGTCTTTAATGGTAGCTGGCAATCCTTTTTCTGTATAGTGGAAAGGTGCTGAGAGCACAAGAGTCATGAAACAATGAGCTTCAAGGCAAAGGAAAACTGTAACTTCTGTAACTACTCCTGTTCAATATGCACATATTCTTGGATTATTTTTTTTTTCTGCTTGAATAAATTAAAAAGTGTAGAGAGTTGTGGAAGTTATTGTAAAATAACTTCTCTAAGAGAATCCATATTTTACTCTTTCCTTCCAGCAAACAAATGAAAACCCAGAGATTTCTAATAGATTGAGACACATGCCCATAGGATTGATTGCTAGAGAAATATAGAGATAGCAATAAGTCAGTACTGGAATTTTTATATGAATTGTGTCAATCCTCTTAAAGGAAACCTTTGGCTGGCTAGAATGACTGAAATTTTAATTGTAAAAATATATATAATCAAGAATAGAGGTTAGATGGGAACAAAAGGAAATGAAACTCACATTTCCACATACTACTAATCATTTCACGACGAAGGCCATAATGCCATAAGGACTTTTTAGAAGTTTAAATGCTTCCTACAAAATTTATAATACGTTTACACAAGTTAGTTTCTTAATGAAGAAAATATGAGGGAAACATTCTTTGATCTGAAGTCAAGTTCACACAGAGTAAATTCCACTTAAACCTCTACATAAAAGTCAGCTCCTTGCTAGTTACCAGTACAATTTGGGAGTGAAACAACTTTTGCCAAAGACAAGTCTGGCATATTCTAAAGAACATCTTATTGCAGAAGCTACTATGGACAGAGTATATGGATGCACATCACCACATAGATAAGTGATTTCATAGAATCATGGAATCATTAAGGTTGGAAAAGACCTCCAAGATCATCTGGTCCAATCATTCTACTACATCCTACTAGCAATGTCACTCACTAAACCATGTCCCTAAGCACCAAGTCCAACCTTTCCTTTAACAGCTCTGGTGATGGTGACTCCACCACTTCCCTGGGCAACCCATTCCAATGCCTGACTACTCTTTCTGAGAATAAATTTATCCTAATTTCCAACCTAACCACTCCCCACCCTGGCATAACTTGAGGTCATTCCCTCTAGTTCTATCAGTAGTTACCTATGAGAAAAGGCTGACCCCTAGCTCCCTACACCTTCCTCTCAAGTAGTTGTAGAGAGCAATAAGGTCTACCCTGAGCCTCCTCTTTTCCAGACTAAAGAAACCTAGTTTCCTTAAGCTATTCCTCATAAGACTTGTGTTCTAGGCCCTTTATCAGCTTTGTAAATCTGGATGAGCCATTCTGCCCCAAACCTGTAGCACTGCATAGGGTTGTTGTGATCAAAGTGTAGGACCTGGCACTTAGCCATGTTGAACCTCATCCCATTGGCCTTTACCCATCCTGTCCAGGTCCCTCTGCAGGGCCTTCCTCTAGACACTTCCTATAGACACTTCCCCTCAACTTGGTGTCATCTGCAAACCTACTGAGGGTGCATTCAATTCCCTCATACAAATAATCAGTAAAGATATTAAAGAGGACGACCCCAACACCAACCCCTGCAGAACACCACTCGTGACCAGCTGGATTTCACTTCATTCACTACTACTCCCTGGGCCCAGCTGTCCAGCCAGTTTTAACCCAGCAGAGAGTGTACCTGTCCAAGCCAAGGGCTGCAAGTTTCTCCAGAGGAATAATATTGGGAGACCATGTCAAAGGCCTTACTGATAGTGTCTCCTGAGAAAGTACAATTAACTGAATGAAAATAAGCATAAAAAAAAATAAAATAAAATAAAAAATAAGCGAAAGAGAAGAGAAGAGAAGAGAAGAGAAGAGAAGAGAAGAGAAGAGAAGAGAAGAGAAGAGAAGAGAAGAGAAGAGAAGAGAAGAGAAGAGAAGAGAAGAGAAGAGAAGAGAAGAGAAGAGAAGAGAAGAGAAGAGAAGAGAAGATTTAAAAATCTTAGCAATGCACTTAGCATTATATTTGTCCAATCCTCATGAAGATTTGTTCAGATGAAAATATATCTTGTGACTGTAGAAAAGAAAAAACAAAACAAAACAAAACAACAACAACAACATTAGTGTTGTTTAACATACTATTTTTTAGTATATGATATTATATACTTTTTGCTTCTGGTTCCTGTGTGTCAAGCCAAACAATGAAGTGGTGAACAATTAAAATATCAATATTTAGAAGAAATGAGTTTGCAGCAGCAAAAAACAAAAATTTTATTGCTTACTGTGCTTTACATGTATTTTGCTCAAACAGTTGCAAAGTGGTCAGAATATTTTTTTCTTGTACTAGTTACAACTGCACTTTTTCCTTCCATAAAGAAAAAACATTTGAGATTTAATTGGAATTCTAAGCATTTCAGCTCATTTAAATCTCTGTCTTTGTTATTTAATAACTTTATTAGTCTTGTCAGTATGTTGATCACTGTAAGCCAAAACTCACTGATAACATTTAAAAATAATTTTGACTTTAATACTTTAAAAAATATAGTACCTATTGCATTTACATGCAGTTAAACGAGTAGCTATACCAGTTCTCTATGAGTTTTACAGTGCATAAATATATCTTTTTGTCATTTACTTATTTATTTACTTAATGACTTGTCTAATAAGGAAAATCACAAACTGAATGGCTTGTCTAATAAGGAAAATCACAAACTGAATGTTAGATTTTCCACTTTTATACCAGCTGTGTGGTGTTTATACCAGCTGTGGATCTGGGTTATTTATCTGCCTATATTGCAAATTAGAGATATCTGTGTCTAATGAAAAATCACCCTATATATATATGTATATAAATAGGTGATAAGGGAAATGGGAGTTCAAGCAACATACAGTAGGGGCAGGACTTCTTATATTTAAGATTGCTCAAGAATTTGTATTGAAGACCAATCTGCCAATAGTCATGCAAGCTTTTATTTTCCCATGTCAGGTATTCCCTGATAAAACTTTACAAAAATAATAATAATAATAATAAACAACAACAAAAAAACAACTGAGGTTTCAGGGACAGAACGGAAAAAAAAGCACGAATTTTGGAAAGAATCGGTGTGGAGGAACAGTAAAGCGACAGGATGACAGAACATCAAGATATGATGAGGGTGTTAGAACAACAGGTATAGACCTTAAAATCAGGCATCAGCATGGTGTCACACACAAATCAAACCACTGCACTGAAAAGAATATGAAAATGCCAACATCTGACTCTGAAAATGGAGTATAACATATTTTTTTAAAGAAGAAGAAATTTCCCTCACGTTTGCTCTCAAAAAAAAAAAAAAAAAAAAAAAAAAGAGGACTTTTCTGTGTATTGAACTAAAGTAAAGTGAGCAATGACTGTCAGCTGCCTTTCCTGCCATGAACTAGTTCAAGAGGGGATGTTGAATTTGCCAGCGTGCAGTGTGCAGTAGATGCTCAGCGCTAAGTGTACTGTCCACCTAGGATTTTATGGATGAGGTTTTTGCTACCCTGAGTAGCAACACAGGGTGACTGTATGCTCAAGTCACCCCACTCAGCCAGAAAAGGAAGGATTTGGGATGTGCTCTAGAGTGTAAGTCTCATAAAACAAGATGGTAGGGACGTAAGAGAGGAGGACAGACTGTTCTGTTTTAAGAATTGGGAGGAGGTATAGTAGGAAAAAATGTGTAGGAGTAGACGCCACCTGACTAGTTTTTCCTCATACTTATAGCTTTTTTTTGAATATACACAACACCAATTGTGCTTGTTATGACAATGCATTGATGACCAACTTCCTGCCTCAATTCTAATTTTTCTTCTTTCTGTACATTGAGATTTGAGACTTTATAGTAGGTAAGGTTAGTTAACTCCACTTTATGTATTACTTTTCTTACCCTAAGGGAAAAACTTGAAGTCTTGTTCCAGAGCAGTCCTTACCAATGTGCTCTACAGAGTAAGCACAGGGAGCAGTGATGTATGAGATGCCCTCTATATATTTCATACAAGGTTAGCTTTCCAAAAAGCCTGCTTAAAAAAAAAAAAAAAAAAAAAAAAAGGCATCTGCTTTTCTGTTTTGCATAATACTAATAATTATGTAATTATAGTTCATTAGCATGCATATGCACATGTTGTTTTGTTCTGTTTTGTGGCCTGACATATATAAAACTCACTACTATTAGGAAGATCATTTAAAAATAAACCATCATTGAACAAGAAGCCAGAAATGTGTGACAAGCTCTATTCAGAACAGAATACTCAAAATTTGTCTTGGCTAGGGTTTAGCTGCTTTTTAATAGACTATTAGCTCCAATTTGCTACTGCTTTATTTGTGTCAATGCACTCTGATCTGTGCATTTTTTGTGAACTGTCTTGCTCTGAATATAACTAAGAATATATTCCAAAAATGCCATTCAGCAGTGAGATACAAGTTGAACTTGTGCTTAGCAGGAATTGCATCCATTAATTACAAGATACTTTCTGATTGAAAACTTTCAGATGAACCACTTCTAGTGAGAAAAAGGAAGATCTGTAATACTTCTGCAAGACCATGTTGATTCTAAGTTTTCACTAGAAACCTTTCAAATGATGCAGAATTTTGTTAATAACTCTTTCTAATCCTGATCTGTTTATAAACTTACAATGTTCAAGTATGTGGTCTTTGCTATACTGTTTGAAAAATATTTTTGGTTTTGTCAAAATTAAACTCTATTTTTTTTTTGTCCATTCTCCACCAATACTCCTTGTGTTGCTGTTGATCCCTCCATTCCTGCCCCTGGTCATTTTGCCTGTTGTCTATTTTACAATGTTGATCCATAACTGATTTATATATCTTTGAATTTCTGGTGAGAGGAATATATCATTATCTTACAGTCAATGGTTTCTGCTATGGTATCTCTCAAGTCAATTAGTCTTGTGTGGTCCCTCTGAAGTCTGTGCAGGGTATTAGGAGATGTAATCTATTCTAATATAAATTCTGCATCATATGTGAATGAGAGTACTTCAATCTCCTGGTGAGCTGGGGGACAACCTGGGGACAAAAAGACCCTTAAGCATGAGTAGTTATGGTGTTACAGTACTTGTGTTTGGTGCAGTGTTCTCAAGTTGTTCTTAGTTTCTCTGCTCCTGGGGTTATTCACACATTTTACTGTTGATCATTAAGGGACTAACACAGATCAAAGAGCAGTTGTTACCCTGTTTATGGTAAGTCAGAGAGAGGATAAATTTTGTAAGCTCCCAGTCACAGTTTAATTTCATCATTCCTGTCCTGCATAGAGGATCCACCTAAAATGAACAAACAGAAAACAACATTGTTTTCATTCAAGACGTCCTATTCTGGCAGGACGTCTTTCCCTATTTCTGTGGGGAAAATAAATAAATAAATAAATAAATAAATAAATAAGTTCAGACTTCTTCATGAAGAATAAAACATAAAATTCAGGCCCTAGCTTCCTAGAAAAGTTCTTTCTTTAATGATGAAAGTGTTCTGAGAAAGCGGACACAAAAGACCTGCATTAACTGTCTCCTTCATATAGTTGGGATCTTGGTAACTAAGTGTTTCCTTACACTCTCACAGAAGAGTCAGATACCTCAAACATCTCCCAGATGTCTATTAAATGCATACTTGCAAAACCTAAATTAGCTGAGCTGGATTAAGTGTATGAGTTTTGGATGAACTGCATGGGTGAATCTGTCATTTAGATTTTTCATATTGTCTATTTCCCCATCATCTCTTAAGATACATGTAATACTATAAAAATTATTTGCAGTATACAATTTGGTATCTAAATAAGATGTTGTCTCTAAATCCGTGTCTGCAATATGATGGCATATGTGGCTATTTTTTTAAAGTGTAAGAACTATAGATGTACATGTATAATGAGAATAATTTAGCTTGTAAAGGAGCCAGGAGAGTCGCCCAGATACAATAACCCCACCCCAAAATAGACGTAATTGTGAACTTTGCTGTGACCTACCTGCTCATTGCTCCAGTTGAGACCTGGTTCAAAAGACTAGAAATATATAAATGGCTGGTGATCTTGCCTCAGAAAGGCTGAAGGAAAGTGAGCTTTTTATGTGCTTTGGTTCTTTGACACAACCTGAAAAGAGGAGAAAAGAAAAAAAAAAAAAAAAGATAACATAAGATAAACAAAGATAAATTTTCCTTATAAAGTGTTTTTTTTTTATTATTATTATTTTTTATATTTTTTTTTTTTCAGGCTGGTGTATTCAAATTGATTGACACATGCCTGACAAATTCATAACTCCTTGAGGCCAGAGAAGGAAACATTAAAAGCATTTCCATTCCTGTCCCTAGTTTTAGCTTTGTATAGTCAATGTGGTCTTTAAGAAAAAAATAAAAAATAAAGAAAAAAAAAAAGGAAAAATAAGAAAAAAATAAGGAAACAAATCTAGCAAGGATTTTAAAATATTTCTCGGTGAATATGAAAGCATGAAAGTTCAGTATCTCTATGCTGTCTGTATAGAAATTTACAAAAAGCATTTAGACATTTTAGACAATTACAGCAGTTTTTTTTTTTTTTAAATGTAAATGGAATGTCAGAGAAAAACAAACAAACAAACAAACAAACAAACAAAAAGCTATTCCTGTGCTACTCAGTAAGAAAAGCACATGCTATTTATATAATCATGCTAGTATTAAATTTCTAGTTATCAGTAAGTTATTAAATCAGTGTGCATTACGTAAAGTTCATATTACAATATAACATAGTTTAGCAATCTGCTTTTTTGGAAGACATTTTGTGAATTAGTTAAAGGATGTCTTATTTAGAAGTTTGAAAATATCTCTTTATTGACCTCTGTTCTCTGAAATACTCCATTATTGGTGTACTCCTTCAGCAGTAACACTGACAAGTGCCTATTCAACTAGGCATTCACCTTTTCCTCTTTCTTACCTGAGGCACATTATATCAGTAAGGACATTAATCTATTGATCTGTTTCAGTGTGGAATGTTATGTCTTGGACTTATGCTGAAATTATTTTGTTGCTGATGGTATACATAAGCAAAAATTAAATCACAAAAGTGCTCAGAATCTGTTTTGGACAATTTAGCCTAATCCACTGATACTGATGTCTTTCAGCATTATCTGATGATCATTCCAAATTAGAGTTCCCTACCTTCCCTTTTAACATAAAGCTTAATTTATTCTTTTAATTCAGATGGTTGTGGGAGTTTTAGTGTAGGTGGGTTTTACTTGAAGTGAAGCAACAGCAGCAACAACTTACATATGTTATTTTGCTTAAATGTTTTTTGTGAACATAAACTGTCCTTACCTTCAGGAAGAACCAACAATCATGAAGCTTTAAAAAGCACAACGTTATTTTCCGCTATATAAACTGTTCTGTTTACATTCATCCAAAGATATGTTTTTACTATTACATTACAGCTATTTACGGCTAATGTGTTATATCATTTCAAAATATTGGTGAATATTTCTTTTTTTCAGCCAATGCATCAGATTCAGAAAATGGAAATCTGAATGGATAGAAATAGGTCGTTTTTCTGCTGTGTAACTCAGATTTCACTGATACTATTTCCAGATTGATTGCAATATGAAATAGAATATACCTGTGTCGCTTACCTCTGGGATTTCATTACGTATAGGAATATATAATGCATTCATATCCAAAGAAGGGCAGTGAAGATGGTGAAGGGTCTAGCTAGAGAAAAAGTTTTATGAGAAATAGTTGAGGGAACTGGTGTTATTTAGCCAGGGAGGCTGAGAGCCTTATGACTTTCTAAAACAAAGGAGGTTGTAGTGGGGTAAGTGTCAGTCTATTCTCCTAAGCAATAAACAATAGGACTTGAAGAAATGGCCTCAAGTTGCACCAGGGGAGGTTTGGGTTGGATATTAGATAAAAATTCTTCACTGAAAGGGTTGTGAGGCATTGGAACAGGCTGCCAAGGAAGTAGTCAAGTCAACATCCCTGAAGGTATTCAAAAGACATGTAGAAGTGGTGCTTAGGGATGTAGTTTGGTGATAGACTTCGCAGTGCTAGGCTAATGGTTGGACTTGATGATATTAGAGTTCTTTTCCAACCTAAAGAATTCTATGATTCTATAATTTAAATAGATTAAGTAATGTTTTATGAAGCATGAGAAACAAACAAGCAAACAAAAAACTCCTAGTTGGTGAATTGGCTTTTTTCAAAAGCAGAGTTGTTGAATGAGACAATTGTTGTCTGTGGATATTGTTTAGAAGATATATGAGGAGTGACTGAGGGAACTGGGATTGTTTAGTCTGGAGAAAAGTAGGTTGAGGAGAGACCTCATTGTTCTTTGCAGTTACCTGAAAGGAGGTTGAAACAAGGTGGGTGTAGGTGTCTTTTCTCAGGTGACAGGTGACAGGACACAAAGATCAAGATCAGATCTCAAGATATGCCAGGGGAGGTTTAGGCTGGATATTAGGAAGAATGTATTCACTGAAAGATAGGTTAGGCATTGGAGCAGGCTGCCTAGGGAAGTGGTGAAGTAGCCAACCCTGGAGGTATTTAAGAGATGTGTGGATGTAATGCTTAGGGACATGGTTTAGTGTTGGACTTGATAATATTAGGTGGATGGCTGGACTTGGTGTTCTTTGGGGTCTCTTCCAGCTAAAATGATTAACTACAAAATTGGTAGCCATGTGATTAGTTAAAAATTATAAGCTAAAAGGTCTTGATTATCACAAAGAGTTATAGAACCAGTCATTGTGACTCTCATGACCTTTTATTTCAATACATAATTAAATAAATAAATGAAAATCCACGATTATGAAGAGCTGTTGAAATATGAAGGTGTGTAATTTTTTGGTTGGTTGGTTGGATAGTTGTCTTTTTTGTTTGGTGGTGGTGGTTTTTTTGTTTGTTTGTTTGTTTATTTGTTTTTTGGTATCTGTCTGAAACTTGTTTTGCAAGTGTTTGCTGACAGATTTCTGTGTGAGTATCCTTATTCTTTTGGGCTAAGATATTTACTAAGTTGAGGCAGCATAAACTCATCCAGAGTGAAAAAAATGCTTTTGTAATACTACTAATTAACTCTTTCTATTCATCTATTTATTTATTTATTTAGTACTAGATCATTATTTACTGTTTATTGAAAAGCTTACTCTGAAATACTTGCTACACTTCATGTCCAGTTTTCTTAAGAGAAAAGTAATTTTCTCATTGGGCTGAATTGTTGGGAGTCTTAGTAAGTAAACCTCTGTGGCTTCAGACATATCAAAATGTATCTTCTTGTCTCTTCTGGTTTCACTTTTTTATGATTTGAGTTTTCAAAACACTGCAAAGTTTATTTCTGATTAATATTAGTTTAGTGAGAAAGAAGGAAAACATGATAGTCATCAATCAAACCATCAGTCTGAAGGAGAATGATGAAAAATGGATGTAGGATTGCAAAAATAACTGTGGAGTAATAAAAAGTTGCCCAGCTATTTCAATTTATAAACACATCAAGAAGAATGACTTGTGTTGCGTTGTGTTGCTTATGTTGTACATTGCATGCATAACTAAATAACGATATTACCCGATCAACTTAGAGGTAATAAAAAAAAAAAAAAAGTTTTAATACATATAAAGTAACCTATAGTGACATAAAACTTTTCTGTAATTATATTATGCAGATCCAGTATTATATAGTATTTGTAAATGAGCTAATAATAGCACTTCTATGATTTATTTTGGATATATCCACATATATCTCAAAAACACTCTCAGCAAAGCATCATTATTACTTTATTAAATACTACTTTTGCCTACTTGAGCTTAACAAACAAATCTAATGGTATGAAAGAATTTAATTTCAGAGCTGAATGATAATTTGTCAGGCATGGTTAATTCACATAATTCAAAGTTAATTATGTTTGCTATATTAGAGAGTGCTGTAATTTTGTTCTGTTCAGCTGCAGCTTTTATTAAATCTTACATTTTGATTAGGCAAGCCATGCTTTAGGAGTGTAACAGCAAATTATATACATATATATATATATATATATAAATATATATATATAAAGTGTTAAGGTGTGGGGAAAGGTTTTTAAAGCACGTGCTTTTGTTCATGTTCACATCCACTCTTGTGTTAAACAACTTTGTCAACCCAAAGATGACTCAATTACAGTAGAGTATTTACTGACAGTCCATCCTATTTGTGATCTTTCCATTTATTCAGAATTTGGAAATATTACAACTTATGTTCCCAAACCTCTTGATATACTAATGTACAGTGGGTTCTTCAGCTGTACTTCTTGGACAAAGCAGTACTGCTCCAGCTCTAATACTCCGTGAAAACAAACAAACAAACAAACAAACAAACAACAACAAAAAAAAACCTATACTTCTCTCCCTAATGCAGCTTTGACATTCCTTTCACCATGTGGCTTTTTTTTAATTTTTTGGGGGGGAGGAGTGGGTGTTGATTTTTTCCACATTTAAATAAGCCTTTCAGCTACAATATTTAATTTTGATTTCCTTGTTTAAAAATCTGAATATATTTGTATATTTGCTCATGTGAAAAACAAACTGTTTTCACACATTCACAAAAAAGAATTACAGGTTCTCAGGCTTGAGTACTTGAATGGAAAGGAAAGAGCTGCATATGCCAAACACTTTCAGAAAATAATCTTCCTCACTGAACAGACTCAGTTAATCATGGAATTCCATTGTGCCTTGAATAAGTCAGGCTTCTATGACAATAGCAAAATGGACCCATTAGTCAGTAGCTCAGAGCTCATCCCATACTGATGGAGTCTTAACTGCCTTCATAATTCTTGTGTCTGGAAGGAGGGAGGACTCAATAAAATCTTGAACATGTACCCTTAATTTCTTATCCTTTGCTGTCCTTCTGGTATATTTTTTCTGTGTGCATTGTATATTTATATTTAGTCTTATAGTTAACTGTATGGAGTATGTCATTGCTACCGTCAGACTGCAAGAAGCTAAGAAATAAACCAGGCCTTTGAAGCCAGCAATTTTATTAAAATGTTAACAGTCAGTGAACGTCTGTGGATTCTGAGGACATAAATCACTTAATGACTGTTAAAATTCCAAGCCAAAAGATTTCCACAAACCTGAGGATCCCTGCTGCAAAGTGAACTACTATTGGGGTGAAATCCTTTTGCTTTTCTTGTATCAAATATAATCACATAACATCTTATTCTCTTCTGTTACATATTCTTTTTCAAGCTTTTGACAAAGTAAACATAATATTTGGTTATGGTTAGGAAGAACTTTAGCAGGAAGAAGAGAAACTTCTGAAAAATGTTGAGATCATTTATGTTTAATTATTGAACAGTGTCAGGCCCTGGGTTGGCTCTGAATGCATTTACTGATGTAGTCATCTTCTTGTCATTCTCACTCAGAAGCCTGTTCTTACTGCTTCAGCTGCACCCTGATTATTAATAAAGTCTCAAATATTATTTTTGGAGGAAAAATATTTCCTAGTATGTCTGTCATGATTGATAATGACTGGTTGATAATGACTGGAGTAAAATGTCAGTGTACTGAACACTCATTGGATGTAAAATATTAATCTCCACAAATATGAGCTGTTAATATTTTTGATTATCATAGAATCACAGAAAGGCTTGGGTTCTAAGGACCTTAAAATTATCTAGTTCCAACCCTTCAACTATGGTCAGGGTTGCCACCCACTAGATCAAGTTGCCCAGGGCCCCAACCAATCTGGCCTGAACACCTCCAAGGATGAGAACCTATAAGTGCAATGTTTCCTGTAGCTGAAGCAGGAAGGCCTCATCATCAGGCTACCCTTGGTCAGGTGTCCTGCAATAGACCCCAGCCACAAGATGTCCTTAACTGGTCCAGTGCTTAACTTTTAGCCACAAGCTCTTGACACGTCTGTGTCTGTTTCTCAGAGACAGCTTTTGGCAATCTATCCACTTCTTTGTATAAAGAGCAAGACCCCCACCCTTCCTTCCCTGCCTATTTATATATATTTATATACGTATATATTACTATGTATATAGTGTGTATACATATATTACTATATATATAACTACATATATAGTAACATTTATACTATATAATATATACAATATATATTATATAGTATAAATTATTATTTATATTATATAGTATAAATTATATATTATATTATATATATTTTATATATATATTATATTATATATATTATATATATATAATATATATAATATATTATATATAATATATAATATATTATATATAATATAGTATACATTATATTATATATATATTATATTGAATATATTATATATATATAATATATATAATATATTATATATAATATATAATATATTATATATAATATAGTATACATTATATTATATATATATTATATTGAATATATTGTTACTATATATTATATATAGTATAAATAATACTATATATGCAGTAATATATGTATATACATATACAATTGGAAATCAATATGAAGGAATCACTGGTGTAAATGAATTGTCTGTTTAAAACAAATGATATCTTCTCACTAAATGTCTCTTTAATCTCACCCTCTTTAAGGCCTCTTCTGAAATTTAGTGTCCTACTTTCAGCAATATTTCTCCTTTACAGACACAGAATGTTTGAGTCATACTTGTATTAACAGCAAAAAAAAAATCCAGTAATAATAGGTGGTATCTCTAAGGTGGTCTATATTGTATTCCAGCATTGTAGTGATTTTTTTTTTTCTCACTTATGGAAACAAGATGCAAAGAATCAATATTTATTTTCATCACCTTCTCAGAACTGCTGTATTTGTCTAGTGTTACTGCTTATATAATACATTAATATGAAATTACTGTCAGCAGTGCACTTTACAAGAAGCTGTGGGAGAGTTTAATTATAAGACAATGTGAATGGAGAAATCTGGAATCAAAAATTGGTGGCTGGTGCTGGGAAGCTCTATCTATATAAGAAATCCTAGTGTTATGATGGTACTCGTGCTGTCCTGTGCTGTGATCCACAGATGAAGGGGATTATTCCCCCATCATCAAATTGGACACAATTTGTTGACCACATTAATGAAGATCATATTTTATGGGAAGTATCTAGTTAAGAAACTTATCCAAGTCCTGAGAAAATATCTACTTACTTAAAATGAATAAATAATCAAATAAGCAAGTAAACCAGGAAAACCAGCTCCATGTTTCTGCAATTCATGTTTGGATAGAAGAGCAAAATTATACCCTTCAACCACAGAAAATTCTTAGACATCTGAGAAGATGCAAAGTTTCTCCAGCAAAAAGTGGTGGTGGTTGATAAGAAGTGCTTCAGACTGTGTGAGCCTCCTGGGACAGTATCTTCCAGCTTCATTGCTGTTTTTCCCAGACAGAATTAATGTAATTTCCCTGACAGCATATGCAGGTTGTATTGTGCTGAAGAGTTCATACATTACTAGAAAACTTGCAAATTCTTTGCTTATGCACTACTCATAGTAGTGCATATATATATATATGCATATATATATATATATATATGCACTACTGTGGATGCTGAGAAAGCATGGTCTACTGAGAAAGCTGGTAGCTAGAAGTGAGGCTTGTGGCTTGTATGACTGAATTGCCCAGCAATTTACCCGTGAGCTTAAGTACACCACTATAACTTAAATGTCTCATGGTGATCTGCTTGATGTGTTTGATGACTTCAGATTTTTTGATTAATTCTGCCATCTGAAGTTCAGACAAAAAATCTGCTTTGCTTCTTATGCTTTAAACTTCCAGGAGCTCTAGTTTATCATCTGATGACATGTAATAGCTAAAACAAATGGGAACAGACTTTGCAGAATAATTTCCAAAGGCAATTGTTTTTCACATTATGCACTGTAAGAAAAATACAGACGTAAGCAAAAATATGAGATGTCAAATGATTTCCTACTGCAATTTTCTGACCATTATTTAGTGCTCTTTAGGATATAATCAGAACATACCATAGAGTCGCAGATACTACAGCCCACAGGGCACAGAACTGGAGCGACTTTGTTGCCGAATCCAGTTTTTTGACAGGGACAAGTGTCATCCCAATTTAATCAGAGAATCACAGAATTGTAGGGGTTGGAAGGGACCTCAAGAGATCATCGGGTCCAATGCCCCTGCCAAAGCAGGTTCCCTAGAGCAGGTTGCCCAGGCAGCTGTCCAGATGAGCCTTGAATATCTGCAGAGACGGATACTCCATAACCTCCCTGGCCAGCCTGTTCCAGTGCTCCATCACCCGAACCATTAAGTTCTTTCACACGTTAATGTGACGGAACTTCCTGTGCTCCGTTTTGTGGCCATAGCCCCTTGTCCTGTTTCCACAAACCACTGAAAAGAGGTTGGCCAAATCCCTCTGTCTCCCACACCTCAGGTATTTATAAACTTTGATGAGATCCCCTCTCAGTCTTCTTTTCTCAAGGCTGAACAGACCCAGGACTCTCAGCCTTTCCTCATAAAGAAGATACTCCAGGCCCTGTATCATCTTTGTGGCCTTCTGCTGGACTCGATCCCTGTCTTTTTTTGTACCGGGGAGCCCAGAACTGGACACAGTACTCCAGGTGAGGCCTGACCAGGGCAGAGTAGAGAGGGAGGATCACCTCTCTTGACCTGCTGGCCACACTCCTTTTAATGCACACCAAAATCTTGTTGGACTTCTTGGCCACCAGGACACACTGCTGGCTCATGGTCAACCTGTCGTCCACCAGGACTGCCAGGTCCTTCTCTGTAGAGATCCTCTCCAGCAGGTCATCCCCCAGCCTGTACTGATACATGCGGTTGTTCCTTCTCAGGTGCAAGTCTCTACACTTGCTCTTGTTAAATATCATTTGGTTTCTTCCTGTCCATCTCTCCAGCCTGTCCAGTCTCACTGAATGGCAGCACAGCCTTCTGGCACATCAGCCACTCCTCCCAGCTTTGTATCATTGGCGTACTTGCTGAGGGCAGACATTATTCTCTCGTCAAGGTCGTAGATGAAGATGTTGAAGAAGACCAAACCCAGCACCGACCCCTGGGGAACACCGCTAGTCACAGGCCTCCAGCTGGACTCTGCGCCACCAGTCACTACGCTCTGACCTCGGCCAGTCAGCCAGTTCTCAACCCACCCTACTGTCCACTCATCTATCCCACACTTTCTCAGCTTTTCTATCAGGATGTCATGATTGACAGTATCGAAAGCCTTGCTAAAGTCAAGGTAGATGACATCCACTGCCCTTCCCCCATCTACCCAGCTGGTGATGTCATCATAGAAGGCAATGAGGTTGGTCGAGCACGCCTTCCCCTCGGTGAATCTATGCTGACTACTCCTCATAGCCTTCTTCTCTTCCAATTGCTTGGAGATGGCATCCAGAACAAACTGTTCCAACACCTTCCCAGGGACAGAGGTGAGACTGACTGGCCTGTAGTTTCCCAGATCCTCCTTCTTGCCCTTCTTGAAAGACTGGAGTGACATTGGCTATCCTCCAGTCTTCATGCACCTCTGCTGTTCTCCAAGACCTTTCAAAGATTACAGAGAGCGGTTCAGTGATCACCTCTGCCAGCTCCCTCAGCGCACATGGATGCATCCCATCAGGGCTCATGGATTTGTGTGCATTGATCCCACTCAGATGCTCCTGAACCATGCCCTCCTCAACCAAAGGGGAGCTGTCCACTTCCCAGACTCTTTCGCCTCCCTTCAGGGTTCAGGAGTCCAGGGGCTGAGACTTTGAAGCAAAGACCAAAGCAAAGAAGGCACTCGGTATCTCTGCCTTCTCAGCGTCCCCCATTACCAGGACTCCCCTCTTGTTCAGCAGGGGACCCACATTATCCCTAGTTTTCCATTCACTGTTTACATATTTCAAAAGAAAACTTCTTACTGTGCTTTATCTCTTGCTGGCTTCATCTCCAGGTGGGCTTTAGCTTTCCTCATTGCATCCCTGCAGGCCCTGACAACACTCCTACACTCCTCCCAAGAGGACAGGCCATTTTTCCACATTTCATAGACCTTCTTCTTCCTTTTGATCTTGTTGATGAGCTCCTTGCCCATCCATCCAGGTCTCCTGCCCCCCTTCCCCAATTTCCTACTCTTCGGGATGCACCAATCCTGAGCTTGTTAGAAGCGCTGTTTAAATGTTGCCCAACTCTCACAGGCACCATTACCTTCTAGCAATCTAGCCCATGAGATACCCCCACGTAGGTCCCAGAAGAGGTCGAAGCTGTCTTTCCAAAAATCCAGGGTGACAGTCTTACTTTTTGCCTTACTTCTTCCACCAAGTTCCATCTTGAACTCTACCATCTCATGGATCACTGCATCCCAAGCCGCTCCCAACCTTCACATTCCTAACAAGCCCATCCCTGTTGGTAGGAACAACGTCCAGAAGCACCCCCCACCTTGTTGGCTCCTCCACCACCTGTATCAGAAAATGATCTTCAATTCAGGAACCGTTTGGACTGCATGTGCCTGGCCAACCTGCTTACCCAACAGATGTCTGGATAATTGGAGCTGGGTACACTCTAATTGCTCTCTCACATAAAGGGCAACCCCACCCCCTCGTTTCCCCAACCTGTCTTTCTTAAAAAGGACATAGCCCTCCATGACAGCATTCCAGTCATGCAAGCTGTCCCACCATGTCCCCGTGATCGCAATGAGATTGTGGCCCCTCAACCATACAGAGATCTCCAGCTCATCCTGTTTATTATCCATGCTACATGCATTGGTATACAGGCATTTAAGGGAAGCAGCAGGTGCAGTTGCCCCTAGAGGGGTGCAAGAGAGGGACACAAGAAGGTTCCAGATGGGGTATCGGGAACATTACCTTCTCTGAGGAGCCCTTGGATGATTCCATGGGACAACTCAGGGTTTTTTCCCTACTATCTTCAACAGTGGCAGCAGTCACAACATCCCCCAGCCCTTCTCTGTCACATCTAATTCCCTTCCCCTGTCAAACTTAGTTCAAAGCCCTGGTAACCAGTCCAGAGAGCTTGCTCCCCAATATACTTGTGCCCTACTTGCTGTGTCAGAGTCCGTCAGCAGCCCACATACCCAGCTTCTCAAAGGCCTGCCCAAAAATCAAAATACCCAAAGCATTGGTCTACACACCACCCCCTCAGCCAGTCATTTACCTGTCCCATTCTTCTCCTTCTTTCTGGGTCCTGGTCACACATCGGGAGGACAGAAGAGAACACTACCTGCACCCCCGATCCCTTCAACATCCTTCCCAGGGATGCAAAGTCATTTCTAATTTTACTCATTTTCCTTGTTGTAGCTTCCAGGGACCTAGCCTGAATGACAATAAGAGGATAGTAGTCCTCCTGTTTAATGAGCTGTAGCAGAGCCTTCTTAACGTCTCTGACTTGTGCTCCAGGAAGACAACATACCTCTCTGGAGAGGTTATTCAGATGGCAAATGGGAGCTTTGGTGTCCCCCAGCAAAGAGTCCCCAATCACTAAGACTCTTGGTCCTTTTTTTGTGGCACTGGTTTTGATGTAGTGCCCTGTCTGGCCCCACTCCCTATGCTTGGTACTTCCCTCGACCTTGACATGCTTCTCAGTACCTGGGTTCCAACTGCTGTTCAGACCCTCATCCTTTTTCTGCCCAAAAGCCTCGAATCTATTACCCAGGAACATCATGGGGGTTGGTGGCAATGTGGGTATTATGGGCAGATATCTCCTGCTTTGAGCAGAAACGAGGGTCCAGCCCCTCTCCTTTTGTGGGTGGTCAAGCCCTCTTTCCTACAGGTGAGCAGCTGGATTGGCACTACCCCTTGACTTAGGAGGGGGCTGCTGGGCCTCAGTAGGGGCAGGTTGACATCTCCTATCTATTTCCCTCAGAGACTCCAGGAGCCCCTCGGGCTGCCGATTTCTTGCTGCAGCCTGGCCATCTGCTCAAGCAGTTCCCTGAGCATGGCACACCTGCACCCATGACAGCCCTCTCTTCCCTCAGAACACAGGGAGGCTTCCATATTCTGGAGTTTCCCACAGTCTCCAGCCTGGACTGCCATTTCCCCCCTCAGGGGATGCACCTGGGTGCCCACGTGAGCCTGGAAATGCCGTGTCCCCTCATTTTGTGTTGCCACCTCATCCCAGCCACTGCAATGGGTGCCCACCATGGTGAATTATAAGTTGTATGAGGCAGAGTTCCCAGAGGAGAGGTGAGGAAAAGAAAGGGAGGAGAGGATCCTTGCCGTCCTCTTCCCTGCTCTGGCAGAACTGCCTCCTCCAACTGCCTTGCCGGTCCTGTCCTGCCCTGTTCATGGCGCTCCCTAGGGACTGCCTTTCTACCGCAGGGGGTGGGTGGGCTGCTGTCCCCCCAGGCTCCGCCCACACCCTGTCAGCCCGTGGCGGCACAAGCACAGCTCCTGACTACCAGGGGGTGGGCTGGAGATGGGGCTCTGACCAAATGTCTCTGCGCTGCCTTATTAGGAGGGGCTTAGGGGTTGGCTCCATCCACCTCATTGCTAGGAGACCTCACTGCAGTAGATCTGTCAGAAGCCTTTGCTAAAATGGTGGTCACTTAAAGGCCATCCTGATATCTGCAAAGATATTCTGGAAGATGATACCTTGCATGACTATACATGCCCCAAACTGAGGAATAAGGTTGTCCAGGAACACTTTAAACATTTATTTTTGTATCCAAAGTGTTCATTACTTAAGTAGTTCTTTCTTCACTAAATACATACATCCACCAGTGTAGAAAGAGACAAATAATGTTTCTCTGTTCAAACTGCATTATGCCATAGATTATTCTATAACACCCAGCCTGACCCTCCTCTGTCCCAGCTCCATGCCATTCCCTCGGGTCCTGTTGCTGTCCCCAAACAGCAAAGCTCAGCACTTGCCCCTGCGCTCCGCTCGTGAGGGAGCTGCAGGCCGCCATGAGGCCTTCCCTCAGCCTGCTCTGCTCAGGACTGAACAAACCCAGGGACCTCAGCTGCTCCTCACGTCTTGCTCTCCAGACCCTTCACCATCTCTGTAGCCCTCCTTTGGACACCATTTAATAATCTTATGTGCTTTTTATATTGTGGTACCCAAACTGCACAAAAAAAAAAAGTTTAAAGTACAAGTCCCCTTATCATCACCTCAGTGTGTACTTTTCTATGTTCTGGAAATCTGGGAAAACTTATTTTACTGCAAATTTCAACTACTATGTTCAGGTATGGTCTTGCTGGTAGCCCTCAGCCTTCTTTATCAAAACCTACCTGCACCTAAACACAAGAAGCAGGCAAAAATGCAGCAGCAGCAATCATAAGATTGCAAACACACAACATAAGATAAAAACCAAAATACCTGATGAAAAAATCAAAATATTCTCTGAGTTTTCTCAAGGAATATGGGCTTTAATTCCCTTCACCATTCAGATGTATTTTTCCATATATTTTGTGTTATGTAATTATATCAGAAAACCAATGCATTTTGGGATTCCCTGGTATTGCTAACTTTAGCCTGAAAACAGTCAAGAGGATTTTTATATATATATATGCACTATGTATATATGTATATACACTATGTATATATAAACTACATGGTAGTTTGTATGTATGTTTTAAACATAAGGATGGATGTTTGAGCTGTTGGTCTAGGTTCTTACTATTGCGGAAAAGAGGAGTGTAAGAAGTTAGTGAAAGAAAGTTAAATTCTGCTTATTAAACTAAGCAGCTGGGAAGTTGAAAAATAGCTTTCCCCATTCTTTAATAACTCTTCCTGTTCCCGTGTTAAAGGAGTTATTTGCTCAATAAGAAGTGAAGTACTTTTCTAAGTAATGTAGAGGTTAAATGATATGAGTAAATCTAATTACTACTAATTATTGCCCTATACCCCCATGCCACACTTTTCCAGTGAGTTTGGACTGAAACTACAATGTCAATAACAAGTATTAGATTCATGTAATTCTCTTTCATTTTTTTCCTTATATAAGGACTTCATTTGGCAGTGCTTTTGAATTTTTATACAATGTATTAGCATGATGGGTTGAGGTAATAGTCACTTTTGCTCTGTGAATCCTCACTGAGAATATATATATTTTTTTCTATGTAGTGACTAGATGTCTCAATTAAAATAAAATAACTCTCACACTAGAGACAAATATATGGAGAGAAGGCAGGCCTAATGAAAGACCATATCTAAATGGACAAAAGCTAGGAGAAAGGGAACCTGATTATTTCCCATTTTACATCTGTTCCTGAAGCTCAGTGTAATAGTGAGCCAGATTTTCAAGCATTTAGCAACCTAAAGATGCAGATGGTGCCTTTGTGTTTTTAAAAGCACCTGCCTGTGCATTAATACAGCTGTGTATTAACTGGCATTAGAAATCTGATTTGGATCTGCTTGTCTAGCTTATACAAGAAATCTGTTGGAAAACCAGGAATGAAGTTTTAAATCAGGTATTTTAACAAAAATCACCTCTCTCCTTTTTTATGTAATGCATAAAAAAAATGCAAGAAATGACTCTTCAGCTGACACAGTCAGTTTATGAGGAGATCTATGAAATTAGTTTCTTCAATTAGATCTAACATTTGGACAGGCTGGAGTGCTGGAACATATTCTCAGATCTTTTCTCTTGCAATCCTGAACTCCTTTCTCAAAGTTCCCTGAAAGCTACACTTTTTTTCCTGCCTTGACTAATCCCTTTTAAGCTTGTCTTTCTGTTATACCCAAAAAATGGGAAGTAGAAGTTTATTTGTATGACTGTCGTAGGGCTGGTTTTGTTAAAACTCATTTTAAAAGGTCTAATTGCATTTGCTTACTGAAAGCACATCAGAAACATCACTATCATTCCAAATGTACATTTAAAAATTAAATATGACACAGTGCTTATAAATGGATTGCTTCAAAGCCTGGAAAATACTACCTTGGAAAGGGGCTGGCAAAATTTTATTTCACATGCATTTTATTTTTGCCTGATTCCAAGTTTGGAGCACATACCTTTACATCAGGTAAGAGAGAGGTGCAGACCCATCTCTCAAGAGTTCAGTAACTCCACTCTGATTACCTGCATTAAAAATTACAGATGGGATAGGTACACTGAATATTACAAGCAGTACAATTACTATAAATGTGTTATTCTAGGACAAATCTGTAGACAGCTAGTCTGAGACATAGCATTGTGTATGCTAGAATTAGAAGAATGAGGCAGAATGTTAAAGGCAGGAATGAAACATGCATCTTCACTAATTTATCTCAAACTTCTATAAACAGATGAATAATTGTAAAAGAGCTCCCTTGGAGACCTCCCAACATTTGCTATAGATAAAGGGCCTTTCCACTGAAGCACCATACTGTGTGCAGACTCCATATTCAGCTGTGTCAGCAGGTTATGTTTAAAATCCACTTAACAATAAACTTGGGGTCTAGGTATGTTTTCCTCTTAATTAACCTGCATAATCTGTTCTTTTTACATAAATCATCCTTTCATTTGCATTTTAATTAGAGAGTGTGCAAAATGTCAGGTTTAATTGGCTTAGGAAAGCTTGGTACAACAAAGCCTTGGACTGAATGTAGCTGTGGGCAGTGCACTGAACAGCTGGTTGCAGTTCAGATTAGGACTTCAGTACATGTGAGGGGCTTTCCTCACCTAGTTTTCTGGGACTAAATATATCAACACTAATTTCCTGATAAGGAAAACTGAAGGACTTGTAGACCCTCTGTTCCTGCTTCTGAATGACATTTAGCCTGTTTCATCTTGTATATATCCAGCTGTTACACTGAAATCCTGATGAATTAAAATCCTCATCTCTTTATTTCTAAATCTATGCTTTCTCAGCCAGTTATCATTGGTAATCTTAGAAAGGGAGAAAAGACATTGGAGTGAGCTCCCTTGTATCTTTTAATGAAATTGTCACTTCCCACCTGGCTGACAGGTGATGTTCTGGAGTCTCACTTGGTACCAGTGCCTCCAGGCTATTTTGACCTATTTAACTTTCCCACTTCTCATTCCCCTAAAAAAGTATTTGTTCCCAGTAAGACAGTCTAACCCTGCTCTTCACAAGAGACATCAACAGGAAAAGTTACAGGTTTCACTTCCAGTACTGGGGTGTAGGAATAGAGCTGCTGTTTTTATATTTTTAATATTATAATAACAGATACCATTAAAATAGACAACAGTTAATTTTCATAAATTAGTCTTTGATTTGAATTCAAATAAATCTTTTATTTTTTATTAAATTTATTAAATTTATTTTTTATTCAATACTGCCATGTTTAACCTTTTATTGTTGTTGGTATTGACAGAAACCCAGGATACACCAAAAAATATGCACTGAAGAATGCTCTTTTTAATGAAAGAAAATATATACCCCTAAAGATGAAATTATTTTGCTGTTCCAAACCTTTAAAAAAAAAGTCTGTAAATTGGCAAAATCTAGGTGTACAGTTCAAGTGGAATATAATATTAATTTCTGCATCAAACAGGAGAATTAATAGCACTTGAACAAGATTTACTTGAACCTCTGTTCCTTCACTCCCTATATTTAGAGGAGACTAGCAGACAGTTCTGCGCTGTACTGAGAAAGTATTAAGCCCTCCAGTCTCAATTGCATCCCTGCTAATCCATACCAGCAGATTTGAAATATTTTCTGTGTAACCTGGGCCCTTTGCCCTTTCGCTATCACTGATACAATTCTTCAGCTGGAAATGCTACATTAATGAGACAAACTCTGATCTTATTGCATCAATCTAAACCCAGTATTGTTCCGATGAAGTAGAAAGCTTAAGGAAATTATTATGGAATTAACCTAGGCCAGTATCTTTATTTTTTTACACGTAGATAGACAACAAATTAAATATATTGAGAGCAGAACTTGAATTAAGAAATTTCATTTACATGAAAGTGGGCACCGTAGCATAAATATATTCTCTTTTATGTTCAAGTTTTAAGGGGATCCTGTTTTAACTGGTATAAATCCACATGCTATGCAAAATGAAAACAAGTGCATGGCAAATGTTATATTCCCCCGAAGATATTGTTATGCTCAAAGACTAGTCATAGGCAAAAAGGAAGTGCATCTCTGTTTTAAAGCCAAGATTTTTTTAGTAGTGCAATGAAAATATTAACAGTATAGTAAAAATAATAATTATTATAAATCTAATTATTACAGGAAAAGAAAATAAAGGAAAGTACTGTACTACAGGGTAAAAAATGTTGCAATGATAATGCAGTTTAAATTGGTGTATTTGCACTTCTGATTTTCTGCCCCTTTTCCTCTCTAAGATTTGCATTTCTTTAGCTGACCGTGGGCGAGTTGTTTATAGCCCTGGGGCCTTGGCTGTCATCTCGCGTCCTTTCCCTTATCGTCTCTTGTCTACACTCTTCTACAATGCATCTTGTGTCTCCACTTTCAAGGTCTCTGCTGTCATACCAGACCTTTGTTCCTCTACAGTACATCATTAAGCTAAGGACATAAATATTTCATTCTATGCAGAACAATTGCTTGTCACTACTTTTTATATAGAATATTTTGTTATAATATAGAAAGATAAGCGAAACAAGTTAGGTATAGACACTTGGTCGTTAGAAAGACTGCTTTCACAGTCAAATGAACTAAAGCAAAGTACCAGACAAGCCAATGCAAGGTCAGACCAAGCAAACCTGACAGAACTCAATCCTAAGACTGTACAAAATTAGCAAAAGAATGGCCTCTGATAGGAAACAGCAATATTTCATGCACTGAGCTATCAGGCTACAAAGTCAAAAGACAGTTCATCAGCACAACAAGCTTAACAAGTTGAACACTGTTAACAGTACTTGGTTGTTCTTTATTTTGTTTCTTAATTTGAATCCATATAGTGGTATATATTATTTTTCATACTCTTTTGAACAAATTCCTTGTTGTAGTTCTGTCCTGCCTTGTTGTTGTTGTTGTTTGTTTGTTTGTTTGTTTGTTTTGATTTGATTTTCTTCATAGTAGCTGGAATGGTGCCATGCTTTAAATTTAAGATGAAAATAGTGGTGATAAGATACTGATATTTCAGTTGCTGTTGAGCAGAGCTTACACAGAGTCAGTGGCTTTCCTGCTTCTCATGCTGCCCTTCCAGCAAGAATGCTGGGGGTGCACAAGAAGTTGTGAGGGGACACAGACAGGACAGCTGACTCAACCTGACCAAAGGGATGTCCCATACATGGGAGCATGACAGCATGAGGAACAATGAAATGTGAGGGAAGTTCACTGGGGTAGCTGCCATTGCTTAAGCTGTGCATCACTGTAGTGATACATTTTGCATCACTTGTGGGTTTTTTGTTTGATTTTATTTATGCTTTTTTTTTTTTTTTCTCTTTTTCTTTTCTTATTAAACCATGTTTATCTCAACCCACAAGTTTGCTAACTTTTTTTTTTTGCAGAAGACAGCACACACCTGCCTGTCTGGTCCTCACTGCATTGCTGGAGCTCCTCTCAGCCGGCAATGACAAATGAGTCTTTGTACAGACCTCTCATATTCCTCAGGATCAGTTGGCTTTACTTCAGATCTTGCTTACTTCAGCTGCCAAAAAACTCAAGACACACTTCTGTCCATTGTCCGTTTTTCCTCTTTTGGCATGTAGGAGAGATCTTACCAAGAGGAAAAAACTAGTGCACATGACAAGTTGCAGCCTTGCTGCCACTCTTTCAGTGTCAGGACACTGTCTCTTGCTGGTGAGTTATCTTAGATTGCAGGCTCTTTGCTTTGGACATCAGCACTACCTTCCGCCATTTTGCTGATGAAAACCGTGCCCTGGGAACTGAGTCCCTTATCATCAGGCCACACTTAAGTCTTTTTTCTACTTTCTTTCTTATGCTTACACACACAATTCCATTCAGACTTTCTTCATAACAATCTCAGTATTAATTGTGAATTTCTACAGTGCAAACAAGCAAAACTCCATTTTTCTCAGATAAATCCTTTTTTCCATACTTAAAGCTATTTTAGGCTTATGAATTCACATACCACTGTTCTTCTTCCTATATGGTAGTTTCTCAAAGGTAATCACAAGTAAATACAAACAGACGTTACCACAGAGATAAAGTAAGCACAAGCTATGGTCAGTGCAGGCAAGTCACAGATAATCGAATACCATCATAAAAACACAGAAATTAGTGTCCTACAAAAACATAACCTTGCCTACAGGAAAAAAAAAAAAAAAAAAAAAAAAAAAAAAAAGCTAATGCAAGTGTTGCATGATGGCTGTCCAGTAGCATTCTTATTGTTGCTTTCACCTTCCTTTCTTTCTTAGTTATTTAAATTAGATTGAGAAAGGTCTAAGGGCAAGGTCATATCATACTATACATTTGAACGATGTCTGGCACAGCGTTGTTTCACTTTTGACAGGTTTCCCAGGAATTGCTGTAGCAGGAACAGTAACAAAAAACATCCATAATAACATTTGACTTAATGGGATTACAACATATATATATTCTAATGCAAATTTATTATTTTAATTCCTTGAAGTTTGGTCAATATAGGCTTCTGTAGATTTTATCTTTAAAATATCAACACCTAAAGAAACTTCTATATTGAAAATTTAGCAACAATAGGAAATATTTTTTTTTTCCTAGTGTTGCTCATGATAAAGTTATTGCTGTACTTCAGAATTCTGCATAGATAGCTACACATTTATTTCATGTAGTTACTTGCTCTTCTATTTATTTCTTTTGTCATGGGACTTATCATAAGCTTGCTGCAGCTTGCTAAGCAAGAGAACTTCTCTGTGATAATACTCTGGTTTTCCATGGTTTGGCACATATCTGTATGTGATACTGGTTCAGTTTCTTGGTTGTGGAAATCTGCATTACCAGTTTATACATGTTAGAGACAGGGTCTGATTCTTGTGCAATGGGGTATAAATGTAACTGAACCCAAAACTTTTTAATGTGAATATAGTGTTAGATTTCAGCCCATATGAAGATGTGGTTAAAAGACCATTACACTGAGAAAACAGCTTGAAATTTTTCATTTTGAAATAAATTAACAGCTATGCTTCTAGCCTACTGAGAATAAAAGACAACTATTAAATGCTATTACTCAATAAATAGTGCTTTAGTTGCACAGATATGTAATCAGCAAATAGGGAAATGGCTTCACACTGGCTCTCTGCTTACACTACTTTTTTTCTTTGGGAAAAGCTAAATATGTATTACTGGAATGAGTAGCTGTACTCTTGCAGCATACAATTGACTTTCATAGATCCTTTTTTTTTTTTTTTTTGGTTTTGTTTTGCTTACTCTGTTTGCAAAGGATTATTCTCTTAATCCTTAGGTTCTTAGATTGTTGTTCAACTGAAAGTTTTGTGCTTTTTGTTTTTTATTCTTCCACTATACATTAATTAAGCTCAGTAGGATTGAAGGCACTTCTGTTAAACACATGTGATCAGAGACTCTGCTGTGTGCTTGTAAAGATACTGCAGATCCTGAGATCATTTAAATAATTTGAACTTGCCAGGGACAAAGAAGCGTGTCTATAATCAAAGTACTGGGACAAGTAGCAAAACAGATCACAAAACTAAAAAAGTTCATTGAAACACCTATTTGCAGTAGACTGGTGTAACAAACATTTAAATAGAAAATGTCATAACAGAAGTGTCAAAATCTCTTCCAGGTGTTTTTTTTTTTTTTTTTTTTTTTTTTTTTGCTGCTCAGCTGGCACACATCAGCTAGACAACATTCTAAACAAAACACCTTCCAAGCCCACACCAGCTTCAACCTGCAAGCTGTGTTCTGCTCTGAATAGGCCTTACCGTTTTAAACCTGTTTACTGTAATACCTCCAAGTTCATCTAGACAAGTCCAATGTACTTTGACCTACTGAGTACATTTTGCTGTTCACAAGCCGTAGGTCTGCAGCTTTTGAGGCTGTTCACTGTTTCCTTCACACTTATAGATTATCTGTGATCTTGTAGCATTCCCTGAAATACCAGCCTTCCAGAATGGTTCACAGATGCTATAATGGTTTTTGCCACTCCACAGATTTGCTTCAGATAGCTTGAAATCCGTTCAAACTCAAGGGAATACATGCAATTTGTAGATTCTACTTAGACTAATGTGAGTGTTAGAAAGAAATTGCATACATTTTCCTAGTTGAAATAAATCTAAATTCAGAAAGAATTAAATTCATTTTTAATTAAATCATAGTTCTCCTGATCTAACAGAAATCTGTTCATTGTTATCTTTGTCGTGAAAATGGGTGTGGGATAAGCATTCCAGACATTTAGACTGTTCTGTGATCTGAGGTGAACCAGATATTATGGAAATTTTGAAGTATTGGCTTAAGCTGTTTTTTTAAATATTTTGCACCTTTGTTCCTCTGGGATTGGATTGGGAAGTCCTAAAATTCCACAAGAGGAAGTTCTTATCCATCAGCTCTAAAAGCAGTAGTATAGTCTTCAATCTACAAAGAATTTACATGCAAACCTAATATTATTCAAATAAGTCTATTAAATCAGTGAGATATTCAAATACTGTGTTATTAAAGAATGCATGTCCAGTTTGAGAGTCCTGAATTAACTTCTAACCTGACCATTTTGAAGATGTAAAAGCCATTACTTGGCTTTTGCACATACACCTCAAGCCCTGCTTCATTCCATTCAGCCCTGGAAACAAGGAAACATGCACTTGGGTGGTGTCAGAGCCTCTGGCCTTAAGCCTCTCTTGATGTTCATTTAGTTTTATTTATATACTTATTTGCTATAGTAAACATAATTGTATTACAAAGTCAAAGAGAAATTAATGCATGCTTTTTCTCAAACGGAATATTGTGTATAGTGGGTGCTGAGACTATGGGTAATATTGTACTGCGCACCTTTTTTTTTTTTTTTTTTTTTAAATGCTTACTTTAAGATGTATTTTTCTCTCTGCATTGTTTTTGAACGATGTTGACAAGCAAATATTCAGCAACTTCACAGGAAGAATCAAGAAAAAGGAAAACACAGATCCTTGCTGCTGCTGCTGACCAGCTTTAAGTTATATATTTCCAATAAAGTAATTAAATGGTGATGGAAATATGTATAAACAGAAGAAGAGCTGTACCCATTTCCCTTCACCCACCAAATATATTCCATAGCATTTCTCCAGCACAAAATCTCAGCATTTACTATCTTAAAGAAAACTGCATACTTCTTCAAGGAAAGTCAAGGATTTACCATAGCACCGTCAAATTAAAACATCTGGACAATTACACTTTTTTTTTTTTTTTTTTTTTTTGTCATAGCAAAGCACGAACTATTTAATAGACAGACTCTTTTATACTCAATACCCTGGGGCACCCTGATCCTCTGTTGAAATCCCTGGTCTCATCTGCTGTAATTGCATGTGTCACAGCCTTCTTTTAGCTTATTATGTATATTACTTGGGTTGCTACAAGGAATTTGTGCAGTAGGAGCTGAGCCTGAATCTTTTTCCCCAGTTTTACGTTTTGTTGCATGTGAATGCAGCCAAAGAAGCAGAACGTGTAAGTGGCAACTGGACTTCTTATTTCTTGGCAGTGCATCTGAACACATTCATACATCACCGTAAAATAAGGCTTTATTTATGCTATGTACAATTTGAACTTTATAAACAGATAGAGGTTTTATGATATTTGAAATTCTGTTCCTTGTGCTGCCTAAAAGTGTTTCAGTTCTTCATTCATGGACTAAATATTACAATGATGTGAGCTAGTGCTTTGATTTATTTGGGTGGTTTGTACAGTGGAAATCTTGAGTGTTAAAATTCAATTTATCTGAAAAACAAACGAACAAACAAACAAAAAACAAACAAACAAACAAAAAAAAAACAACCTCTGAAAGTGAGAAACTCACATACCATTTAAGTGTGAAACAGTGAAACAAAAAGTGACTAGGATTCAGCCTGTCTTTTCAGCTTAAGTAGTCTTTGCTATTTGTATTTATTACATGTTTCTCAAATGTCATATCATGCCAGAAATCTTGTATATTCATAATGAATACAATAAAAACGTATTTCTGCCATGCCTGAGTGCATTCATTCATGGTGACAGAAAGCATTTACTGATAAAAGGAAGAGAAGCAAAATGATTACTGTGAACAAAATAAGAGGGACACTGCTTCAATTTCTTTTTTGCTTCTGTGCTCTTTCTTAAGTCACACTTCAGGCATTGTGAGGGAGAAAATTCCTAGTAGGTGAAAGATGCTGGTGACTTCAGTATAACCAAACCTACATGCATGCAAAATTTAAGTTCCCTCAAACTGTTTAAAATAGTTACCCATGTCAGTGAGGTTTAAAAGTCATGGTAAAGGTTATAATATCATAGGGTTTATACATAACCTCTGAAGTAAGAAAAAAAAAAATCCAGTTTAGAATACAGAAAAACATAAATTTCTCAAAAGTGACATTTCCACAGCACAATAGAAAGAAAGCACCAAAAGTCCCTGACTTTTTTTTTTTTTTTTTAAAGCTGTAAATCATGTAACTCCTAATGCATAACATCCTAATGTATTTTGTATGTATACAAAATAAGTCAGATTTTAAAAGCCCAAGACAAAACTCTACCTTATTGCTCTTTGGTAATTAAACTCTTACCAAAAATTGTCTCTAAGTACATGCAGTTTTGCTTCTGTAAAAGGCCATCTGCCATCTTAGAAGGGCTGAGCAGCTGGGTTTCCATGTCTTGCTACTTACCACCCCCAAACTAGACATTTCCCCATTTAGGTCCCCTGAGAGGAGTTCAATCTGCTGCTTGCTTGCCCATGCCTAATGCATACTGATAGCTACAAACTTTATATAAACCACATCAGTCTTGGTCATACTTAATTAGAAGTGATGCTAGCAGGACAGAAGAAGGGAGTGCTGCTACTCTTCTTCTATTTTAATTGATGGCTAGTTAATTAGGCTAATTAACTAGCTTCAAAAAAGACAAAGCACTGGAGCAACTCAGGAGGATCTTTATTATTAATCATAATTTTATCAGTGAATTTTGTTATTTTAATTGATATATTTTTTCCTCTGATAATAATTTTGAGCTGTTAATATGAATTAGTTTTTCAATTAATACACTGTTTTATCTATTACATTTTTGGGGTAAACATGATTGATTTTGTTTACATTGAATGCTGATGCGACTCATCCATAATTCAGGTATGGACTACTAAACTTCCAAGTCTGTTATCCACCATCCTGGGCTCTCAAAAGATTTTAGGACATCCACATTATGTTAGCTAGGCTACAGCTGATAACACAAGTGTTGGTACGTCATTTCCTTCCAACCAAAGAATAAGACAAAATGGGACAGCCTGAAACACGGACTACTTACATAATCCGTACTTCTCCATGGTGCTCTCCAAAACCACAGGGCATTTGCACTACATCAAGTACCTCATTTGTGGTTGCAAAAAGGAACTTAAGCTTCTGAAATGCTTTAAGAATTAGACATATAACTTTGCAAATATTGCTGTTGTCCCTTGATTCTTCACTTGTGAAAGTGTAAGAGAGCACATCGGTAACTGTAACTGTGCGATATTATATGATCTTCTGAGAAAAAACAATGTTAAAAAAAAAAAACAACAAGCAATATTAAAAAAAAATAGTAATAAATATAGCGTATTTAATTAGATGCTTTGATTCATCATTAAAACAAAAACAAACAAAAACTTTTTTTTTACCTAGTTCATTCTCTTTTCTGCTGCTTGCTGAACCAATTCCAGAGTCTGACTCCCTGATGCTATTTCTGTGACAAAAGACTTTCTGTATTGTATAATTCTTGAGTTCTATGTCAATCACCTCTTGCATTTCAGTTCTAAACATAAATGTTAATGAGCTAGTTGCACAGTTAAAAAAAAAAAAAAAAAAAAAAAAAAAGCTTCTATTGAAATACATGTTCCCTGGTAGATGTGCTGTCTTCTATCTTCTTTACTTTATAAGAAGCCTTTGGAATTTAATCTAGGAAACTCTATAATTGCACATATAATCCTACTTGTTAATATCTGTTTTATAATTGTTTTACTGAAATTACTACCAATTAATAAATTGACTAACAAGTTACCACCTAATGCAGCAACATGATCCTTTATGTCACAAAATTGCTAAAATTTCTATCTAGTTAAAGTATAATTTTAGATGACAATCAAAACATGCTGTAAATCAAAGTCATCATTAATCTTATAGAATTTGTGGATTTTTTGGTGAATGCTAGCACTGTGTCACTATTCAATTTCATTTCATAATGTTTGGATATAGCAAGGTAGATAATTAAATGTCAGTTTGCTCACTGTTCTCACAGACATCTAGGTGTATTAGATGAAAGACTTCCTTCTGTTATTTGTTTGTCAAGGTAAAACTAGCCCATGATGCCAAATCTTCAGGACATGTATGTAGTTTTTCATGTAACAGTGGAGCAAGTACATGCAGAATAATTTCTTGCAGATGCAGTTATTGCTTGCCACAAATATGAGTTGTTTTTTTTTTTTTTCTTTCATAATGCAGATTTAGTTTCCAATCTTGAAACTAAATTCAATCCAATCTTGAACTTTGCCTTCAGGTCCTTGAGGCAATAAATAAATAAATAAATAAATAAATAAATGGTAAACTGTTGTTGGATAAGTCAAAATAACTGCCCAAAAATATCAATATTCAGCACAAAATTACTTAGTTACTTTACACAGGTCTTTGTTTCAGGGAGTCTATGAGGAAACTAAGATTAGTTTTAAAGAAATTAAACCAAGTCTCAGATATGTTCATGATGCGTGAAACTGTGCATTGTCAGTGAGCACATCTGTATGCAAAAGAATGGCAGAGCTTGGCCTTTTGAAATGTCATGCATATTATAAAAGTTGACTTCTTTGGGGTGTTAGTCAACATACCATGGATTTGGGGCCAGGACAAGTGGAAAGGGATATCATAAAAGGACAACTGAGAAGACCTTCTGAATACTTCTGGATTTTCAGCATTGAAGGAGAGGAACAGATCGTGCCTCTAAATTTGCCTTTGACCTTGCACTATGACAAGGTTTCTGGTTTACCAGATGACCTTTGTAAACTCTCTGTTCTTCTGAAACTTTCCACACTACTGTGATGCTATCACTGCCATTCATCTATTCAAGAGCACAGTGTAGTGTTTCAAAACATGGATGCTGGAAAATGCTCATAGGTAGACATGAAACTGGCAGACAGTTAATGGTTTCAGCCTGCTAGTTAGAAATATAAAATAGTCTTTCCATACCAGAAACATCAGTTAACCTGTTAAGCCCAACTCTTCAAAGTCAAGCATTGGCAAGCATATCTGTTGTGTAAACAGAACAGTATCATATATATATGTGTATATATATATATATATTTTTTCCAAATCTTTGTCTTTATTTGCACTGCTATATGAGGGAACTTAGTAACGAAACATGATAAATAATCTCCACAACATGATCATGCATGTGGTCAGTCAGATTCAATATGTTTATACCATCATGTAGGCATGGATCATTAGTATGCTTCTCTCAAAAAGCTAGTGAAGGAATTACCAGGTCTTCTGCTGCTATGTATCATTATTATTCCTTTTTAATTTACTACTAATACCTAATTACTCTTGCATAGAAGAAATATTTCCAAATGGCACTCTTCTAGACTTGGCAATATTTTATCTTTAATAGTATTTCATTTAAGCCACCCTTATGTATTGGGTCTATGTGTCAAAGTTTTTTCTAGTGGGAATGCAGCAAGAGTGGTCTTTGTGAGAAGAGTCCAGAAACTACCCTATGTTAGATCAGATCCAGTTCCAGAAAGGACCTGCTGCTGGCAGAGCTGAGATGGTGAATGATGCTGGTTGTGCCTCTGTGACAGCAGATTTAAGAAACAGAAAAACTTCTGCGTCACAACAGGTAAGAGAAAGAAGTGAAAAAGTGTGAGAGACCTGCAGACACCCAGGTCAGTGCAGAAGGAGAGCAGGAGGTGCACCAGGAACGCAGCAGAAGTTCCCCTGCAGCCTGTGGAAAGGCCCCTGGTGGAGCAGGCTGTCCCCCTGCAGCCCATGGGTCCCACACAGAGCAGATCTCCATGCTGCAGCCCATGGAGGAGCCCCCGTTGGAGCAGGTGGATGTGGCCTGGAGGAGGCTGCAGCCCATGGAGAGCCCCCACAGGAAGAGGCCCCGGGCCAGAGCTGCAGCCCGTGGAGAGGAGCCCATGCAGGAGCAGGGGATCTCAGGGGAGCTGCCGCCCGTGGGGAACATGTGCTGGAGCAGTTTGCTCATGGGGGATGGATGGACCCCGTGGTACAGAGTCATGTGGGAGCAGTTCTTGAAGAGCTGCTGCCTGTGGGCAGCCTCCGCAGGATCAGTTCAGAAAGGACAGCATCCCATGGGAGGGACCCCATGTGGAGCAGGGGCAGGGAGTGACCCTGAGATAGCGGCAGAGATGAAGTGTTAGGGACTGACTGCTGCCCCCATTCCCTGTTCCCCTGCACTGCTTGGAGGGAGGAGGTAGATTGGGGGAAGGTAGGTTTAATTTGCTTTTAGTTTCTCATTGCTCTAGCTTGCTAGTAATAGGCAATAATTACATTGATCTCCATATATTGAGTCTGTTTTTCTAGTGACAGTAATTGCTGAGTGATATTCCTGTACTTATAGTGACCCTTGAGCCCTTTCCATATTTTCTCCCTCTCTTTCTTTGAAGAGGAATACTGAGAAAATAGTTGTGGTAGAATTCAGCTTCATGTCTGTGTGAAACCACCACAATTCCAATTCCTCCTTCCACAACCCTTCCTCCCATCCCCAAAAGCATGGGAGGAGCACAGGAGGGGCCTTGTTGGCTGAATATTCACAAGTGGTAAGCACTCATTCAGCAGAGTGTATATAACTTTTACGTCTGCATGTAATTGAGAGATGCAACTAAATGCACAATGAGCAGTGAAGTGGATTGGATTCTAGTTCTGGCTGAACAACAGGGATCCTTAGAGTGACCCTGCAGACTTTAGAGATGCACTGCAATTTATGACTTGGACAAAAGCACACCTTTCTTTTTGTCACCATTTTTGCTTCTTTTTGTCTGTCTTTGCAAAAGTTGTCAGAGAATGTTATCAAAGAGGTTGTGCTGAAGTTATTTGTGATATGTGGTAGGGTGCCACTTCTACGCCAGATCCCACCTCCCATAGACTTCATTTAAACCATTGTCAGAATGCTTGTTCTCTGTAAGATAAGTACTAGCAACACCACCTCTATTGAAGTGCAATATTTGCCTAGTTTGCTATTTTCCACTTAATAGTATCTTCAAACATAAAACTAGCTATGAATGAATATTCAGACCATATATATCTCTGTGAATTCATGAGAAAAGTGCCACTTTTCTGAGATGTGGCTGCTGTTAAATCACCATTACATTTTCACCCTTGGGCACTTTTTTCCCAGCAGATGTTATTTGAAGTCTTCTGCCTTGCAGCCATTGATCACAGAGTTCAAATCAGAACTACCTATTCCACACCATTTTTCTTTTGTTTTCTCTTGCATGCCTACAATTATACAAAACTACTGGTACACTAATGTGTAATCCTAAAACTGTGTTAAGAGAAATCTTTATATGAAATAGAGAAAGCAGTTTCAGGTTGTGCTATTATTTGGCATCAACATAGTTATTATGTTACTTGTATGTCATGATGTTGACACCCATTTAGTTATATTATGAAATATTACTATTTTTAGTAATTTTGTCATTATAAAACTTTTACATTTCTTTTCATCTATGAAACAGAAGTCAATGAAATGTTCCTAGCAGAAGCTCAATCATTGTATATAATATATATATAAAAAAAAAAAAAAAAGAGAGAGAGAGAGAGAAGAGAAGAGCTGTGTAGCTTATGGTAGAGATTCTTGTGATTATTATTTTGACTGTATATTTATTTATTTTTTTCTTAACAAGCTTTATTGCTATTGTTTATACTAGTGCTATTGTTACTGCTGTTCTCAATAGTAATCCTTTCTTTCTTCATCCTTGTCTAGTCTTGGGAAGCTTCATCCTATGAAGATTTATTGATCGTTGTGGAAATAAAGAAAAACAAACAAACAAAATGAAAGAGATACAGATTAAGCAAAACATTTGCAGTGATTATATTTATCCTTTCCTTGAGGACTTTTTTTTTTTTTTTTTTTTTGGTTGTGGTGGTGTTTTTTGTTGTTGTTGTTTTGTTTTGTTTTGTTTTGTTTTCCTGAGCTTATCATTTACTAAGTATGTTTTACATTTAGAATCCTGTGAATTTACATTAGAAGCCTTGGAATTTTAAGTCCATTTTCTCAGGCTGTGGATCTATGATTTGAGCTCTGATGGTTTTTCAACAACTGAACTTACCTGAATTGTGTTCACTTTTTTTTAAAGATACATCTGAAACAATAATATAGTGTAGTTATGTGTTAGTGCTCTGTGTTTTGGATTCTTTTTTCTAATATTTTATAGCAATAAAATTTAACTGTTAGCATGAGCACATTAGATGGAAGGAGTGAAGACCATCAACCTGCAGGTATAAAACTGTTTATGTTAGCATCCATTCCAGGTTTAAGAACTCAAATGAGTTGTGGAAGGTTTTATGCAAGGTACAGTATGTTTTACTAATATATGTGTATGACTTCTGTGTACAATAATTATTCAGTCTTTCTTGATGTACTAGAATTTTTTACATTCTTTAGAATGAATCTGGAGTCTGAGTGTCTCAAACCACAACAAGAATTGTCTAACACATACTTGAACTTATGGCTTGTGTCTACTGTGTTTATGACTTGTGTACTGTGATTATCTACTTCTGTAGATAATCCAATTGCACATTTTTCTTTTGAAGGATAATACACCTGTAACTGATTGTAATTGTTTTCTCTAAGGATCTGGCATATCCATTTTTATGCCTTATATTTGCTCTGTTGTCTGTTTTCATTTCTTTATTAGAGTGACATAAATTCATCACATCTTCTATTTTTGGTATATCTGCCACATCAAACACCATCATCTGTAAGTTGACAGCTGTGGTTATGTTCTGTAGCTATCCATTATTTGGAAGTCCTTTCACATACTTTCTTCGTTCTTCTTGTCAACACAGAGGCTTGATCTTATGTGCAGACTAAATTTTTTGGTCAGCCTGTCCATAAAGTATCTATGCTCAGGAGCAGACAGACATTTTCACTTGTCATTAATGCCACCCCAGTCCTCTGCTGTTCTTCTCTGTGCTGTAGCAGACATGGCAGAAGTTTAACAACAGCTGCAAAATGCAGGGTCTGAATCACAGTGGGCTTACTGGCTCAAATCAACATTCATCTGTGGTTGAAGTAAAGATTCTGGAGTACAAATGGCAAGACTGAGCTACACAATCATATTTGCTTTTATCACTTTCACAGAGTTTTAACCTGCATAGGGATAGGATGAACAACGTGATTACACAATACATTCTTGCACTAGATTAACCAGAGGCCTTTTATGAGCGGCAAAGCTCCTCAGTAGCCCAGACATTTCTAGGAGAGGTAAAATCTAAGCACTAGCACATCTGGTTCTCAAATACTTCTGGAAATAAATAAATAAATAAATAAATAAATGTTGGGATGCTTTTGAAAAGTTGACCTTTGGCAGTTTATTCAAACTCACAAACTTTGTGGTAAGGAAAGAAACAGAACTTCTGCACAAAAGTACTGTGCCTTTAAATATTTAACCAGACTCCTTTATGGAAGAGTGAAAACATTAACTGAGAATGTAATACTGATTGATCCATTAATCATATGAAAATAATTTAAGATATTTATTTGTGAGAGGATGAAAACATAGAAATATGCTTTGACCTCTTTCCTATCAAAGCTAAAATAAAAAACCACATCCATACAAGTACTTAGAAATCTCTCATGCACACACACTTTGCATCCTCTTCTCAATGAGTTTGTCCAGTCTTTACTGTTACATGGTTACTGTCCATTTGGATTAAAGCATAATTCTGAGGTCTTAATTTTTGGCTCATTACATATAATAGGAAACTAAGAGCAAGCTCAAGCCTTTAAAAAAAACCTGAAGAAGCAGAAGTTATGTATTATGGGTTTGAGTGAAAAAAGAAACTGAGCTGTGCTTCATATAAATAATGTCTCGCCTTTTTTTTTTTTTTTTTTTTTTTGTAGTAGTAGTAGTAGTAGTAACTGTAAGGAACTTAATAAGTACACACTTTAATACATTAATAATGAAATTTTCCCACACAAAGTTCATTAGTTCTTCAGAACAGCAACTGATTTTGTTTTTGTGCTCTAGTAACCACTTATCATGGTCAAGGATAAGTATTCTTAGAGTCTTTTCAAGACTGTGTGATGTGTCTGTAATATAAACATTGCTTAATGGTTATTGCTTATCTGTCTTCAAGCAATTTTCTTTGCTCACAGTGGAGGGTTTAGACTTTAGGTAGAGAAACTAAAGCCTAATTTAAGCTCATGAGGTTTAGGTGAAAGCTAGAAACTCATTATCCTCTGTGATGTGTTGAGGGTTATATCATTATCTAACAATGTAAAACTGAAACTGCTGTGTAAATGGCTTTACCCCTAGCCTGTATAAGTGCCTTTTTTCATAATTGAAGACAGAAATTCATTTGAGGAATTGCATGAATATTCTCGCAAATATATATATCCCAGAACTTTCACAAAAAAAAAAAAAAAAAAGGTAATTTTCAACTTCTAATCAGAATGAATTATAATAATTATAACCATTATAATTTAATTTTTATTATAAATATTAAATTCACTTTTACAAAATAAGACTGAAAACTTCTTACTATAGGAAGCACTTCTTTATTAGTAAAACATACACAGCTAATATAATTTCTATTTAGTGTGACAGGGGATACTGCAAATCTTTTCTACAAGGACTAAGATAGGAATTGAGAGAGCTCTGTTCTGTAAGTTAAACTGCCTCCATCTTGCTTCATGTCAATTAACTAATTGGGAAGTCCTTGTGCACCTCCAGTAGCACATCTGTAAAGTGGAAATTACACCTTTGCAAGTTGTTTTGAGGTCTGTGAGTGAGAACAGACTATCTAAATGCAGTGTAATTTTTGCTGGTTATATATTTCCATTAAATTAACTGCTGTTATTTCAGGAAGACTCTGCCTGAGCATGTGTCTTCTTTAAAGAAAGAAAGATGTTATAAATTAGACAATTTTAATGTGTTTATGAAATCCTTTTACAAAGACAGTATTGAGCTACAAAAAAAAAGTTGTTTTGTTTTGTTTTGACATGGGGTCAACAGAAGATTTTTTTTTTTTTTAGTAGGAGTAGTATTTATTTTTCTGTTGGTCATTACCTATTGGGTTGAGACCTCTGAAAAGTATAGTGACGTAATTTCTGATCTACTTTCTTTATCAGACTGGAGCATGAAATAGCTACAGTGTGATGGTTCTGTATTTTCAAAACTATTGTGAAGGAACAGACTCATTTATTCTCTTAAATAGATTCCTTATCACATATTTGCAAAATTCTTTTTACTTTCTAGACTGTGTTTTCTCTGGTAGTTGTTTTTATTACATCTCTGTTTATTTTATAACTAGTGGTTCAGACATTTTCTTGTTTGGAGGTTTAGTGAACTTGTGCCTGACATATTCCAGTGAGATCCTAAACATTCAGCATAATAATGTTCACATAAGGCTTTGAAGGTCTCTACTACTTTGCAGAATACCTAAATGGCATTTTTTCTCTAGTTTGCTTAGAATAACACAAAGACTTCAGTATATAAAAATATATATAAAAACTCATCTCAGCGCTCATACCAAACTCATTATCAAACTCATATCAAACTCAGCTCAGTATATAAAAACTTTAAGATATGAATGTCCTTTTGAGAGCCTATTTCAATATGGAAACTATTTCAGTATGGAGGAGGGGCCTGAATCACTTCCTCCACATTTCATTGTGGTGGTTTTACCATGCTGGGCAGCTAAACCCCACAACCGCTCTCTCACTCCCCCTCCTTTAGATGAGGAGGGGGAGAAGTAAAGCAAAGAACAACTCATGGGTTGAGATATGGATAATTTAATTAAAGGGAAATAATAATAATAATTAAATAAAGATTATTATGAACAATTTAACTAAAGAGAAATAAAAAGGGAAAGGGGAAAAGGGAGGGGGAAAGGGCAAATAAAAAGAAGGGAGGAAAACAAACAAATAAAATAAATGAAGGCTGTGTGGAAGTGCAGAGGAAAGAAATTACTCTCTACTTCCCACAAATGAGTGATGATTGACCACGTCCTTGAAGCAGGGCCTCAACGCACGTAGCCAGTGTATGGGAGGAGGACCAACGTTTTCACCAGGAGAGCCCACCCCTCCCCTCTTCTTCCTGTTTCCACCTTTTATTGCTGAGTGTGACATCACATGGTATGGAATATCCCTTTGGTTGGTTTAGGTCAGCTGCCCTAGTGATGTTTCTCTTCTCACTTTTTGCCCACCCCCTAGGAGGGTTAGAGAGAGGTCTGATGCTGTGCCAGTGCTGCTCAGCAGTAGACACAACACTGGTGTGATAATACTGCTGTTCCAGCTACAAGTGCAGAGTACTGTCATCCACCCCAGTTGTAACAGACAGGGTTTATATCCAGATCTAGAAATTAGGAAGCACTTCCAGGTCTAGTAATTTAAATGTAAAATTAGAGGTTAAAATGAAGTAAGACTGCTAGCCAATATAATTGGTCACAGTTGGATACATGCAAACCTGAGATTCCCCACCTGTATTCTTGTTACAAATGTTGATCATGAGGCTAGTATATGTGGTTCTGCTTGAGATAGTATGTGTGGTATTGAGAAGAAGCTTTAGCTTGGACACAACGTTGGGTTTTCCTAGTTACGTGGTTTCCCAGACAGATCCAAATCATGTTTAACCAGTTTCAAGGGTAAGCAGCTTTTGTCTGTTTTGTACCCATTCAAACAGATGTGACCCCAGAGTTAAAGGGGGGGGCGGGGAGGGGTGTGTCACTGTTTACAAAGAAATAGACAGATACACAGTTGGATATTGCTTGCCTTGATCTGATTAGATCCTGGGAAAATTTAGTCTTATCTAAAAACGGAAATTGTGGAGATTTTGTCTTGGCAAGTGTGAGACAAGAAACTTCAATTTTCTTACAGAAGCTGGAAAAAAGAAGGATAGAATTCTATTTTTAGAACAAGCAAGAAATAGGAACTTGAAATTCACCTCAGTGTCTAATTAAAGAAATTAGTAGCAGGACATCCTAAAGTAAACTTAGTACTTTATTTCTTGAGAGGTTGAAGCATGCTCATTTATTGTCTCCCAAAGCCTACAATATCCCTGCCAAGTTATCAGATACCTTTTGACAATTCAGCTTAAAAATTTAGTAATATTTGTTTAAAAGTTATTACAAATAGTTGAATTTTATGCAAAGAATATGTTTAAATCAGCTTTAGAATTATAGTTCTACACTATACTACACTAACTTAATTATAGTTTATTGTAGAAAGTTGTACATTATATTTTATCACAAGCTTTTAGATTCTAACAGTTTGGCCATCATGTATTAAATATTGTTTTTTAGCTGTCATGTTTTTGCTTCACTTAAGAGGTGAGAAAAAGATAGCTCATTTACAGTTCTCCTGTTCATGAAGTATCATCATAAAGGGTAGGGTTAGCTTTAATATATGATGCTACTGTTAGACTTCAGAGTACATTTTATACTGTTGGTGCTAGAATCAGTCTTGGAAACATACTTTTTATTCTCATTACAAAACTTATAATTTTTCATAAAATTTCTTTTCTTGGTTTCAACCCTGATTTTATTTTTAAATTTAAAAACATTTATGTTGCTTAACATGAATCTCTCAGGTAAATCCCTATGTTATGGGGGGCTGAGAAAGCTTTCTGTTAAGACTCCAAATTCTGATACACATAGTACATATTAAATGTAGCATTGGAATGCTACATTTAATATGCTCTAAGAAACCTGGAATGGTTTCTTAGATATAAAATTTCTACTGGTGGGAATTTTACCAAGAGAAAATTAAAATGCAAACAGTTGAAAATGTGTCAGTAATTAAGTAGGATTTTTAGTAACATCACCACACTTCAATACAGTTTAACTGTTGGGCAGTTTTCAGCTACCCACAGATCAAAGAAGCTCAGATATTGTCTTACATCTAAGCAAAAATCACAGGAGCTAGAACTTAGTGCATAGACTTGTAAATGCTTGGGCAAGTTCCTGCTTGTTTTTGGCTAGGTTTACTAGTCTAGCTCAGTGCCAGACTGAGTCTCTGTAGAGCCATTTGGGTATGTCTGCAGTGTGATATCCAAGTACCTATATCACCCGCCTTTTTCTACTTTAGAGAGCTATCCCAGTTCACAATAATTGAAAGTTGGCTGTAATTGCATCTAGTGGTACAGGAAAGCCTGTCCCCAAGGGTTCCAACTTTGAAGATGAATGCCAGATTTTTCTCTTTGAGCTGATGTATAGAATTGCAAATGAGGCTGAGTTAATATGGAGCTAAGTTGGATATAAGCAAAATCATCTGATAGTATGGGAATCGATCTTTATATAAGTCAGAAAAGCACAAACACATTCTTACCATGAAGGAGCCTGGAACTAATATGTGATGCACCAGAAAGCAAATGGGTACTAAGCAGAACAGGTTAGCACATGGCAACAGTGAGAAAGCTGTGGGTGTTGGGGTATGTTTGTACCACAGCAGCTAGTAATGTTGTAACTTGGCTGTACTTAAGGAAATATAACACCAAAATGCTTTATCATCTTTGTGTAGGTTGTGTGACTTTGGGACATGTGAAACTTGTGCAAGTCATAATATCAAATTATTTTGAATTTTAAATGTATACATCAAAAGTAAATATGCTTACTGAAGTAAAACATTTTTTTTTTTTTTTTTTTTTTTTTTTTGCCTTCCCTATAGTATAACTGTGTGTTATGTAATAAGCAGATGTGGCAGCTGAGGCTATGGCTACATTTGCCTTCATTATTAACACACATTAATATTTTCTATCAGGATCTCATAATTTTTCATAGAAAATAAATAAATTCCCACATTTTTTAGCCACTTTTATTTGAGGATTTTGAGCACATAAATGTGCTGGGCCAGGAACTTAAAGTTTTGAAGGGACATTTCATTATCTATAATTGGGGGTTCCAAGCCTTTCAAATCTTTAGCTTGTACATTCTCAGTAAAAATAAGTGGGGTTAATCAAGTGAGCTTCCCTATTGATCATCTCAGAGGAGCACAGGACTTATGCTAACAATAGTCTTCATAACCCTCAAATTACTTTTCATCAGGCACCACAAACAAGAGAAAGGAAAGGAAGTGTTGCCAGGATGCTTCCTACTGCTAAACTGAAGAAAGTAGAAGCTGCCTTCTGAGAGATCTAAGGGACATTTGGGTCAAGGACATAGGGGAGGAAACCAGCAGTCACACTTTTATCCACACTGAGGATGAAAGCTCCATATTCTCCATATGTGATATTTTTTCACGCCTAAAGGAAGCTTGTTTGCAATATTGCATTTATAGAATAAGCAGAAAGTCATGTAAGTACTGTCATTACTGCAATAATTAAATATATATATATATATATATAAAAACAAACAAAAAAAAAAAAAACATAAAACACATGGTGATCAGCTGGGAACAAGATAGCATGGTCTAGGATCTTTTTGGTTGTAAAGTCATTGAGTATGATGTTTTGTGGTATACACTTTTAATTTAAATTAGGAGAAAGTAAGGGTAACAGATTAATAATTCAAGGAACTGTGATTTATTCAAATATAAGTCTGCTTTATATGTATTTGTCAAGGTATCTGGATATTAAAGTTGATATTCATCTGTATTTCATTGAATGCACACAATCATTTTTATTTTATTTTATATGGCCAATAGCATTTCAAATTGTTTGTAGCTGTTTTGTCAGAAAGTCAGCACAATTCCTGTAAAAAGCACAATGCTGCCAGTCTACAGAAGGGGAGTGTGTCCTATATAATGTAAAATAACAGCCATCGTTATTCAGTATGGATGTATGTACTGAAGATGTCTCCTCACAGCTTTAATGGTTTGATTACTAACTTTATTATGTTTGTATTACAGCAAACACAAATGCAATGGCACAAATCATCAAGCGATGGGAACAAGTATCCTACCATGCTATGTGCAGCTTTTAGGTAGAGTCCACTGATGCTGAGTGAGGATAAAAAACATTGTGCTCTGTGTGTGGAGTCATGTCAGGCAAAAAGAGCATCTGAGTAATTAGAGGAAACAGAGGGAGTATGGATTTGACCTGGATCCTGAAGTATAAGTACAAATCAGTGTTAGCAAAGTTGGAATTACCCATCTGTGTTGCTGCCATAGACTATTTATTTATCTCATGGGCCTGTTTTTCCACTCTTTTATCACAGCAGTCCTTAGAGCCATTGCTGGGGAAGGAAATGTTTGAGATCAAGGAGCAAAATATTTTGGCAAATATATTCATGTTCTTTTGAACCCTAATTTAATCCTTTGCTGAGAAATGTATTATTCTGCACTGTGAACACAGACTTTTTTTTTTTTTTTTTTTTTTTTTTAAGAGAAAGCTTTAACTGGCATTCTATTGCATCCATTATGTAGTGGCCCACATCTTTATTTGATGATCAGACAATACATACCGAGATTGCAGCTAGTGCCTCTTACTAGGCCTTTGTAATAGCTTTGGTATGTTGCCTATAAAGACATAAAGCATGCCTTCTCTGTATCTCTTCCACTAAATTTGTGTTGTTCCATTGGTTGTGCTTTTTCTTTTTTTTTTTTTTAAATCTTTCGAGTAGCTGAGTATTTCCCACTTACATTTTTTCCTATTTCCACAGCTTTTATGTGTTTTTATGAAAGAAATAGGAGCTCTTGTTGAGGGGAAAAAAAATAAAAATAAAAAATGCCATAATTCCCACTTGAAACAGCTTATTTTCTATTCAGGATGTATTTGCCATTGTCATTCTTAAATTACTTTCACTGATTTATCTTGTTTACATTGCCTTCTGTAACTAGTTGACTAAAATTCTGCCCATTGTTGTACAAATTTCACTAATTGTTTATACTATTACAGAAAATATTTGTGAGAACAGGATTAATGAATTAGTCCATGATGCCATTACAGCTGCAACATTATATCATTCTATTCAAATATTAATAAGCTTCTATGAGACCAGATGGAGGGCTGGAGCCAGTAGAAATCTCTAGTTCATGAAAGTTTGAATAATCATGGCCATATGGAAATCTGCTGCCTTATTCCTGTAGCAATGCTGTAGTGATGGTTTATCTCAATTTTAAACATTTACAATGAACTCTTTAATGAGCAGTAATAGAGAGATCCTCTTGTTCATTTGTTAATTAGAAGTACAGCTTCTGGCTAGTATTAGGTTGAAAATAATTGATTTATATTTCAAAGATGTACAGCATGTGTATTATTACACAATGATCTAGTGAACAAATCTCATCACAAGGATGACATTCCAAAATATATTCTTAATATGCTGTGCAACAAGTAAAATAAAGTTATGTTTTTTGTTTGTTTGTTTGTTTGTTTTTAATTCACGGGAGTATTTTTTATACCACACATGTATGGCTGGCAATATTTTTCAATATAAAAGGTGTTCTGTTTTTCAAAGCTGGAAGCTGGATACGTTTTGAGAGAGATGGTTTTGAAAGACAATATATCTGTGTTTTACTCTTGCTTAAACAAATTTGTAACTAGCAAAGTTTTGTAATTTGTAGCAAATTTGTAACTAGAAAATCATGATCTAATTGGTTTTGTTGTCTGTTACTTTTTAATAGGCCATTTTTGTAATCATCCTCCCTCAGACTTTTGGTCATCTTATTTAACTGCTTTTCAGGCTTGTTTTGTTTTGTTTTGTTTTCTCTCCAGATTTCAGGGACCTAAACTCATCTTCAGTGAAAGGTACCCTGCACTTCCCTCACAGCATACCTCGAATACCATTAGTAGTGCTAACTTCCCTTGTAGTTTAGGCTTGGATAGACACTTAATCTTTTCTCTGAACATTTGTAGGATCTTAATACCTCTGAGCCAGCATGGCTCTCTGTGTTGGGGAGGAGATCTGACAGCAGTATAAGCAGTAGGATGCCCTTTCTTGCCTACTTAAATCCTGCTGTTTGGCAGAGCAAAGGTGTGGATGTTTCCTAGCAGAAGACTCACTGTGTGTCTGTTAGGTACAAGAAGTGAAGGCCCACTGAACTGAAAATTTGATGGTGAAATTAAGAGGGTTTTAAAATAAGGTGATTGTGGTAAGACCTAATAGGATAATATGCTGTTCTGTTTTCTATCAGGACACTTGGTTTACTCAATTACTACATTATTAGATTGTATTGCTGAAATAATGGTAATTTTCATATGCTGTGTCATAGAATAGTTGTGCTGTCAAGATTTGTTCTCTAAAGGAGCATTTATATGCCAAATGTAATCCTGAATAGATCTTAGGAAAGTAATTAAAATTCTAGATCTGAACATGCAGACAGATGAACTAATAAATAGGCAAATTACTCTACATATTACAGGCAGTATGGGCCTGGCAGAACAATTAACTGGACCAAAGGACCTCTTCTTTTCCCAAGGACAATATAGGAGGACCTGGGGTGTGTGTAACATGGTCATTCCTGTGGTGAGGCAGGCCTTTTATGTGGTAAAAAGGGACTTCAGCATGTCCATCATATCATAATCCATCATTAACACTGAAATAAAATTAGTGGCCTGGACAGCCAGGAAGCTGGCTATTGCTAACTTAAACTGCTTGAGCCTCTTTTGTTCAATTTGCTTTGTTCAATCCATAGACTCCCACTGTCTTCTGGGACCTTGGAACAGACCTTCAGTGATTTTTTTTTTTATAATCATTTGTAGCTGGCATTAAAAGTATGTTTAGATATTTTTATTAGAGTTTGGATCATGGAAATACAAAAATTTGAAGAAAAAAATATTTTCAAAAGATTTCTCCAGATGTTAATCACTGCATGATATGGCATCATCAGAGTTTAGTGAAATTTCAATGATATATAGGAAAAACAACTTTAGATACCAAATATTCTATCTAAACTTCATTACAGTAATAAGCTGTTCCGTTCGCTTACTTTTCACTACAGGTGAATTCAGATTCAAGGCTAACTGATATGACTCAAATGCCTTTTCTGTCTCTGTGCACAAAGCTCAGTTTAGGTTTAATTATATCACTCACCTGAGGCTTGTTATGGATGTGTTAAAATTTTTGCAGCGTGGAAAAAAAAAAAAAAAAACAAAACAGTTAACATCTAATCACTGCTCATGGGCTTCTAAAGAGGTTTAATGTTTCCTATATTTCCTATAAAATTATATAAAAACTGAGGTTGTTTGCTCTGATGTACTCTGATTTTGGACAAGATTCTTCTTTTAACTAACAAACTCCCTAATTTATTTATTTATTTATTTATTATTTATTTATTTGAGTGGGGGTGTAGAATTATTTCTAATGTACTGCTCTGCTGAATGAAAGGTGTATAAAAGTGCTGGTAAAAGCTTTGAATTCAGCTTATTGGTTTTATTGACAAAGCATAACAGGTAGGTGTCCTTCCCAATGCCCTGTCCAGAAGCCTTACTGATTTTCTTCCACAGGAAATACACATTTACAGAAGGGTATTTCTCACTTCTCATTGTTCAGTCTTTGTATTCTCTTTCATTTTTTTTTGACAAAGAAAGTAATTAGAAATGTATTATCCTCAGTGTCTGTTGTAATACTTCACATGGCTAAGTGCTTGTAAACTGGTGATAATCTGTACATTCTTTGGTGTTCTTTAAACAGACTGATTTCAATGGAAAAAAGTACTTATTCCTCTCATGTTTGGGTCACTTAGATTGACTTTGTTTTCATTTTACTCGCTTTGGATTGCAATACATTAAACTGGAGATTTCTTTCTAGCTGGTAGAAAAAGATCCACCACTCCCCTCTTTCCTTCACCCCCCCATGTTTTTACAGATAAACACTAAGCTGAAATTCTAGGAATTTGAAAATGACCCTACAGAAGCTCTTGTCATGACACAGTACTGAAAACTATCTTCATAGTCATTGAGTTCATTTTCAAATGCAACCTTTGTAAGTTGCAAGCTTATCAAGTGTTCTGATTTTACTCAGCTGGGCAGTTGAAATCCAGCACAACCACTCTCTCACTCCCTTTCCCTCAAAGAGAAAGGGGAGAAAATATGATGAAAAGGGCTCAAGGGTTGAGATAAGGAAAAGGAGCAATTATCATCATGGGCAAAACAGACAGAATAGAGAGATTAATGTAATTTATTATTTATTGCTAGCAAACTAGAACAGTGAGAAACTAAAAATAAACTGAAAACACCTTCTCCCCACTTCCACGTCCTCCCTCTGAGCAGTGCAGGGGAACAGGTAATGGGGGCTGCGGTGAGTCCCCAGTGCTTCATCTCTGCTGCTCCTTCATGGTCACTCCATGTGGGGTCCCTCCCATGGGATGCTGTCCTTCCCAAAAGGAGATTGCAGGGGCTGCTCACAGGCAGCAGCTCTTCAAGAACTGCTCCCACATGACTCTGTACCACGGGGTCCATCCACCAGGAACAAACTGCTCCAGCATGTGTTCCCCACGGGTGGCAGCTCCCCGAGATCCCCTGCTCCTGTGTGGGCTCCTCTCCAGGGGCTGCAACTCCAGCCCGGGGCCTGCTCCTGCAGGGGCTCTCCATGGGCTGCAGCCTCCTCCAGGCCACATCCACCTGCTCCACTGGGGGCTCCTCCACGGGCTGCAGCGTAGAGATCTGCTCCATGTGGGACCCATGGGCTGCAGGGGGACTGCCTACTTCACCATGGTCCTCTGCAGGGGAACATCTGCATACCTGAAGCACCTCCTACCCTCCTTCTGCGCTCACTTTGGGGTCTGAAGGGCTGTATTTCACTCCTTGTTCTCCAAGCTGCTGTTGCACAGCAGTTTTTTTCCTTTAAATCTGCTCTCCCAGAGGCACAAAGAAGCTCATTGGGTTGGCTCTGGCCAGCAGTGGGTCCATTTGGTTCCAGCTGAAACTATCTTCTATCTAAAATGGAGCAGCTTCTGGATTCTTCTCATAACTATGCCATGTAAACCCAAAACATCAAATCATGTAAGAATTTTCTTCCTCTTCTATGCTACTGGAAGAAAGTCCTTAAGGGTTCATTCCTGTGATGATTAAAAATCTTTTTATGCGAGTCTAGTTATATATCTACAGATGCCTTTCATGTGAATGTGAATGTTACTTTTTTTTTTTTTTTTTTTTTTTTAAAGCAGAGGTTCTTTTCTTTGGTTGGTATTCACCTTTGATGCATTTAAAGTGAAGACTATTCTGTCAATTTGACTTTTTATGAGCTAGCCAAAATGAGATAGTCTTGTAGGCTCCTTTAGCATGGTTCCTTTTATCTCACTCAACTTACTCTTTTATTGCACCCTATTGCAGTTGAAGGATATCCTCTCAAGCACTGTTAACCAGAATTATGCACAGTATTCTAAGCCAAATCTCTGGGTTTTTCATCTGATAGATTCTTTACACCACTTCCTATCACTCTAGTCTTCACTGTTAGCCTGCACATCCTCTCTGATTTTCTCTAATCTGTTGAGTTATGACATTACTTTTTAGCACTATGTCGTGGTTTAACCCGACCGGCAGCTAAACACCACGCAGCCGTTCGCTCACCCTCCCCCCTCCCTCTCTGGGACGGGGGAGAGAAATGGAAAGTGAAGCCCGTGAGTTGAGATAAAGACAGTTTAATAAGACAGGAAAAAAAATAACAAAAATAATAATAACAATAATAATAATGATGATACAATGGTGATAATACGAAAGTAATAATAGTATGTACAAACAAGTGATGCACAATGCAATTGCTCACCACCCGCTGACCGATGCCCAGCCTAACCCCGAGCAGTCCGGCCCCCTCCCCCCGGCTAGCCACCCCTATATATTGTTTAGCATGACGTCAGATGGTATGGAATACCCCTTTGGCTAGTTTGGGTCACCTGTCCTGGGTCTGTCCCCTCCCAGCTCTTACTGCACCCCCCAGCCTGCCCGTTGGCAGGACAGAGCAAAGGCTGAGATGTCCTTGGCTTAGTATAAGCACTGCTCTGCAACAATTAAAGCATCGGGGTGTTATCAGCACTCTTCTCATTCTAAGCCAAAACACAACATTCCACCAGCTACTAGGAAGAAAATTAATTCTGTGCTAACTGAAACCAGGACACACTACCAAATAAAGCACTCTGCAAGATTGTTTTGAAGTGATATCATCACTGGTGTTATTATTCCAACCTACTTCTAGCATCTGCTTACTGCCCTTCCAAACACCTAACTACTAAGTCTCATTCTATTCATTGTTTTATTTTTAGCTAGATGTGGTACAAACTGTCCATACACCTATTATTTTCATTCTCCTTCCTTTTTCCAGTAGTACTAATTCCTGGCTGCTGAGCAGTGCTGCAGATGTTGTGTATCTTCTGTCTCCTTTCAGCACACCAAGGTCCACGTTCAGTGTCCCAGTGTAGCTCCATGGTGCCAGGGGGCTGGTATAAATTTACCTTTTATCTTGGGAGCTGTATGGGTTCTTACTGTATCAAATGTTTTTGTGCAGCCCTTGTTCATAATAGACCTTTACTGGTGTGAATAGATGTTACTTATCTTGGATTAGAAAGTGAGAACAAGTTCTGAATAAAATTTTATAAGTAGCTCTCCATTGCTGGAGTAAACTCACAGATACAGTTGCTGAGTATCCGAGCTTCTGGATTTTATATTACAGGGAGGACGTGTATTTAATTTTCTCTGTTGTCTCCAAGTCTGATCTATGTACAATATACAGCAAAATAGATCTCACTCAATTTGTCTACTGTCTGGATTCCAGTCGGGGTTGACAAGTTTAGAAAGTTAAAATATATATGCATTGGGTGTAAATTAAGTACTTTGAGTCTGTGAAGGACTGAACAAGATCTAATAACATCAAAGAAAGTTGTGCTTTGCTGGGTTTGGAAATTGAATCTTAGTTAGAGAAAATTAGGTTAAAGGATCAATAGAGATGGATTATTTTATACAGAAAACATGGATTTATGTTGGTTCTCACACTACTTACAGGAATGCTCATTACCTAGTTTTGGCCTTTGTTTTTTTTTCCCCCCACACATCCATTTGTTTTAGCATTAGTTTACACTCTGATGGATGGAATTAAGGTAGTAGTACATCACTATGCCTATAAACACTGTGCCTTCCAGTAATGGTCTGGGACCACATCCTCTCATTCATTTGCAAAGTTAAAGAGCAGAGGAAAAAGAAAACGAGACGACAACTTGGGGAAGGAAGCCTGAAGAAGAAAACTAGATGCTCTATCAGTCTCATTTTATGAAGGCATTTGTATCATGCAGTGGAAACTGGAAGAGATAAAAACAGGTTACACTGTTCCCAAGAAGCATGGTTCTTCTCCTGCTGGGACATCAGTGTATTTAACTCTTTTTAAGAGCTCTCAGTGTACTACATGGTCATGTAGAATGCCTTGATTTCAAAGCATCTTTGCAGTTCAGCGGCATTTACTTGGAGCTCTTGAATTCAGACTAGCAGATAGAATAAATTCATGTTAACAAGGAGATATTAAATGGGATGGGTGGCACAAAAAATTCCCCACCAGGGGAGTAGGAAGGACCAAGCTTTCAGTCAAAACAAAGGAAAGTGAAAGACCTTAAAAGCTGTGCTAAAGTAGCTTGTGCTCATCTAGGTTGAAAAGGTACAATATTTAGAGTTAAGCAGTCAGAAGAATTCAGAGAATTTTCTGCCCCAAACCACTGTCTTCTTGTTAGTAACTAATATAGAAGGCAAATATAAGGTTATAATTTTGATTGCAGTGATTATTGAGTTTTTCTTCCTGAAAAAGGGGAAAATGCACCCTTTTATTTTTTTTTCCCAACTGTCAGTCATTTACTTTTTGCTTCCACTCTTTCCAATTGTTAGCCACTTATATTACTGTACATAATAGACATGGGCTTGCTGTGTTCAAATAGCCACTTGCCTTAAATGCTAGTTGAGTTTTCAGTACCTAATTGTGGGACCACAGAGTGCAGAGTTTAGGGATTTGTCCACTTTTCTGATATACTAGAGACAAGGGCACTCATAAAACACTTTCAAATTGATTAAATCCACTTATCCTCTTTGACTGAACCTGTACTTACTGTCAGCAGCAGCAACCTTTTCTGTTTTTCTCTTTACCACTGCCTGCATGGTATGTGTGGTATGGTTTAATGCAGAACAAGAAATGTTAGAAAATGAAATAACACACACACACAGCAACAACAACAACAAAAAAGACCACCACCAACATTTCCTCTGCTGTGGAGGAATTGTTCTTGGAATTTAGAATAAGAAGTCATGGGCAACTGATGCATTAAACAAAGCGTAAAGTCAGTCAGCAAAGCATCTGCTATACCCTGCAAAGGACTACAAAAGGACTACTAACCCCTGGACATTTAAATGTAATAGAGGAAAAAAGAAAAAAAAATAATAATAATAAAGTTTTTTGTTGGTGAGTCATCTTTTCACCTGTTTGTTTCAAAAAAAAAAAAAAAAAAGATTTTTGTATTTTGCCTAGAAATCTTAAAATGAAGTGCTTCTTCCTCCTTGTATACAGGGAATGATAAAAGGAATGCAGCAAATCCTCAGACTTTGCTGTGAGTCAGGGAAACTCACTGAGTGCCAGGGCATTGCAGAAGCCTTGACTTCACTGTGTCTGCACAGAATAGTCCAGGAGCAAAAGAATATATAATAACTTGAAAATATAAGTAAATAAATCTATGAATGAAAACAGAATATCAGCTTGCTGTAAGGTTAAATATTTTTGCTTTTGGACAGCTTAGCTGAATCTTCTTATAAAATACAGCATGGTTTCCCATGTTTTCCATCTTTTCTTTTGTAGCCTAAAGGAAAAATGCAACTTTTATAGAAAGCATTCCGGATTTTGAGCAGCCATTGAATTTTTGAAGGCAGAGAGGCTATTCAGCATTTCAATTGACATTCTTTAAGTTTAAGGTTGGGTGGCTGTGCAGGGCATTGCTGAGAAACATATTGATCTCCTACCACATTTTGCTGGAACTCTTTTTTTTTTTTTTTTTTTTTCCACTTGTCTACACCACTTTGTCATTGCTTTGGAATTTTTTCTGTTGCCAGAGACTACCCTCCACACCACTGATGCACAAGGCAGGAATGTGCACTTGATGAAATGAATGAGGATGTTTACAAGTAAATTTTTTTTAACTTTAATTTAATTTTATTTTATTTTTTACCTTATATTGCTGTTTTTAACTTCTTAAATTCTTGCTTTCTCTGTGTACTGTTTGGTGTTATTCAGTAACAGCAGGCATTTTATCTTTTCACCCTTGAAACTAATGTGGTTTCTTATGGCCTACTATAGCATTATAGCAAATTTCATGCGGGAGCTCAGTCTTGCTTCAAGTTCATCTAATGGGTATGATTGCTGAAGAGGAAGGCCCAGGTTCTGGCAGTTGTTTTTCACATGAAGTAAAGAAAAATTATATATATATACAATTATATAATACACAGTATATATATACACATATATATTATATACATTATCTCTATATATACACATAACAGTTTTCTTTTACAATCTTATTTGTCAGCAATCCACACCATCCAAATTCATGGAATGTGACAGGCAAAAGCAACATTCACAAAGAATCAGCTTTGTTTTAGAGTGTTTTTTGTTTGTTTGTTTGTTTGTTTGTTTTTTGTTTTGTTTTTGTTTTTGTTTTTGTTTTGGGGGGGGGGGGGTTGGTTGGTTGGTTGTGATTTGTTTTTATAGAGACTGAAAATTTTGAAATGCCTAGGGTTTTATTCTTAGAAGCAGTAATATTTGAATGGACTTTATTCAGAGCAAGAAATGCATGCAGCTATGGTTACTATTGATGTAAAATGATACTAATTGGAAATGCAAAATTCAGTCCACAAAATTTAGTCCACATCTTCATTCACTTCATCAAGTACACATTCAGGTAGCTTTCTTGCCTTGCACCGATGAAACACCATTCCCTTATGTGTCAGTGGAGTGCAGGGTACTTTGCTTCAATATACTGTAGTGAAGCTTAGTTTTTGCTACCAACACTTATAAAATAGAGAGCTAAAGGGGAGAAATGTGGTTTGTGATTTAAGTTTATTTATTCAGACTTGTTTTGGAGATTGGGGACACAAAGGAGTCTACAAATCTCAGAGATGAGCATGCAGTGTATCATTTGCTACATCCCATTATTATAATGTGTATTCGTGATTTCAGCAATGGGACTGGGACTTCCCATTATAGGAACTACCAGAAACAAGTTGTAGAGGGGTTTAAAAGCCTGATGGACCACACATGAGCTGAATGTATTCCAGAGCTTGAATACAGAATAAGTATTTTTTGGACTTCTATTTAGTCTTCATGAAGTATCTCCCTGCAGTAGTAGGGGAATTTGCATCAGTGATGGTAACAGTAATTTCTGACACACTAGCCCTACAGAAAAAAAATAAGAACTGAGAAAGAAATCACATTTGTTTGTCATGAATGGTTACATCCTTTTTCATTTTGTTTTCTCTTTCCCCTTAGTTTCTGATTGATATATTGTCTGTAACAGGAATTATAGTGTTTAAAACTCTCTTCATATTTATAGTTAGTTTTTATCATTTATCTTAATAAACATAGCTAACAGGTTGCCTTCATGTCACAGAGGTGTTGTGAAAATTAATTAACAGCTGTGAACCAATTGTAGTGATGAGTGTTATAGAAAATTCCACAAGGAAATGCACAAGGCTGTAGATGGAGCAGGGTTGAAACAATAGTCAACATAAGACTACATTTTAAGCTACAAAGCAATAGTAAAAATGGAACATTGGAAGAAAAGTGCCTTATGGTCATTAGGTGCACAAGTCCATGTGCTGATTGAAAAAGAGGGTCACATAACAGGGAAAAAAATAAAAAATAAAAAAATAAAAAAATAAAATCAAGAACACTAGTTAAAAGAAAGCAAATAATAATGGAGATATGGAGATATAGAGATTCTGACTGAATCTTGACCAGAAATGCAAACTAAATTAAGAAATTTCCTTAAAACTATTTTTTCTTTTTACTTTTGCAATACATTAATATACTTTCAGGCTTCCTTTGTCTAGGGAATATACCTTTACAGAACTGGAAAATAAACATTTTTTGTGTAATATTGGTAATGACAGCAGTTTAAGTTATGATGGTGCTGTCCTTGTAGACCATGTCAAAGTGTTTTTTTTCTATTGTTTTTAGGTTTTTCTGATTGGTCAATATTCTCAAAATAGTTAAAATTTTCTAAGTTTTATAAAATTTTATAAAATATTTATTTTATAAATTTTAACTGAAAAGAACAACTAAGTATTCTGGCATATGTTATGAGTCCTAAGTAGAACCTGGTGGTGAAATGATTCTTTCTATGTATCTTAACATGTTGAATCATTAAGAAGAGCTCATAAATCTAACTAAAATGATGGAAAGTTAATAAATACATAATGGCTAGTATTAACTTAAGTGCTTGTTTAGCCCCAGCAGCCACAAAAGAGCATCAGTTCTCATTCTGTAATTACCCTTGGAAGAGCTTTCTGAGTTAAGAGGATACAAGCCTTCTTTACTTACTGTTTGGCAAATGGACCACCAGGGATTGAGATATACTGGACAAATAGCAGAGCAGGAGTGAAAAGCTAACTCTGCCTCACCCAAATGAGTGTCTTAATCTCTTTATTCTTGAGGAAAAAATATTTTTCAGACTAGAATTCCTTTTTGGAATCACATCAATTTCTGAATACAATTGTGACTCGCCAGGGGAGCTGTGAGCTGTGGCTTGTATTATTATGCTAATATTTCTAATATTTACAAAGTCTTTATTTTTATTATTTTATTTTTATTATTTTATTTTTTATTTTTTTCCCCACCGGAGACACCTACAGTACTTATTCTAATAAATGTTAAATGCTAAATATTTATTTTAACAAAATCCTTCTTTATCTAAATTAATTCGTTTATTTGATAGAAGAAAGCAAATAGTTGGAGTCCTGCTAGTATCATGATGGTCACAGCAGCTAATATTTATCTTACAATATGAGAAATATTGATGTTGCAGCTGATGCTGGCACTAAGAATTGTAAATAAATGTATCAAAAACAGAGATAAAAAATTTTCTTACTGCCAGGATGATGACACTGATGAATTATTCTTTAATAATCTAAGAGATACCTCTAGATTAGCTGCCATTGTCCTTATGGATAATTTCAACTTGCCAGACATTAACTGGGAATACCACACAGCTGATTCAAACAGGTTTCAGGAGATTTCTAAAACATCTTGATGATTACTTCTTGGTACAGGTACTAAAGAAGTTGACTAGGAAAGGTACCCTCCTACATCTGTTGCTTACAAACAGAGAGGGTCTTGTGGGTGAAGTGGCAATTGGTGGCCATTTTGACCATAGTGACCACAAAGTAGCTGAGTTTAAAATCTTTAGTAATAGGAGGAAAACTGCCACCAAAACTTCAACCCTGTGTGTGGGGAGAGCAGGCTTCTGGATGCTCACGGAGCTAGGAAGGGAAACTAGCAAACTGCTAGGAAGGGAAACTAGCAAACTGCTTTTCAAGGCATTAGGGTCCATCAGTACTGGTCACTTTTTAAGTATTACCTCTACAGAGTGCAGGAAAAGGCACCTTCAAAATGTCAGAATTCAAGCAGGTGGGACAGGTCTGCTTGGCTGAGCAGGGATCTTCTTCAAGACCTTAAGCAGAAAAAGAAAGTGTATGGCCACTGGAAGCGAGTTCAGGTTACACAGGAAGACTGCAGAGATGCTTTTCTCCATTGCAGGGAGAAAATTTGTGTGGGCAAAGCTCAGTTAGAGTTGAAGCTGGCAAGTACTGTGGGGAGCAATAAAAAAGGCTTCTTAAAATATGTTAACAGAAAAAGGAGGGCCAGAGGTAACATTGGTATGTTACTTGATGAGGATGGTCAGCTCACTAATAGGGAAATAGAAAAAGCAGAGGTGTGGGCAGGCCACTAAGGAGGACTTTAAAGAAGTAGCGAGGCTGTGCAGGGATAAAATTAGGAAGGCCAAAGCTCATCTGGAGCTCAATCTGGCTACTGCCGTTAAAGATAACAAAAAACGTTTCTATAAATACATCAACACAAAAAGGAGGACTAAGGAGAATCTCCATCCTTTACTGGATGCGGGGGGAAACTTAGTTACAAGAGATGAGGAAAAGGCGGAGGTGCTCAATGCCTTCTTTGCCTCAGTCTTTAGCGGCAATACCGGATGTTCTCTGGATACCCAGTACCCTGAGCTGGTGGAAGGGGATGGGGAGCAGGATGTGGCCCTCATTATCCATGAAGAACTGGTTGGTGACCTGCTACGGCACTTAGATGTGCACAAGTCGATGGGGCCGGATGGGATCCACCCAAGGGTACTGAGGGAACTGGCAGAGGAACTGGCCAAGCCACTGTCCATCATTTATCAACAGTCCTGGCTATCGGGGGAGGTCCCAATCGACTGGCGGCTAGCAAATGTGACGCCCATCTACAAGAAGGGCCGGAGGGCAGACCCGGGAAACTACAGGCCTGTCAGTTTGACCTCAGTGCCAGGGAAGCTCATGGAGCAGATCCTCCTGAGAGTCATCATGCAGCACTTGCAGGGGAAGCAGGCGATCAGGCCCAGTCAGCATGGCTTTATGAAAGGCAGGTCATGCCTGACGAACCTGATCTCCTTCTATGACAAAGTGACGCGCTGGGTGGATGAGGGAAAGGCTGTGGATGTGGTCTACCTTGACTTCAGCAAGGCTTTTGACACCGTCTCCCACAGCATTCTCCTCGGGAAACTGGCTGCTCTTGGCTTGGACTGGCGCACGCTTCGTTGGGTTAGAAACTGGCTGGATAGCCGGGCCCAAAGAGTCGTGGTGAATGGAGCCAAGTCCAGTTGGAGGCCAGTCACTAGTGGCATCCCCCAGGGCTTGGTGCTGGGGCCGGTCCTCTTTAATATCTTCATCGATGATCTGGACGAGGGCATCGAGTGCACCCTCAGTAAGTTCGCAGATGACACCAAGTTAGGTGCGTGTGTTGATCTGCTTGAGGGTAGGAAAGCTCTGCAGGAGGATCTGGATAGGCTGCACCGATGGGCTGAGGTCAACTGCATGAAGTTTAACAAGGCCAAGTGCCGGGTCCTCCACCTGGGGCGCAATAACCCCAAGCAGAGCTACAGGCTGGGAGAGGAATGGTTGGAAAGCTGCCAGGCAGAGAAGGACCTGGGAGTGATGGTGGATAGTCGGCTGAATATGAGCCAGCAGTGTGCTCAGGTGGCCAAGAAGGCCAACGGCATCCTGGCTTGTATCAGGAACAGCGTGACCAGCAGGGCTAGGGAGGTGATCGTCCCCCTGTACTCAGCTCTGGTGAGGCCGCACCTCGAGTACTGTGTTCAGTTTTGGGCCCCTCGCTACAAGAAGGACATCGAGGTGCTTGAGCGGGTGCAGAGAAGGGCGACGAAGCTGGTGAGGGGCCTGGAGAACAAGTCCTACGAGGAGCGGCTGAGGGAGCTGGGCTTGTTCAGCCTGGAGAAGAGGAGGCTCAGGGGTGACCTTATCGCTCTTTTTAGGTACCTCAAGGGAGGCTGTAGCGAGGTGGGGGTTGGCCTGTTCTCCCACGTGCCTGGTGACAGGACGAGGGGGAATGGGCTTAAGTTGAGCCAGGGGAGTTTTAGGTTAGATGTTAGGAAGAACTTCTTCACTGAAAGGGTTGTGAGTCACTGGAACAGGCTGCCCAGGGAAGTGGTGGAGTCACCATCCCTGGAAGTCTTCAAAAGACGCTTAGATGTAGAGCTTAGGGATATGGTTTAGTGGAGGGCTGTTAGCGTTAGGTTGGAGGTTGGACTCGATGACCTTGAGGTCTCTTCCAACCTAGAAAATTCTGTGATTCTGTGATTCTGTTTAATGCCCTTTTTTGCCTGTCTTCAACACTGATTATGGGCTCTGGAACCCCTGGAGACCTGAGCTAGAGGATCTTGGCTGCAGTAACAATAAGCTTCCAGCCACCCCTAAACTTGTTCAGGATTTTCTGCTCCGCCTGGCTGCATATAAGTCTATAGAGCCCAATGGGTTTCATTGCAGGATGCTCAGAGAGTTAGGTGATTTCATCGCAAGACACCTCTCAATTGTTTTTCAACAGTCTTGAGAATCTGCAGAGGTCCCAGTATACTGGAAGCTGGCAAATGTTCCAATTTTCAAGAGCAAGAAAGCAAGCCCTGGTAATTACAGGCCTGTCAGTCTCACTTCAGTGCCTGGTAAAATTATGGAGAAAACTATTCTGAGATTTATTGAAAAACACCTGAAGATTAAATGTGGTCTTTGTTGACAGCCAACATCACTTCATGAGGGGAAAGTCCTGCTTAACAAGTTAAAACAAGCTTAACATAAAAGTCCTGCTTTTATGACAAGGTTACTCACCTAGTTAACCAAGGGAAATCATTATTGTGGGGTGCAAGGACCAACCATATTGTTGGGTGCATCAAGCACAGCATTGCTAGACTATCAAGAGAAGTGATTGTCCCACTCTACTCTGCACTGGTGTAGCCAGTACTATGTGCAGTTTTGAGTGCCACAATATAAGAAATACATAAAACTATTAGACAACATCCAGAGAAGGACTACAAAGATGGCAAAGAGCCTAGAGGGCAAGATGTATGAGGAGCAGGTTAGGTCCCTTGGTTTGTTAAGCTCAGAGCATAGGAGGCCTCATGGCAGCCTGCAGCTCCCTCACGAGAGCTCTGCTCTCTGGGGACAACAACAGGACCCAAGGGAAGGAGCAAGGATCTGGGAGAGGGAAGGGCAAGGCTGGGTGTTAGGAAAATGTTCTTCACTGACTGGGTGTTTGGATGTTGGAACAAGGTCCCCAGGGAAATGGTCATGGCACCAAGCCTGTCAGAGTTCAAGTTCTGTTTGGACAACACTCTCAGTTATATGGTTTGATCTGTGTGTGGTCCTGTATGAAGCCAGGAGTTGGATTCAGTGATACCTGTAGGTCCCTTCTAGCTTTGGATATTATATGATTCTATGATTCTGCAGAAGATTTGCAAAACAAGTAAAGTTTACTCAAAAAATCAGACCAAAGTTGTGTAAACTAAATACAGCTGAAAATATCTATATTTCATTCCAGTTTCCTGAAAACTGAGACTTCAGGGATGTGATATCTTATCCACCTTTTCTCAAAGCCATAATTTGGTGGGTTTTGTTGCTATTTGTTTGCTTTGTTTCTTCATTTGTTCATTTACTTTAGGAAAGGACACTAACTGGTACCATTTTGTTTGAAATTAAAACTCTAAAAATTACTTTTCCACTCTGTGGACTGCACTTCCCATGGCTCATTTACCCTGCAGTGCTATTTCCATTCATGCTGCTGTAGTCCAGGCTGAGACTGTCAGTTGTGCTTTCCTTTTGCTGACAAAGAAAGAAATCCCATGGTTGCCACTGTCAAGAACATTTCTCTGCCTTCATTCCACAGGGACATCAACAAGATGCCTGATCCCTCTCTGTGCTTTCCTCTGTCATAAGGGTGATCACCTAAGCCTGGACTGCCTTTACTTCTTCCTTCCATTGACAGCCACTGCTTGACATGTTATCATCATGCATGCAGAATCCTGCTCTTCTTATGTACAAAGGTCTAACTGAACAATAAAAACCTTCAGTTAGTCCTTCCACCTTACTGGGTCTGGGAAAAAAAAAAAAAAAGAAAAAGCTGAGCAATAGCCAGTGTCTCAGAAAGCAAACTGTTGTGTTTTCTAGTTCTTGACAAGAAGGAAATATAAAGTTTAGAAAGGTAACCTAGAAGAAATACCAATATATTATAACATTTGTTTTAGTTATATGTGACCAAACATATCCTGATTAATATCTGTTATTTCCTGGAGAGAGATAATGTTGTTTTAGTTTACATAGAATCCCTATAAAACACTATACAAAACTTTGCTGTACTGAAATTAAAAAATATAATCTAGCAAGATAAAATTCACCATCGATAAAATGGTTTCACCCCTCCAGTTTATCTTCCAAGAATTCTTTTATTAACAGCCTGGAACAGGACCCAGCATTGAACACACCTTTCATGTTCTAATACCACCCTCATCTTCCATTTCTGCACCTTTGTCTGTTTCTCTCCCCTTTTCCCTCTCAGACAAGCAGTGTCCCACAAAGTTCCTCACTGCCTAACTGTTCTTCCTGTACCTCTTTATTTCCCTGGGCATTTAATGTTTCATATGTTCAGAACTATATTTTGAGGGATCTCAGCAAAATATTGGCTCAAAGTCAAGGACTTCACACGGAGAACACTTCCATCAGCCTCCTTCTGTGTTATTTATTAGCATGAAGGGTGCTTTTAGCTGAAGTACCTCAGATGACCTTGGCTGTGGAGGAGACACAAAACGAGGTGATGGTTTTTACCAGGCTGATACCCAAACCACTTTAAAAATGGTTTAAAATGTTAAAACAAACTACTCTGCATGAAATGCTACTAAAGATGTGATCTAGCATGTTCTATACCATCTATGTGTGGCTTAAAGTGGCTTGAAGGTGTGGTCTATGTTTAAAGCACTGAAATAACCTGCACTTCGGGTAATGAAGGTATTTGGAACCACAGAAACTTCACAATCAGAGAAAAAGGGGGAAAACTCTTTGCTAAATATTGAAGTTAGATCCCCTAAATGCCTGTTGCAGAAGCCAGTATGATCAGACAATCAAGTGTTGCCCCTGAGCTCAGTACATCACAACTGTGCCTGAAAAAGTACCAGGCATAGTTTCAGCACTCACATCAATATATCTACAAATAATTCAGTTCTGTTTCTTTTTCACCATTTGCATTGTGAGCAAATAGCAGAATCTAACCCTATAACTGTTTTCTTGTCAGTATCTTTCTATTAATCTCACTTTGATTTGCATTTGAATTTTTTCAACTGAATCTGTTCAGTTTTCTCTTTGGTGTTTTCCAAATGCTTCCCATGAGGTCTATTTTCATGCTCTGATTTATTTTATTTTATTTATTTATTTTTCTTCCTTACTACCTTACTTCTCTCTATTCTCCCTGAATTCCTTCCTTTCTTTTACCTACACTCTTTAGTTCATTTTTGTAATTTAATCTTTTCTCCCATTCCTAGTCCATATATTGCTTTCCCTTTTTTATCCATTCATCCCACCAGAATGATTCCCACTTAATAGTTCAGCCCACACTACTCATTCCCTTTTCCCATTCTACTTCACTGATAATGAATAATGCATTCCTTTGCAATTTCGAATCTTATCAATTTTAGTTTACTCTCAAGTCGTTGAGAATAAACTAGAAAAGAAGAGAAATTAACTGCATTCAGCTGGAATCAGAATACAAATAATGAGCAAAACTTGGAAGTGGAAAAGTAGCAAAATAGAATGAAATTAAATAATGGGAGAGTTGTACTGGAAAGTAGTAGTGGGTAAAATTGAGCGTATATTTGTATGAAAGGGCTACACAAATACTTGGCAAAGTGGCTGAACTGGAAACAGACTAGGGAATCAAGTCCAATAAACTAGAAATGGAAAAGAGCAAATATGGCCCGAATTCAAAGTGAGAGAAGAAAAAAATCTCCACAGGAGAGAGACTAAACCTGGTGAGATGAGGGACAAAAATAAATAAATAAAATGTTCTAATATCTTCAATTCCCACTGTGAGCAATGTTTTCGTTTACTACCTAGTGAGTGATAGCTCTGCAGCTCAGTAGAGAGAAAATGCTTTATTACAAACACACTTGGTGTGTAATTAGAACTTCAGCACAGCTAATGATAACATAAGCACCAGCCTATCTGAGAAGGAAATTATACAAGAATGCCTAATATTACAGTTTAGTGAGGAAAAGACTCTTGAACATCTGATTATTTTTTGAGCTTGTTCCTATCAGTAATATTGTGAAATCTGGCTTTCCTTCAAACTGCAGATAATTTGGCCGTTATAGACTGTTAGTGCAGTTTGATTACACTGTTGCAATGAAAACGTGCCTAAATTGGTTTCGATGGAATTCTGACACCTGTTTGTTAAATATGGTTAAATATCTGCATTGATCCAAAAGGCTAAGAATTATTTCAATTTACCCATAACCACTGAAACATTCAGAATACTAATATCTAAATACATGAGGTATTGGCCATCAGCAGTGTGTCCTTCTGGCAAAGAAGGCTAAAGGTATCCTGGGCTGCATGAGGCAAAGTATTGTCAACAGGTAGAAGGAGGTGATCCTCCACCTCTATTCAACCCTGCTGAGGCTGCACCTGAAGTATTGTTCCCAGCTCCAGGCTCCCCCGAACAAGAGGGATATGAAGCTACTGAAGAGAGTCCAGGAAAAATGATTGAGGGACTGAAGAGTGTCTCCTACGAGGAGAGGCAGAGATAGATGGGCATGTTCAGCCTGGAGAAGAGGAGGTTCGGAGGTTCTCATCAGTATATACAGATAAAAATGTAACATAAAGGGATAGTGCAGAGAAGACTGATTTAGTCTCTTTTCAGTGGCATCCAGCACCAGGACAAGAGGCAATGGGCACAAACTGGAACACAAGAAGTTCTGTCTGAACATCAGAAAACACTCATTTACTGTGTGGGTGACTGACCATCAGCACAGGTTGCACCGAGAGGTTGTGGAGTCCCCTTCCACTCAGGACGTTTGGACTTGTTCCCAGGCAAATGGATCTAGATGTCCCTGCTTGAGCCTGAGTTTGTGTGTGTGTTTTTGTGAACCAGATGACCTCCAGAGGTCCTTTCCCACCTCAAATATTCTGTGATTTTGTAATGCTGTGATCAGCACTGTCAGTCTGTCTAGACACTGTTGAAGTCCTGGGCTCAGCACTGCAGTGAAAGCTGTTACAAGAACTCAGCCAGGATCTCTCAAGTCTGAAGCAAATGTCATTAAAAGAAAAGCAATTTTCTTTTTTTCCTGTGAGATGTTTGCTTCTCATGCTAAATCCTCTGAAGACCTGCTGAATATCTTTATATTTTAGTTAAGATAACTTGCATTTGTGTGTGATAAAATACATTAAAAGAAACAAAATTCTGTCTACTGTGCCAATAAACATTTTAACTGTATTTGGAATATTTTGGTATATACTGTTAAAAATAACATTTTGTTGTTGTTGTTGTTGTTGTTTATTGCAAATTCCAAGTAAAGTTACAAAGTTAATTTCAAAAGTTTTAAGAGATAATATAATTTTTTCCCCTTCTTGTTCTCTATTGATAAAATTTCAAAATTGATCATCAGTAAACAGTAATATTGCTATAAAACTGAAGATTTTCTTATTGATATATAGAGAGACATTTTTTCTCTCTGGATACTTTTATCTGTCAGTTCACAATCCGCCCTCCTGGCTTATAACAATCTGATAGCTTATTACACAGTCATAGAGAAGCAAAGACTGGGAGAGAAGAGGAAGAAATAAAAACTGAAAACATCATTAATCATGTTGATAATGTCTCATATCTGTGGAAAAAATAAAAAGATTTTGAAACACATCTATTAGCTGTGACACTTAGATTCTGTATCTCTGTTATATAAAATACTGCTTAGGTATCATGGTTTCTACAGAGGCACTAAATGTCTTAGAAACCTTCATAAAAAGCCCTGAAGCTTGGCCTATTTTTGCCAAGATTTTAAACTGCATGGTTTGAGGTTTTGGATAATTGTAGGAACTAGTCAAATTGAAACTAGAGCTTCAGTGTATAGGAAGTGAAAATCCTATGCTATGTGCTGTGGTTCTGTGGTTCTGGGTCCAAACCTTAACTTGAATTTGTTGAGAGGAGAAAAGATTCCAAACACGTTTTGTTTTGATTTTTTTTTCTTCCTCCTCCCCCCAAATAAAAGCTTATTCTATTTTTTTTTTCTTCTCATTGAATCTATGTCTACATTATCTGGGGAAAAAAAGAAAAAAAAAAAAAAAAGGAGGATAAAGAATCTCAAGACTTGTCAAATCCTCCTCCTCACTCTCACTCCTATAAGAAAAAAAATAAAAAAAATAGTCTAGTTAAATTTTTAAATTTGAGCATCTTATAAAAAACATAAATAAGCCATAAAGGAGTCACTTTTTCCATGTTTCTTTTTCCCAGATGAATCCCAGAATCCCTAATGTCCACTCACAAAGTTCAAAGTTGCTTAGAGAAGCAGTATACTTCTGGGAAGAAAATTTACTGGTAAGATGTTACAAAGCATGAACATTGCATGCAGCTTATACAGCTTGCTGTCATTTTTAACCAGCAAAGGGACATCATAAGCTGCACTTGCAGAGAAGCTCTGTTTAGGATTCTGTGAAAAAATGGGTGGACAGCTGTGCTAGCTCAATGATTTTGCAGTCAGGGGTCTTGTCCAATGTTAGAAGCAAGAGTGCCTGAATTTTTAACTTGTTTGTCTACAGTCTAAAATGTTTTCTCATTTTAGTGTGGCTGCTCTCTTGGGGGGGAGTTTGGTTATGTGCCCAATAATAACTGCAGCATAGATGTGGAAACCAAAAGAGAAAACTCATATGGAATTTAAAGGAGTCTGTAGGCATGCTGTGTCACTGCCAGAATGGCACAAAAGGCCAAATTCCTCATAGTTTAGGTAATAGCAAAGAGTAATTTATAAAATATAAAATAAAAAATGTCCCACTGGACCTCTGAAACGTGTTGATGGAGTTGGGGACTTATTGTAATGGTGCTGTGAGTCCCTTGCACCCACCATGAGCTGGCTGTCCACTGGCCTGTGTCAGAGAGAAATCCCACCATCCTCAGCAAAGTTGCTAAGCAACAACCGATCTTAAAATCGTGAATAGATTTTTGAGTTTTCTTCCCTTACTCTTACACAGGTGAAGCACTATGTTTTGCTAAGGTGATGTTATAGCTTCAAGACTGAGAGTTATTTTCAGCTGTGCTGTTGAAATAACCATGAAATAAGCTTAAGGAAGGTGAAAATATACTTTGATATATAAACACTGAAGAATAAAACTTCACATTCAAAATTTTTTTTTTTGCTGCTGTGTATTCCTAAAATAGTATTATCCATAGCATGCAAAAGGACTATGGTGCATCTGTTTGGGAGTAGATGAATTAATAGTCATTAGATTCTTTTATAAAGGGAATACATCTTGTAATGATTTTAACCACCTTCATATATCATGCTATGCTCATTTACTACTGCTTTTCCCTCACAAGATCCTCTAATCCTCTATTCTATATCTATGTATATCCTATATTCTGCTCATGTATTAGATGTTCACGTCTGAGTTTCTCTCAGGTGAGGAAGTGCATTCCTGTCTCTAGGCCTGAATTTACAGTTGTGATTCCTTTAACCTCCTACAGGAACTTAAAGAGATTTAACATGAGTTTAGCATTTGTCTTATGTCTCTCTCTCTCTCAAAAAAAAAAAAAAAAAAAAAAAAAAAAAAAGAGCTAAAGAAGGAGTTTATCTGTAACTAGTCAGCTTTCAGAAAAGTGCTTTTCATTTAAAAGTGAAAAAAAGACTGGAGAAAAGCGTATCACAAAGCAATCTCATTGCAGTTATTACACATGAGCTGCACATAGTACAGGCAAAAAGAACTCATTTGCTTCCCTAGTCCATGTTGCCAGCTTTCCCATTTTTGCTTCAGATATTGGTCGACCTTCTGTTAGTCCTTTCACCAACTTCGGCATGATGCTTTTTAAACTGCAGCAAACTGTTTCCCCAGGCTAGAGGAAGGATAGGTTTTTATCCCCTCCACCTTCCTCTAGTAATGCAGGAAATCGAACTCAGGTATCACAGCTGCAGCTGTGATACAATTGGGAGAATCACACATGTAATGTCACTAAATATAATTCAGAATAATAATCTCCAAAATATTGATATTTGCAAGGTCTCATCCATCAAAGGCATCAAAGATGGCTTCTAAAGATTGCATTAGTGCCAGAAGTTAGGTCTTTCAGCTAATAGAATTAATAGGTTTAACAGTGTACACCAGGAGAAATGACAGCATCTCTTTCTGCAAGGTGGCCTAAGAATGCTGCGCAAAATACTGTTCCCAGTTGACTTCTTTGGGTAGCAAGAACGGTAGCTGAATGCCCCCACCTAGCAGCAGAACTTGAAGGTTAGAAGTGTGCTTGGGTTTATAATCCTCATTATTATCCATGCAAAATAGTGCATATATTCTACCCAATTTTGTATGTTTCTGTCTTTCCTAAACCCTTTACAGGTTTTCCAGAGATGCTGCCCCCTCCAGTGAATAAGCTGAATTTAGGTCATAAGTGCTTATGTAACTTTATTTAACAGAAAGTATTTTGGTCAAGGTTGTGAGCTATTCATCAGCTGGGTTACAATGTGGCCCCAAAATATCACTTACTATGACAGTTGGTAGAGTGGTAGCTTCTACATATAGCACTGTGACAGGAATATTCTCTAGTGAAACTGAAAAGTTTCACTTCACCTTTCTGAAAAAAAAAAAAAAAAAAAAAAAAAAGACATTTATATCTTGCCTGCTGTAAGAGCTAATAATAGGCATTTGTCTGCTACTAGCTGACAAACCTGATTTGCAAGTTGCAAGACAGCTCTTTCCACATGAGTTTCACTAAATCAGCTGCTTACCCTAAATACTAACTGCAATGATTTTACTACTGTAGAACAACAGAGAGGAAATGACATGATAGCTTTCCACTGAATGAGGCCAGAGTTGAGAAAGAGTCACAATATTTTTATAATGCCAAGGTGAAAAATATTTTTATTTTACCCATAATCAGGTAGCAGTTAAGGTGTTTTTGCAGCTGTGGTCTGTAGTATGCATATCACAGTTGGTTCTAATTACATTATCAGTTCATTCCCTTTGGATTACTTGACTTATCTAAATATTAATCTTCATTTTACATTTAATGTTGCAGTATTCATAATTATACTACCTTCCCACTCAATCCCTGTAAAGTCTGAGGGTGGAATTCATTACTTAGTGCTATCTTAGCCTCCCTTTATGCATGTTTTCAACTAAATTTACCTATGTCAACAAGTCAATAAGGAATAGTTTATTTTCATTTATAATGTACATTACTGGATTAAAAATGGTTTCTTTTATAATAAGGTAAACCAGGATAGTTTGATTCAGTACAGGATTAAAGACAAGCATGAAGTAAAACAAATTTCACATCTCTCAATATATTTGATTACCATTTAAAAATAAATAAATAAATTGTCAATGACCACCCAATTAATAACATAGAGATACCTCACTTGTTTGTGTTTGTTTTTTTTTTTGTTTGTTTGTAAGTAAAAAAAAGCTTGTGATGTTTAGCTGTTATAACCCCACCACCACCATGTTAATGAAAGTATTTTTACATTGTATTGCAGTATATAGATAAACTAAAATTATGACAGTTATCACCATGCCAAGCGTCTACATCTGCAAAGTGACAAGATGCATGAGAAATTGCCTCTGTCCTTTAGACTGCAGTGCAGCAGTGCAATTGCTGAACAAAATAGAAGTATCCTACTTCCCCTGCCATTTTTATGCCACTTCTGCATGCTCAATAGGTTCAAACTAACTTGCATAATTGTAATTCTTCTTTCACAATAGCTACATAAAATGTACTACAGTTTGCTTCTATGAATTATTGGCCCAGGTGTGAGGCATGGCAACAGAAATGTAAAGTAATTTTTCAGTATTGCTATGTGACAAAATAATTATCTTAAAACTATTTTTTTTTTTTTGCGCAAATCACAGCCTTTTGATTTGGATGCTTTACATACAGTTTAACTTGTTGATTCCCAGCAGAAACTGCCTCAGACTCTCTCTCTGGTTGGTGAAAAAAAGGAAAAAACAAACAAGCAAACAAACAAACAAATAATGTTCATGGAAGTAGATTTAAAGAAGATAACACCTTTATTTCTACATCTCATTAAGTGAGTCCTTAAAAAAGTCTGTGTTATTGTTCTCTGTTTACCCCGACGGGTATATAGGATTATTAACTGTTTATTTTCTTTCTCTCCTGTTCCCCTGCCCCTTTTTTCTTCTATCTCCCTCTCTCCTTCCTTTCTTTTTCTTTCTTTCTTTCTTTCTTTCTTTCTTTCTTTCTTTCTTTCTTTCTTTCTTTCTTTCTTTCTTTCTTTCTTTCTTTCTTTCTTTCTTTCTTTCTTTCTTTCTTTCTTCCCCCTAGAACTCTGTAAAACAGTACACTGCATATCAACATGTCAGAGTTGAGACATTCATTGTTTTATCCAACAAAATATCTTATTTTAAGAAGGATGACTTGATGCAGATACTTAGTCTCAGAACAGAAACATAGAATCATAGAATGGCTTGGGTTGGAAGAGGACCTTAAAGACCATCCATTTCCAACCTTCCAGCAGTGGGCAGGGACACCTCCCAATAAACCAGGTTGCCCAGGACCCCATGCAACCTGTCCTTGAACACTGCCAGGAATGGAGCAGCTTCTCCAGGCAACCTGTTCATGTGCCTCACCACTCTTCGAGTAAAGAATTTCTTCCTAATATCTAATTTGAATCTACACATTTTCAGTTTAAAACCATTACCCCTAGTCTCTTCACCACAGTCCTGTGTAAAAAGTCTCTCTCCATCTTTCTTACAAGCCCCTTTTAAGTATTGAAAGGCCACAATAAGGTCTTCCCAGAGCCCTCTCTTCTCCAGGCTGAACCCCAGCTCTCTCAGTCTTTCTTCATAGGAGAGGTGCTCCAGCCCTCTGATCATTGTTGTTTCCCTCTTATGGACAGGTCTGCTCTAACAGGTCCATGTATTTCTTGTATTTCTCTGCAGGTCTGCTCTCCTCCCCTAGTCTGCACTCGTATCTGGGACTGCCCTGACCCACGTGCAGCATCTTGCACTTGGTCTTGTTGAACTTAATAAATTTCATGTGCGCCCACATCTCATCTAGGTCCCCCTGGATGTCACCACTGTAGCTGTGTCAACTGCATCACTCATAACGGATCTCCACTTGGACATTGAGCCATTGACTACAACCCTCTGTATGCAACCATGCAGCCAATTCCTTATCTTGATGGTCAGTGTTGTATTCATAATTATACTTATGGAAACCTGTAAAACAAAGTGGTTTCAGTTTTTAAGTCTGAAGCTGTTGTATCTTGTCAGTGTCTTAATTTCAAACTGAATCACACCAAAGGCTACAATGTGCCCAACCCTTTTCAGGTATTAATATCATTAATGTCACTGTGTCTACTTGCTAAAGAGCACCTTCGTTTGACAGTCTGGAGTCTTGACATCGCGGGTTTGCAAAGCATACTTTCAGGGTCGATCAGCTCTTTTCCAGGCCTCTCTTGCTGAGACTTTTGTAATGTATCAGTCTTAATTTGGTTGGAAAACCTTTTAGATTGCATTTCTTGTCATTTTTAGAACTTTCCCCCAAACATTGGCTCTAGTTTTACATCTTATCAGTCTTCCTCTCTGCTGTAGCTGCTCTCTCTTATAGTTGCCTGGTAAGCAGCACTGAGCTTATAGCTCCTCTCACATCCCATTAATCTGTTTCCTGAGAGCTAGAAAGAGTGAACCCAATGACTGTCAATATTCTGTAAAATGCAGCCCAAGACTGGGTCCTGACAAAATACCCAAATATTTAAATATTATTTCAAGATATATTACCAAAGCCATCCAATCAGATACATATATTACACATTATCTGTATATATACACATGTAAAGTGAATATAAATGTTAAACATTAAACGAATATAAACCAGATGGAAAGGTAAGGAGGGAGGCTGTGTGATAAGTCACCAATATCATGCCTGAAATAAAATCTGAAAATATCACCCAATTTTTACAAGATGTCTTTTAATCCAAAACCTGAGCTGAAGTTCTCAGAGTAAAAGAGATAAAACCTTTTTCTGTCTTAACTAAGGAAACCTAAATCTAGTTTCCTTAGAATTTCAATAGTTGCTGAAATACATTAGCCTCCCTGGAACAATCATAGTCACAAGTAGTAATTTCTAAAAATATTATTATTAGTGCTTTGTCTATCATACTTTCAGAAAAATGGCCCTCCTCCATAGGTTATCTATTAATGGTCTTTAAGATATCTCGGTTTTCATTAGTCATTGGCAGTTTCTGGATGAGTACAAACCTATATGTCTCTCCTTTCCCTCTCCCTCCCCCCAGAAAAATTGTTTTCTTCTTATAAACATCTACCAAAAAACAGAGATTAATCTAGGGCAATTTTAGGACATTTTGATTTTCTTTAATGCTATCACATAATCAATCCTTAAGCATGATTCCCCACTTCACCCTCTCCTCAATTCACCTCCACCCACATTTCTACAATTCTTTTTCTTCTTTACTCAGTGAAAGAGAACATACTTACAAATCCCTGTGGAAGACTAATGTGGCAAAAGACAGCAATCTTTTGCCACATTATATGAAATTCATTATTTTTCCACTGTGTTAACTCAAGCTGCCTTAAGCAGAGTTTGTATATCATGGGAGAATGTGAAAGAGAGCCTATCAAGTGTGTATGTGTTTATAATATACAAGTACATATGTATATGTTATTAATGTATTAATTTCATAGTCATTTAGGTATATGAAGAAAATCCCAAGGAATTTTGGAACTTTGCTGAACAATGCAAAAACTACTGAAGAATGATTTTTAAAAAAGATAAAAAGTCAGAGTTTGAAATACAGTTTTTGCATCCCTTGGTATAGTTTTGTGCCCTCAGCATTTCCCATTTTATTTTTTACCTTTTAAATCCTTATAACTGATGATGACAGATTAGTAAGTAATGATGGAATTTTACAAAATTTCACTGCTGTAGATGCAAGATAATTCCTTCTAAGCATGTTTTGATTTACTAGAACACTAAAGATTATAATGAACTCCTGTTCTTAATACTGTCTTTGAATACTGCGTTTGAAATACACTGCAAAATATTGAGTAGAGAGACTGTCATTAAATTTTCTCATAATAATAATAATAATAATAATAAACACAATATATTTTTGCATGCAGAAACAGTTTGGCTATTGTAAACAGAGATCTGTGATCCTACGGGCCAAAGATAAATAAATAAATAAATAAATAAATAGATAGATAAGTAAGTAAATAAGTGTTTAAATAATGTGCAGTGTTGGCATATAGGAGGTGACTGTCACTGTCTGTTCCTGGGCTGTCACTGCTGTTGCAGGTGACGAAAAGAAGTTAACTTCTGGGTGCAACCTACTGTGTCAGTCGGAGATTTGTGTTTCTCAGGAGTCCTCAAACCAGCATGCTACAAACAATAGCATGAAAGTTTCACTTGATCTGCTTGTGAGTTACACAGAACTAGAATTACATGCTCTACCTCAGCTTATACTGTGCGAATACTAGCTAATAATTAATACAGTGCCTGTAAAGACTAAGTTTATAACTTAGTGCTCAGAAGTAGACGGAAGTGTGATGAAACACTGATATTCACAAACAAGTCAATTATCTGAAAATAATGTAAATTCTTTTTTGGCCTTTTCCTTGTACTTTCTGTAAAGAGATTATAGCCATTTTGAACATTACAATTACAGTGCTGAATGAACTTATCTGCAATACTTCATCTGAAGTTTTATTAAATATTCACGATTTCACTTATTTTGAGTAGATAAAGTAGATAAAGACCATATATTAATTGGATTAATGCAATACTAAAACATATTTTTAGAGTCTGTACAACAAAGCATTGACTTTCCCTGAACATTTCTTCAAGATTTGTGTTATAAACTCAGTCTCCAGGGTATGCTTTAAAAATTAATATAAAGCAAATCAGTTTATTAAATTTAGTTGATGTCCATGATTCGTATTGATCTTTTACTCACTTGCCTGACACTTGCCTTTCTCTGAAAATATTGTTGAACACAAATACATTGACAGGAGGAGTAGTTTTTGTTTGTTTTTAATGTGCTACCAACAAGAGAGATTTGTGTCAAAAGAACAACTCTATGTTTTCTGAAGTTGTAGGGCCTCCTTCAATTTCTTTGTTTTGAGACAAAATGTCCAGACTAGATAATAGAAGGCAGAGGCTTATAACACCTGAATGCTGTTGTAAGGGATTTGTCACCCTAAACATTTTTTTGTGTGTGTGTGTGTTTATATTCTTGTTCTCATTTTCCATATGAAGAATTGAAATATTGATGAGAGACATAACTATTGCCAGGTCAAAAAGAAAAGAATAAAAATGTTTTCATTCCAGTATTTCAAATTAGTATTTATAGCCTAAACAACATCTTCTTCTCTTTCTCAGTTTGTTGAATTTTCAGCTTCATTTGATTTCTCAATAGAGGCAGAGACACAATAAAGAGTTATATTTAAACAGTACAGAATTTGGAAAGTCATTTATGTACACAACGTTCTGGGGACTGTGCATATTTTCCTATGAGACACAGAGAATCTGCAGAGCAGCTAGGCAAAGCAGACATAAAACATATATAGATATATATATGTCAACGGCTAGGAATCAGCATCACTTCTTTCCTGTCTCTCATTTTTTCATAATGTAGTTTGAAAATGGCTAACAGCCCTGTGTAATTTGCTATGCATTGGACAGCCTGTAATGTTATCTGTCTTTCAGCTGGGCAGTCTGGCATCCTGGTAGTAGAAATCATTACTGGTATCAACTAACACAAGAATGACTGCATTTCTATTCAGTGTATCTTCTGTTATGCAAAAAGATGCCACATTTTTTTAAGTTTATTTCAGAATTTTGCAGTCCCCCAAAAGCTTGCATGAATTCAAATAAGTAATGTGGTCTATCGTTTAAGGAAAAACAAAACAAAACAAAAAATTAATCTTTGAACAAATGAAGAGAATATTATTAAATTAAAATTTCACATTCTGTTCCTCAGACTAATATTACACTGACATCCACTTGGAATTGGCTGCATACACTAGCTAAAAAATAAAAGCTGTGGAGAAAGAAATGTTCGATTACTTTGGCTCCTACTGTTTTCAAAATTAATCTCAATAGAGCACACGTAGAGGACACACGTTGCAGTGCCATGTGCAATATGCCAAAGCTAATAAAACTCCCAAACAGGACTCACATTTGCAATTCATTTCATGAAATACTGGGGCATATGTTCACATTTTCTTTGAATTGAGCGTTTTTTTTAATATTCTTTGTTATACGTGTTGTGATACTTACCTACAACATTGCTTATTGGCTCAGCTCTGGGCTGCGGCAGGTCCATTTGGAGCCAGCTGAAACTGCTAGGAATCTTACATGTGGCAGCTTCTGGATTTTTCTCACAGAGGCCACCTCTGCAGCCCTCCACTACAAAAACCTTGCCACACAAACTCAATACAGTGTGCAAAGACTCTGTGTAAGAAAGGGATGAGTTTCTTGAAACAGACAAAGATAATTTTGCAGAACTTCTAGGTAATCCATGTCTTTCTTTATCCGCTACACATATTTATTTGGTTCCCAGCCCCTAGCTGTGAGTGGTTTTGGGGGAAACCTGGAGAGGTGCAGACGCTACTGTGGGATCTGACATTCGTTGTTTACAGAAGCTATAAACTCTTCCAAATACACATTCCTGGAGGCAAACACTTATTTGTTGCTGGTATTGAAACTTCATGATACTTCTAAATCTGAAGTCAATAAGTTATTCTTATTTTGGGTAGCAGTTATTCCTAACCGATTTTTTAAACAAAAACTGGCTGCTATGTAAGATATACTACCAAATATATTTAATCAATTCTGTAGCTTGGTCTGTCACCAAACAACCTCGAACTCTTCAAGAACATAAATGTGTTATATATAGTATATAGTAGATAGTAGATATAGGATATAGTAGATGTACATTCCGGTATGTTCTTTTCTGTATTACTGATGGATTACTACTGGACTTTAAAATACTTCTGTTTCACTCAGGAAGTTGTATTATGTCTTTGCAAATGTTTGTTAAATCATTACAGGATTTATTACAGGATTTACTGAAAATTTTAATATTATATTTAGCATTCCAACATTTCAGGCAGTATAATATTCTGAAAATTCTCTGTGTAATACGCCAGGTATCCTAATATGTTTAAAAACAGCAATGGAAATAATTTTGAAGGCATTCTGTTTTGTAAGTAAAGTTGGAAAGTTCCCTGCTTGAGGACAAAACGCTTCTGAAAGGATCTGTAATTTTTTGGCACATTTTGATGTTCGGCTGTGTTTGTCCTTAACAAGCATGAACGCATTTGAGAAAAATAAATAAATAAATAAATAAAAGATGCATTAGCGAAATGGCAGTCACCCCTTAAGAGATGTATTTCCTCAATAACTGTTACAGTTATTTATCAGTGTTAATTAGTTTGTTGTTGTTGTTTGTTTGTTTTTTGTTTTCCCCTAGGTGTGCATATAAGTGCATATTGGGAAATAAAGTAACACATTTGTCCTTATGAGCTTCAGACGGTCTTGGGGGGGGGGGTCAGTTTAGTTTTTTTTTTTAATTATTTATTTATTTTCCTTTGAGATCATGATGAAGTGAATTATGTAACTCATTGCAAAAGCTAATAAACCTTTTATGCTACCCCGATGTATGTTCTGCTTAAGGAACATTCTGCACAGGAGTGTTATTTTACAAGTGGCTTGGGGTTTCATTATACCTGTTTTTCATATCCCTCTGGCTGCGTTCATTTCTTTAAGAAACACAGACAGAGTCATAGGAGAAAAATAATACATTAAAAAGATGAAAGTCTTTGAAAATTACTAATTTTTTTACTAATTATTAAAAAAAAAAAAATCTACTGCAGCCCCTTCTTTCTGTCTCAACAAACAAACAAACCTTTTCACATTTTTCATGTCTATTTCTGTTGTATGTATCGATAATTAGACTAAAATTAAATGCTATTTCCTTAAAACGTAGGCTTAATTTTCTAACATTTTCATGGGCTGAACTACATTATTGGACTTTATTTGGCCACTGCTTCTGGATATATTCTTCTTTATATTTAGCTTGCATATAAATCTACAGTAACACTGGGAAGACAATTGTAATGTAAAGAAATTTTTAAAATATTTATTTATTTATTTATTTAATTCCTGGTCTCTCTATGGAATAGTATTCTTCTGGAGATGGTTTTGTAGATAGAATGAAACTTATGTGAGAACTTGCATGCACTGTATGACTCTGATCAACTCATAAACTGTTGTAAACAGGACTATGCTTACTTTCTCACATTTATAAAATTGTGAGCAATTAGCATGAAGTTTCTTTTCAAATTGACAGCTTTATTATAGATATTATTTCAGAAGGGAGAGATCTGAAAGTGGAAGTCTGATAGGAGACCACAGTGCAAGACATTTGCAGGAGAGAAGCTTTGAAACCACAAAATTCCACTTAACAGAAAGCACTCCAGGGGAAGTGAAGAAGGCTGGATGCACTGAAATTGCAGGGAAATTTTAAGAATAAAATAAAATAAAATAAAAAATAAAATAAAATAAAATAAAATAAAATAAAATAAAATAAAATAACAAGTAAAATTAAATTAAATTAAATTAAAGCTCTGTGGACTGAGAGTATAAGAGTTTCACCAATGTTTTTTAAATATAAATTTGCAGAGCCAGGTCACTTAAAATCATAAATTGGCTTTCTTGGTTTCACAGCAATGTAATTGCTAAACACAAACCTAATATGCATAGCAAGGAAAAAAAGAGCTGAAGCACAGTTTTCAATGCATTTCTGTGAGCTCAGCAACAACAGTCAGTGTACACATAGGTAATAGAATTTTAAAGAGAAGATAAATAACAATACATCTGACTGGTGAGTGAGAGAATGGCAAAGCATTCCTCCAAGTTATTAACATCTAAAAAAATAAGTCTAGACCAAAGATGAGACAAATGTAGTGACCTAATTTGCATGTTAGAGATTGTCTTATCAGAAATATCACCATCTCAAGCATTTTTAGCCATATCCAATTATATTCAACCCATACTTGTAGGTTTTGTTTGTTTTTGTTTTAGGTTGAGTGGAAGACCAAAATCGGAATCTTCACAATACAATAGCCCATTGCAGGCTGAAAGGATGATGTTCAGCTTTTATGGGGGAACAACAGCAGCAACATCAACAACAAGCTGTGTATTGTACACTTAATTCATTTAAGTTTTAAAAAATCAAACTCTAAAAGGAGCAGCAGAGTTTGAGAACAAACTGAAAATAATATCAGAATATCATGAAGTGCCTATCATGCAGTGGCCATGAAGGACTTCCAAGTATCCCTTAATGAAAATCAGGCCCACAGAAAAAGACAAAAAGCTACAGAGAGGCAGTAAAAGACATGAAGTGCTAATACTGTACTTCGTAATGTGTGTACAGGTAGTGTTAGATCATCCCAGTCTATTTCTATTTTTTCATCTCTTTTTTTTTTTTTTTCCCTTTAATACTTTGGTCTTCTTGTTACCTCCTTTACAAAGGGCTATATTTGTAATAAAAGTTGTGTTTTTAAATCTCTGTATCTGAATATCACAGCAACCTAATCCCACATCAGGATCATGTCTATACATACAGCAGATTCACCCGCACCCTTTTTATATTATTGTTGTGAAGCAAGAAAGCCTCAGTGCACTCTTGTCCACACCTCTGATCTTTATGACAGGAAAATGAGAATCTTGGGACCCACAATGAGACATGCTCAGCCACTGCTTGTTCTATGAGCTGACACGATGAGAACACTCTCTGAGGGTATCCTTGTCAGAAGCAGCCATGCTACAAAGATTCAGAAAAAGAAAAAAAAAAAGTGAACAAATTCCCCAAACACATACAAACCCATAGGTTCCATATCAGCAACCTTCATGAGTGCTGAGTTCCTGGTTTCCCAAACTTAAGTTATCTTTACTGAAACAACTGAAATGAACTGGAGTGGAAGACAGGGTGAAAGGCACATAGTTCTTAGCACATCCACCAGATAGCATGGCTCTTCTCTGCTTCTACCCTCATCCATACACCAGCTGATGACCGGCTCTGTGCATACATCAGTCCTTTCAGATCTTTGTGAATCAATTCAACTCTACTGCAGTACAACAAAGTACAACACAGACATGTCAGCCTCTGTATGACACTGTGTCACACTGCTTTGTGATTGGAATAGTAAAACACATCTGTTAACTTTTGCAGGATGTCTTCATGCTTCACAAGCAGCTTAAGATAAGATTGCACATGAAAGGTAAATATCTTCTAGGCTATTTACATTCAAAACACTTCCAAACATGTATGCTACTGCTAGTTTTGGTAACTGTTAACATTTTAAGTTCTCCTAATTGATCTTTATAAATACCAAAATTTTAAACAACTCAGAGATTATTTTAAGTATTTGGATTACATTTGTTGTAACAGCAAGATAAGTGCTTGTTTATGTTGGATTTTTGTTAAACCACGGATTACTTCATTTTCCCACAATGAGATAACCTTTGCACAAACTTTCTAAATAACAACAACAACAAAGTTAATTATTTGATTAGTCTTCAGATTATTATTTTTTTCTCTGTATTCACTCCCTGTTGGCTGAATACTTCATTCATAGTCAAGTGCTTTATTCAAGGACATGAAGGTGAACTACTCTACAATACTTATTCCATTATTTGTTCATTAATTGCTAATTTGGGAGATGCAATGTGAAGGAGTACAGCTTTCAACCTTTCAACCTTTGCCAGTTTCCTCTATGCTACTTTGCTTTTTTTTTTTTTTTTTTTTTTTTTTGGTTGGTTGGTTGGTTTGGTTTGTAATTCATTACAATGCATTGAGTGCAAACCTATTTTCATGTTATATTTCCAAGGGGCAGATTTTTCAAAGTATAAAGTTTAATTTCCTCTCCTGACTGCACATGCTATGTACTGACCTGTGGATCCTGTTGTGCCTCTTGAGTAGTGTTCCCATAAAGTTGCTTCTCCCCGCTAAGTGAAAAACCCTTTTATCTGAAAGGTAAATACCTTTTTACTTATTTATTTTTATTTATTTTTTTTTTTTTTTGTCATTTCTGTTGTCAGTAGAAATGTGAGGAAACCCTTTTCCCTAGGAGAGGGTTTCCCCTTGGGCCTGTGACCAAAAGTCTTACCAGGTCATAAAGACAGGCTTAAGATGCTGCTCCAGTGCCCTGAGGGCACCCTCAGGCCTGCCTGTCCCTCCCATCCCATCCGTGCTCCCCCACCAGCCCAGGGCCTGGAACTCCATGTCAGCCCCAGAGCCATCAGTCCCTGCCTCAGGGAGGCCAAAGCAGGTCCAACTCCAGCCCCCCAAAGCCCAGCCCTGCCCAGCCATGGGCACTAAGCCAGACCCAAACACAGGCCCATGTCCCAGCCATGGCGCATCCCTGTCCCCAAGGAGGTGTCTGGTTTGGGACTGCCCCTGTGCCCCAAGTTGCCCTGCTCCTGGCTGGGGCACTGGGATGGGCCCTGGTGCCAGGCCCTGCCCTGGGGGTTCCCACTGCTCCCAGCCCTTGGATATCCTTGGCCCTGCTGCTCCCTGACAACTGCTTCCTTCTCTGATGACTTCACCCTTTCTATATTTTGAATGTAACTGCACTCCTTTGTATGTTTGCTTTATCTTATTTGAACAGAAAACACCACAGTAGTCAGCAGAACAGGCAATATGGCAGCATCACAAATGTCAGTGGATTGTTGCCACCCAGTGCCACCTTATCCTGCCTTTTGTGAACCTTTATACGCATGTCTTGTTGTTGGATGTTCTCTCTATTTCATTTAAGAAGTGGAAAGTGTTTGCTCTGTACTTGTGTGTGTGCTGGGCAGGAGTTTTCTCCTATTTACATCTTTTATGACTATTCAGGGAGCTTGTTTTCCCTACCACAAAAGAAAACTGTGATAACTGCTGCTTTGCACTTCATCCACTGAATAACCAAAGGGAAAGAAAAAAAAAAAAAAAAAAAAAAAAAAAAAAAAGCAAATATTTACTACCCGGGGGTTCATCCTGAAGGATCACAGAAGTTCCCTGAAAATTATAGGCCTTGTGCTGCTGGGCTTTCCCATTACCCCTTAAGTTTAATGGCTGCTCTGTACAAGGCTGTGAAACAGCTTTTTATTTATTTATACACTTAGACTACACTAAGCTATGATTCTCCAAACAACCATAAATAGATTGGAATTGTATTCCTTGCTAAATGAGAAAATCTGTATCTATTTCAAGAAATGTATTAATAAATTATTGTGTGGCAAGTCTGCTGGGAAAAAAATAAGTCTGCTGTTAATAATCAAGATATTTAGTATGAAGTGGAGGTGGAAAGAGTTATTTTAACCCTTGAATCCAAACCTTTGAATCCTTAACCTTTGAATCCTTAACCTTTGAATCCAAAATGCATGGTGTCTTCAAAGTATTAATTAAAAGCAACTGAAGGAACAGATAAAGACACAAAGCCCCATTAGAAGAGAGTTTACGCTCACTGTACATGAACAGCCTATTTTCTTTTCTGTTTAAACAGGCTCTTATATCTGAACAACCAGATCAAAAGCCAACTGAGTGAGTGCCAGTTCAACAGCTTTAGAGGCTTCTGCCATCTGTGGATAAGAGGCTGTCAGGTTTTTTAATTGCAGTACATAGGTTGGGAATGCAATGCATGTCCTAATAGCAGCTAAGTGGAATGTCTTGTGGTTTCCTCTTACTAGAGCAAAGTGGAATTATGACTCTGAACAACAGGCCATAGAGTATTTTATTATGTGGTCATGAGTGTCACTTTCTATTTATGAGGAACAAAGTGATAATTTAGTGCTTTAAATTATCACTTTACTTTGCAAAATCACATGTAACAATGAAATCTGAACTAAGTTTAATTGAAATGATCTCAAACTCCACAGCACTTTACTAAAGGCCTGTTTGTAGTTACGTACTTTATTTATTTATTTATACATTTTTGAAAATATAAATGTTTAAACTATGCTCACATCAGGACAGTAAAGGAAACTTTGGTCTTATTCATGATGTTCATGGTGCCAGAATTCCACACAGTTCCAGAAAAAGAAAGGAAAGGAAAGGAAAGGAAAGGAAAGGAAAGGAAAGGAAAGGAAAGGAAAGGAAAGGAAAGGAAAGGAAAGGAAAGGAAAGGAAAGGAAAGGAAAGGAAAGGAAAGGAAAGGAAAGGGAAAAGGAAAGGAAAGGAAAGGAAAGGAAAGGAAAGGAAAGGAAAGGAAAGGAAAGGAAAGGAAAGGAAAGGAAAGGAAAGGAAAGGAAAGGAAAGGAAAGGAAAGGAAAGGAAAGGAAAGGAAAGAAAAGAAAAGAAAAGAAAAGAAAAGAAAAGAAAAGAAAAGAAAAGAAAAGAAAAGAAAAGAAAAGAAAAGAAAAGAAAAGAAAAGAAAAGAAAAGAGAAAGAAAAAGGAAAAAAAGAAGAGATCCCAGCATTTAGACCTTTGCACTCAGAAAAGTCTGGCTTTTGCTTTTTTCCTTCCTTCTATCAGCTTATGAATAAGATCCCACCACTACCCCACACCTTCACATTTTGAGTCTAAATAGTTCAGGCTCTCTCAGCCTCTCCTTGTATGGGAGATGCGCTAGACACTTAATCATATTCATGACCTTTCACTGGACTTGCCTGAGTATGTCCATATCTTTCTTGTACTTAGAATCCCAGAACTAGATTGGGCACTTCAGTTTTGTTTCACCCATGCTGACAAGAGAAAACAGATCATCCCTCAGTCTGCTGGTAATGCTTCTCCTAATGTAGCCCAGGAAGATGCTGTGTTGAAATATCATCAACCTAGACATGTTTAAAAGCAGACTTTTTAAGGCTTATATTAAATGATGCATTTTGAGGCACTGTATTTGCCCTTCATATATGCAGTTAGGATAGATGTATAGGAATTTGTCCTTGTCTGAATGATGTAGGAAGTTTTGTAGGAAGTTTTCTTCATAATCTGTGGTAATATTTCAGACTTTAGAAGATAAAGACATGAATGAGAACTCTGACATTGTTACAGTACAAATGACATTTCTGAGTTATGACCTGGATGTGATTTTATAAGAGTTCTTTGCAAGGTTATAGACCACGTGGAAAAGTCCCTTCCTTTCTTCTGCAAGTGTATTAAACACAAAATATGATTTCTAATTAATATTCCCTTTGAATGTGGATTAAAATCTCTATGTCTGATTCAGAAACCTCTAAATAATTAGGTTTCCAGTTTTCAAGTTGTTCAAACTTTAAATTACATTAGAATTTTGAAACGCCTTATTATTATATTACCCTTTGTTATATCAAAATAACACACCATAGTATTTGCTGGAAAGTAAATAGTTAATCACATCCACCACAAATGTTCCAACAGCATATTTATAAAATACTTCATATTAGAAGAAGAGCAAAACATCAACTATAGATTTGAAATTCTAGCGATCACTTCAAAATCTACCATTGAAGAGCTGAAGTTTTAACATATTACTTTTTTTTTTTTCTTGTTCATCTCATCAGTACTTCGTTGGTCATTATCTGTTGGTAAACATCATTTTGAAGAGGTTTATAGTTTACACTTAATTTTCTGACTGCATTTTACTTTTCACAGAGGTGATACAAAATGGTTAGAAAAAAAAAAAAAAAAAAAAAGGAATATAAAAAAAGAGAAATTATAGCTTTCATAGAACAGAAAAAAAGTTAAATGATGATGAAGAAAAATGTGTCTACCATGAGTGAGCTCAAGTGCTTTAAATGAGCTGGATGTTGAGAAATAACGAGGAAATTGAGAATGGAATTAGGCCAAAAATAAGCAGCCAAAAGATGCTAACAGCAAAATAAAATGGTACAGGCCTGTCTAGTACAAGTGACCAGAAATCATTTCTGTTCCTGTGTGTATCATCAAATTGCTTTGTAATCATAACCTTTCTGCACTGCAGCTTCCCTATCTGAAAAAAAAAAAAAAAAAAAAAAAAAAAAAAAAAAAAAGTGGTATATCCTTACATTTACTGGGTGCTTTGAGATATGTTGATATTACAAAAATGTGAAATATTAGTATAGCTAGCACTGCAGTAGCAAGTGAGATTTTTCAGATCACATCGTGTCACCAACATTGGGATGACTATGCCACATATACCCAGTATTGCTTTGCTTTGTGTAGTATACTGAACTGTTCAATCTGAGGGAAATAGATATAAGATTATAGCACTAATTGAATTTCCCCACAAAAATTTGTCAAATCTTTATCAAATAAATTATCCAATAATCTATATAAACTTACATAACAGTGCATTGAGTAAAATTAATTTGCAGATCCCTTTAGGATATATCAATTTAAGATATCTTGAAAAAATAATTGCATTCTCTTCAGAGTTCATCATTATATTTTTTCATCTATTTTATAATATTATGTTATATACTGATTCATACATATATGTCATAGATGCAAATACACACATATATAGTCCTGATAATAGAATCTCTTTGCTCATCTCTTTGCAGGGTCTTAACAATGAGGCAGAGTCATAAAAGTTTTGAGGACAGCTTTCCTTTTCAGTGACACCAATTTTTTTCATGTCTTTGTACAAAACAACAACAAAGAAATCACACAAACAAAATCTAAAAAACCCCAACCAACCAAAAAAAAAAAAAAAAAAAGAAAAGAAAAGGAAAAAGCCTATGTACTCAGTCAACCTTCTTATACATCAAACTTAAACAAAACAACAAGCTCAAATGTATAAATGGTGGAAATATGAGGGGCTGTGTGAATTGCATTAGTATGAAAAATCTCTTCTGCTTTTTCTTTATTTTCCTTTTCCTTTCTCAGTGTCTTTTTTTTTTTTCTCTTTCATTCTCTGACTTCTTTTCCCTCACAAAGTGCACCCTATTTTCTTTTCTTTCTCAGTCTTTTATGTCTTCATTTCATCATCCTCTTTTGAATGTAAGGACAGCTGATTTTATTTTATTTTATTTTATTTTATTTTATTTTATTTTATTTTATTTTATTTTATTTTATTTTATTTTATTTTATTTTATTTTATTTTATTTTATTCCTAGGTTTATTAGAACTCTGTAGTCTAAATGGCTCTCTAATTTACTCTCCCTTACAAATTATGAGCTTATGAGCTTGGTACCTTAGCATTACTATTAACATGATTTATTTGGGTTAGTCTCTATCATTCAGCTGGTAGTTTTAACCAATGAAACTTTTATGGTACCAGTCACAGGACACTAATTAGAAAGGAAAAAGCATCAGCCAGCTATTGTCTGCTGACTTTGGGTGTACTGAGTGCATCACTTCTTACCATTTGATAAAAAGATAAGTCAGGATTCTTTTTGAGGGCTCAAATTATTATCACAATGTTAGAAGACTGTTACCAATAAATCAATATCTAAAGTTCAAAAAGACAGGTTGGTGGAGCATTTAACATACACGGGACCTAGTCTGTAGCTGCTGCAGACAGGAATGATAGATACCCTAGAAAGACCTTAAGAAGACTGATGGTCTGACCATCAAAAATAACTTAAAAAATTAATAAAATCTAGCCCTGACTCATAATGTATTTTTTTTTCTTCATAATAAATAGGATAGGATAGGATAGGATAGGATAGGATAGGATAGGATAGGATAGGATAGGATAGGATAGGATAGGATTACTATTAACTCTCCTTGATTACTTGATAACTAAGGTATCTGTGTGCCACATGATACATTTTGGCACTTTGACAGTGACCAAATATTGCTACAATGGTACAGTTTTTCACACAGTTCATCATTGGTGAAATGACCAACTTTTATTACTTGTCCTGGGCAACTACCTACACCATCAACTCAAATGCATCCTTGCTCACAGTTCTGGTGAAGATTTCTAGGCAGCCAATTTGTTTTGTCTTTTTTTCTTTTCTTTTCTTTTCCTTTTTTTTTTTTTTTTTTTTTTTTTTTTCTTCCAGACATTCCACCATTCCACTCCCAAATAAGAATATTTGGGGTGTGTGACTTTAGCCCTGCTAAACAAGAGAATGAACAAGAGAATCATGTTCATTAAATGACAGAATGGCTTGTGTTGGAAGGGATCTTAAAGACCATCTAGTTTCAACTCTCCTGCCTTGGGCAAGTATGCCACCCACTAGATCAGGGTGCCCAGGGCCTCTTCCAACATGGACTTTAACACTTCCAGGGATGGGTCATCCACAGCTTCTCTGGGCAATTTGTTCCAGTGCCTCACTGCCCTCTGAGTGAAGAATTTCCTCCTAATCTCCAATCTAAATCTCCCATCTTTTAGGTTAAAACCATTCCCCCTGGTCCTACCACTATCTTCCTGAACACAAAGTTTCTCTCCATTTTTTTTTTTTTTTAATAAATCCCCTTTACGTATTGAAGGCTCCAAGAGGTCTGCCTGGAGCCTTCTCTTCTCCAGGCTGAACATCCCCAGCTCTCTCAGCCTTTATTTATAGGAGAGGTGCTCCAGCCCTCTGATCAACTTTGTGGCCCTCCTCTGGACCTGCTCTAACAGATCCACGTCTTTTTTGTGCTGGGGGTCCCAGACCCGGATGCAGCACTCCAACTGGGGCCTCATAAGGGCAGAGAAGAGGGGACAATTACCTTTATTGTTCTGCTGGCCTGTGTTGATGCAGCCCAGGATGCTGTTGGCCTTCTAGATTGCATGTGCACACTGCTGACTAATTTCAAGGTTTTTGTTCACCAAGTCCTTCTCTGCAGGACTGTTCTCCTCTCTTCCTCTCTTCTCCCACTCTGTACTCCACTCTCTGTGTGCGACCTCCAAGCCAGATCCTTATACACTGAATGGTCCACCCTTCAAATCCCTCTCTCACCAATATGGAGATTATGATGTCATGTGGGACCCTTTCAAAGATCTTTCAGAAGTCCAGGTAGATGACGTTTGTTGGTTTTCTGTGTTAACTGATACAGTCATTATTATTGTTTTCCTGATCCCTTTTAGAGCTTTAGAAGAGCTAGTAAGAGGAATTGTGCAATGTTGCTATTCAGCATTGCCCCATTTGAGAAGCATAAATCATGTGGGACAGAGGAGCAAAATGCCTGTGTCTAGCAATCTAGCTGTATTGTTTCATGTCCAGAGAAGAATGGATTTGAATATTATCACACCTCAGTGAAGTTGGGTAATAACACAGCTTAAGTCCATAAAAGAGTCATTTTGTCATTCAACTCTGGTGACCATTCATTCTGCCAAGAAAAAAGGAGCAAATGCACGCTACAAATGGGGTAATTTGTTCAAAAGACATTTGAAGAACATTTATGAAGATTTTTTTTTTTTTGGAGGGTAAGCCAGTATAATTGTGCTGCAATGTGTATTGATTATACAAGAGAAGAAATCTTAACTAAGACTTTGTGCTGATGATATCTTTTCAGGAGGGGCTAAATGTTGTTTCTTGGACAATTTATACTGAGAAATGAAGTACTGCTGCCATTTTTTAAGCTCCTTATCTTATTTTTCATTATGAATTTGAAGCAGTAGTTAGATATCATCTGTAAACATCATCTACACTGCTGATTGATTTTACAAACAAAATGATATGTCATTGTCAAGATATAGCCTTCATAGCTGCAGAGAGAATCTTAAGTGGTATAAAATGATCAAAACCTCAAAGATAAATGAAATTTATACTCCTCCACCTTCTAAAAATATCTACTCAAAGCAAGTTAAAAAAAAATAATAATCAGTATTTAGTGTGATAAAGTTCTGAAATAGAGCTTATCATTACTCTGTTTGGATTAGTATTCTTTTGTTTGCTTGAAGATGGGTAGTTCTTTTCTGTTGAAATACTTTGCTTTTATACCATACTGTAGGGAAAAGAAAGGTATGATTGAGCATAACTATGCTGTGTTTAGAATAAAGAGGCTTGTGATCAGTGGGTGGGTCTCTAAACTGGTTAACTACTATTGCATCTGCTCTCAAGTCAAGATGCAAGGTATATACATTTATCCCATTTAGATGTTTAAACTGCAGAATACAACATCTGGTGTAGGGTATATTACACTTAAACATGCCGATGACTCAACAAAATGCCAGATGACAGTTATTTCTCTTTAGTCAAGTACCAGGAGACAATATATTGGCCTAACAAGAAAGTATTGTGTCTTCAAGGAAATAAAACATTTTCATTATAATGAAGATATATGACAAGCCTATGACTTCAACAAGGAAGAAACAGGATTAGTCTCAGAAAAAAATAAAATCTATCTGACTTTCTGGGGCACCTCAAAGTGGAAATTGCCTTAAAAGGTAACACATTCCAGCAAGATGAAATATTATGCTGATGAAGGCTCTCTAACAGGAAGGATCTAATGGATCTGCCAGGTTGTCAGGGCAGAACAGCAAATCATCTGTATCTGAATGAGATTTTGTCATATCTGAAAGGAAGCATGTGTAGATTAAGCATGTTTTCTCTTTCAATTTTTCACTCATCTTACAAAAATATCAGTAACTCTTGTGCAATTGATAACTGCAACACTACAATAACAGTAATTTGCATTGTACCTGAACCTAAGTACTTTAATTAATAAAAGTAAAGCCTTCCTTACCAAATACAACAGCATATGTATAAACCACATGTATAAACATCATAAATACCCATTCTACAGTGCATTCATTAATTCATTCATTTAAAGGGCTGCAGTATAGCTATAGTTCAATAAAGGGACCACAGGATGAAATAATAGTAAGGTAACTCAGAAGGTAACTGTCTTCAACCAAAAAATAATATCTAAGAAGACCCTTCAGCATATGGTGAGAGATCAGACTGAAAACTAGAACTGTAGTGGTTGGCAGGGCATACACTATTTGTGCCTCTGTATCTTTGGACCTTTTACTCATGTGATGACAAGGAAGAAAGAAAACACAGTGAAGTTCTTTTTCATTTTTGAAGGCTGAATTTAAGAGCTTCTTCACTGCTCAGGTTTTCTTGAAGAGGTTCTACATCATTCATTCATAATAAGACTTTTAATAAAGTAATAGGTTAGAAGTTGACATTGTAACCATCTGAACAGAGTGCAGTGGCTGGACTGAAATAGTCGCGAGTCCAACTGCAATTAAAAAGTAAATGGAACTAATTAAAATGTAATATATTAATCTTAATAGAAATTTCCCCTGGGGAAAAAACAAACAAATCAAAACAAAAATAAACAAACAAACAAAAACACCACCAAAACAACAACAGCAAACAAACAAACAAACAAAAAACACAACTTAAAGACAAATCTGATTAACAATATCAGAACAAAGCACAGTAGATACAATCATAGACTACTTCATTATCAGCTAGACCCTAAGTTTCAGCAGAGACAATAAGCAATGGCATAAAGCTGACGCTTGTTTATTAAATGCAATTGCATTAAGAATTTATAAACTATAAGCTTTCAGCAAGGCTCCAAGATCTGTACTTTAAGTACAATAAAATTCTAAATATTTTGGGAATTAGCTAGGATATTTTTCTGTAACAAATACGGTATAGGAGAAACTGTGCAGAGAAGAGGTGTGGAGGAAGCAAAAGGGAATATAAAAGTGATATTAAAAATATACAGCTGGAAAGAACAGAGAAGCAGTACTTGCAGGAGAGAATACAACAGGATGATATTTAATTTATTTATATAAATAAGAGAGCAGCCATAATGTAAACCAAAAAATGTAGGAGTCAGACAAACAGATAACGATTATTTATCTGTTATACACCATATATTATGGTGTATAACACAATAACATCTGTTATACACCATATATTATGGTGTATAACACACCATAGCAATTACATTTGAGTTTTGCTGTTGAAAATACTCTAAAATGGACACTACTGCAACATGTGAAGTTGGAACTCAAGGAGAAATTTAGTTTTCCATGCTGAAAGTATAGCCTTGTACTTTCCTTCTCCTGGTCCATTAGACTAGAATGTTTAGAATCTAAACCATTACCTCCATGCTAATTCATAGAACCATCTATGTTTGGAAAAGACTTTCAAGATCACCAAGAAAATGTCACCTGAGAAAAGATACTGATACCCTCCTTGCTGCAACCTCTCTTCAGGTATTTGTAGAGATGAATGAGGTCTTCTCTGAGCCTGCTTTTCTTCATGCTTAACAACCTCAACTCCTTCAGTTGCCACTCACATGTCTTGTTTCTAAGTCCCTTCAACAGCTTGTTGCTCTTCTCCACATACTAAAGCAACTAAATATCCTTCTTGTAGTGAGGAGCCTAAAACTGAACACAAGGGCAGTCTCACGTGCAAAGGGACAATCACAGTTCTTTAGGTACAGAAGAAAGGATCCTTATGTACTGAATGATAATATTAGCAAGGATATAATTCATCACTAGGAAGACAGCTACTTTGAATTTTCATGATAAAAGGAAAATATTTGTTCTTTGCTTAGTTTATATCTGTAAGAGGAATGTATTGTTAGTCCTCCTAGACAGAGGTTATGTAAGAAGCTTGTAGAAGGGTAGAAGACTTTGAAAGACATGAGGAAAAATATCTGGGAACTAATAAGTGTGGTCAATGATACGACTTCATTCTATACTCATAAGAAGGTTTAGGGTTTGTAATCTGCTTTTATTCTGAATGTCAGTCATCTAGAAGAAACTGAAATACAACTCTTCTTGCACAAGCTGTGGCCCGATTATTAAAATTCAAGCCCACATAACTGATGCAGCAAGCTAGGACACTGTGATTCCTTTGCCTGCAGGAGATGAAGTCCATAGCCAAGATACTTTAGTACAACACGCTGAGGCTTGTCAATGCAATGACATGTAGAGAAAGCAGATGACTGAGATGAGAGAGAAGAGGCACATGCTGATGAAGGCTCACTAGCAGAAAGGATCTATAAGATCTAACCCAGTGCATAGGGTTATTGACAAAGAGGAAGCCTTCAGTGCCAGCTTTTCAGTAGAGAACAGCAAACCATCTGGATCTGAATGACAGATCTTCTGATCTATCAGGAAGCCTGTGCTCAGTTGGACTGGCAGGCTAAAGACAAGACAGAGCAGACAGAGCAGAGGTGCAGAACCAGAGTAGAATGGACCAAAAAAAAAAATAATAAATAATAATAATAATAATAATATAAAAAAAAAGATAGTGACAGAGGCTGAGAGAAAAAAAGAGAAAACTTGGAAAAAAGAAAAAAAGAAAAAAAAAGAAAAAGTTTAATGTATCTCCTTAAAAATGATAATAAATATCAAGAGGACTTTTTTTTTTTTTTATGATCAAGACTTTGGAACTGATGAATGTGATCATAGAATCATAGAATCATAGAATATCCTGAGTTGGAAGGGACCCTTAAGGATCATCAAGTCCAACTCTTGACACCGCACAGGTCTACCCAAAAGTTCAGACCATGTGCCTAAGTTCACAGTCCAATCTCTTCTTAAATTCAGACAGGCTCGGTGCAGTGACCACTTCCCTGGGGAGCCTGTTCCAGTGTGCAACCACCCTCTCTGTGAAGAACCCCCTCCTGACGTCCAGCCTAAATTTCCCCTGCCTCAGCTTAACCCCGTTCCCGCGGGTCCTGTCACTAGTGTTAATGGAGAAAAGGTCTCCTGCCTCTCGACACCCCCTTACGAGGAAGTTGTAGACTGATCAATGACTGCTACACAACAAGGTGATGCTATTTCATTTCAAAATACAAATGCTCCCCCAAAAAATCATAAAGTTTCTACCTCTTGCTATTTCTACTTTGTCCAAATATTTGAAATGGAATGTGTGCAAAGTTCTGTTGAGTATTAGCAAGTATTAAATAAACTTCATGTTAGTGTATTTATCTTCACTCATATGTCCAATGTTTAACTAAGTTTGATAACCAGAATTATGTTTCTAAATGATTAATAAAGTCAAATGTTTGTTTGATTGCTTTTTTTTTTTTTAAAAAAAAAAAAAAAAAAAGAGAGATTTTTAAATAAAAATAAAATTATACTGGGATGTGATAATGTTGCTACTGTAATATTAACAATAGCAGTAGGGATTTTTAAAAGGAAATAAGGATTTAAGATTATGAATGGGTTACTAGAGAGACAATGGTGTGATAGGCTAAGTGAAGGAATCACAGAATCACAGAATTTCTAGGTTGGAAGAGACCTCAAGATCATCGAGTCCAACCTCTGACCTAACGCTAACAGTCTCCACTAAACCATATCCCTAAGCTCTACATCTAAACATCTTTTAAAGACTTCCAGGGATGGTGACTCCACCACTTCCCTGGGCAGCCTGTTCCAATGTCTAACAACCCTTTCGGTAAAGAAGTTCTTCCTAACATCTAACCTAAAACTCCCCTGGCGCAACTTAAGCCCATTCCCCCTCGTCCTGTCACCAGGCATGTGGGAGAACAGACCAACCCCCACCTCACTACAGCCTCCTTTAAGGTATCAGTAAAGAGCAATAAGGTCACCCCTGAGCCTCCTCTTCTCCAGGCTGAACAAGCCCAGCTCCCTCAGCCGCTCCTCATAGGACTTGTTCTCCAGGCCCCTCACCAGCTTCATCGCCCTTCTCTGCATCCGCTCAAGCACCTCGATGTCCTTCTTGTAGCGAGGGGCCCAAAACTGAACACAGTACTCGAGGTGCGGCCTCACCAGAGCTGAGTACAGGGGGACGATCACCTCCCTAGCCCTGCTGGTCACACTGTTTCTTATGCAAGCCAGGATGCTGTCGGCCTTCTTAGCCACCTGAGCACACTGCTGGCTCATATTCAGCCAACTATCAACCATCACTCCCAGGTCCTTCTCTGCCTGGCAGCTCTCTAACCACTCATCTCCCAGCCTGTAGCTCTGCTTGGGGTTATTGCACCCCAGGTGCAGGACCCGGCACTTGGCCTTGTTGAACTTCATGTAGTTGACCTCAGCCCATCGGTGCAGCCTATTCAGACCCTCCTGCAGAGCCTTCCTACCCTCAAGCAGATCGACACATGCGCATAGCTTGGTGTCATCTGCAAACTTACTGAGGGTGCACTCAATGCCCATGTCCAGATCATCGATGAAGATATTAAAGAGAACCGGCCCCAGCACCGAGCCCTGGGGAATGCCACTAGTGACTGGCCTCCAACTGCACTTGACTCCATTTACCATGACTCTTTGGGCCCAGCTATCCATCCAGTTTCTAACCCAATGAAGCGTGCGGCAGTCCAAGTCAAGAGCAGCCAGTTTCTTGAGGAGAATGCTGTGGGAGACGGTGTCAAAAGCCCTGCTGAAGTCAAGGTAGACCACATCCACAGCCTTTCCCTCATCCACCCAGCACATCACTTTGTCATAAGAAAACACTACAGGAAACAATTCTGCACCCACAGATTGGCAAAGAGAGGTAATCTAGCAACATGTCAAGGTAGACACTGTGTCATTCATTTCAGAACTCAAAACATGTCATTAAAGTCTCAGTTTGGACACGTCTCAGTTTCCAGAAATATAAATAAATAAATAAATAAATAAAAAATAGTAAAAAATCATAAAGCCAACCCCCTACAGGAATTTTTAAATGATCACTAAAAGAGATCTTTAGCAAGCTGATAATATTTAACTGAACTTCTCTGAAACACTGCTCATGGAAACCACTGTCTGACCCTTACTCACCCAAACTCCATGATTTCTCTGAGATACAGATGATTTCTTCCATCACCTGTGAACCACCTTCCTGCTATTCTGTCCACTAATATCACAAAACATTGTACAACACATCCTGTCCTGAGTACTTCAAGTAGCAAGACCATTTTTCATAGTATAAAGTCAAGGATGTCATTATAATTCTCTTCATCTTAACCCACAATTTTACTTTAAATAAGGAATACGACCCCTAGATAGTAGGCACTAAACTAAGCCAATTATTAAATATGCTATCTTGGAGAGTTTTTAAATAGTTTAACTGCCAAGTCTATATGATACCTAAAATACCCATTAGATTTATTCACATCTGCATTAGCAGAATGGTCTGTTCCACTGGATTCCAAAACATAATCAATAATCCTATATCAAACTGGTTTTATACTATAACTGCATTAGAGTTACTTTCCTAGACCACAATCATAATAAATAAATGGCAATTTTCAAACTATAATGTTCAGAAAACCCAAAGGCCAATATAATCTCTCTTGCATTCTTATAAAGACAGCAACCATCTTCATCAAGCCAAAAGAAGCTATAACACAGAGACAACAACTCAGATCATATCAAATTTTCTCTGAGGGAAACTCATGAGAGTCACCTCTGCAATCTAAAAAAGCTAATACCTAGTAGGAACATTCCACCAGAGAATTAGATTAATAATTTAAAGGTGGTTTACTGTTTTGAACCATGTTAGAATTTAATTCAACACAAGGAGAACCCCATGTCCTCACACTGCTGCCACTCCTCCAGACACACAGCAGAATCTGCACTGGAAAATGAATTCTTCCAGCAGTCTTGTCACTAAATTCATCTTTCGAAACAAGCTCTCCAGAGTCTGATGTGCACTGAATGTATACAGGTTGTGCCTCAAGTAATAATTTAAGCTTCCCAACGACCTCCACAACCACTGAAAAAAACACACCTCCCTATGGCAGAGCCATCAAAATCCTTATATGCTTTACTTTCATTTCATGAAAGATACTATATTTCATCCAGTGTACTCAATACTCTAACTGAAATTATGTGTGTGGAAATAAACAACCATTATGCACCAGAATAAACTCATGCAATCAATCAATAAAGGATCGAGTCACTCCCCCTACTAGCAGGGGAAAAATGTTTCTCAGAAAATATTTTTTCACTTATCTCAGTCTAGATCTTAACAAAAGAGATGACAAAAGACAACAAGATTAACTTAATAACTATGTTCATAATTTTATGATATTGCAAGAGTCAATAGGAATACTAGTTCTAGGATATAGCTCTTATTTTACCCACTTCCTTGTTAAGAACCTTTTCTTTCTGTTTTCTCTCAGATGGTCTTTCTGATATAATATCTAATTAAATCTAAAACAGTTTGTTCTCAACTTGCATTTACTTTCAAGTCTGCTTCTTCTGCTTCAGGCCTGGAAGGCTTGCATGCCCCAGTGCTTGGCTTGTTCTATATAAAACAGTATTGACTTACAAATTTGAGAATTTATTCCTTCTCCTTTGAAACTTTGAAATCTAAATCAGTTATGTCGGGTCCTCTCTGGCTTCTATGGGCTCTGTATTCACTGGTATTACAGACATCTCCAGAAAATGATTCACCCCATTCTGAAATGAATGTTTAAGACAGGTGAGACAAACTCCTCTCACAAATAGAGAAGCTGCCACCTCCCCTGGTAACTGGAGTTATTGGTTACAGCCTCACATTACAAACATTTTACCGTATTAGTGAACTGAATGTCAGACTTCATGCTTTATGTCAGCAGCTTTTTTTTTTATTATTTTAATATTATTATTATTTTATTGGGAATATATTTCTATGTAATATGTTTATAATAATAATGTTTTTATTTTATTGGGCTCCAGATCTTTATTATGCTTGCAGAGATCAGCTCTCTTACGTAGGTTTCTAGAAACTCAAAGTTTTACAATTACTTTCAAGCTGAATTCATAGATTCAAAAAGTAATTCATTTTCTTCATTAAAAACCCTGAGCAGATGGATGTATTCATGAACTCATTCTTTTCAAACCTTTTGAAATCTTTGCACAACCTTCAGTAAATTCCAGCTTAAAAACTAACAAACACACACACACATACACAATAAAGGGAAGGGAAGGGAAGGGAAGGGAAGGGAAGGGAAGGGAAGGGAAGGGAAGGGAAGGGAAGGGAAGGGAAGGGAAGGGAAGGGAAGGGAAGGGAAGGGAAGGGAAGGGAAGGGAAGGGAAGGGAAGGGAAGGGAAGGGAAGGGAAGGGAAGGGAAGGGAAGGGAAGGGAAGGGAAGGGAAGGGAACCACTTGTCCTTTTATTACGTAACAGATTTATTCTGTCTGTTTTCCAGTCCTTGAAGACCTCATTCGATCAAGCAAGAGTTTGTCTAACTTTTTTTGTTAATTAATTTGTCCTGGAAGTGTCTTGTGGGGCACGCTCTTATCAGTTATCTCCTTCTAGCATTTGAATGACCATTCCTGCTTTACACTATAGACTTCCTATTTTATCGTGCTATAAAAGTGATAATGCTGAAGAAAGCTGACTGTTTGTTGACTTAAGTTTATTGACTTAAACTAACCAATGCCTGTCCTCGTAAACATAGTGGAATAAGAAATAGTCTCACTTATGCAGCTGATACATCTTCACAGAAGTGTTTATATGCAGAAAGGTTAATCAGATAACATGATCAATTTTCTGCAGTAGAATTCTTGATTTGCACTGGTTCAAAACTTCTTGAGACTGGAAAGTCTGGAAACATGCTACAGTAAATGGTACAAGGAATCATAGAATCATAGAATGTTCAGAGTTGGAAGGGACCAACAAGGATCTAGTCCAGCTCCCATCTCCTCACAGAACCACCCCAAGAACAAATCTTTTGTCTGAGATCATTGTCCAAAGTCTTCCTGAACTTCATCTTCCTGAATTCTAGCAGGCTTGGTGCCATGACCTGACACATATTGTTCATCCATTGTCAGTTTGTTGCTTTGACATTTTATGCTCATTACACTGTTTATCTATTATTTGCTGTAAAAGTCTGGCAGAGAGGGAGTGAAGCTATGAGGCATACGTCTGCCACAAGCTGACCAGAATGCCTGGGCTCTGCATTTTGTTATATCACTTCAGGAGGTCAAAGTACTTTTTTGAGATGTCCTCGAGTTTTGCACAAACAAACAAACAAACAAATTGCTACAATTATGTAAAGAATGTTTGCAAAATGTGTTGCAGGGACCTACATATGCTTGTGTATAGATCTTTTTGTTAAAGTAAATAGATGGTCATAACTAATGGGAGTGTTACAAGTTTAGTAATTTAACTGCTTCTCAGTGTGTCATTTGCAACGTTCTTTTTATCAACAAAATAAATTGTAGAATGTTTTTATATTGACAACTTCCAACTAAAAGCATTCAGCTGAAGCAGTAAAGCTGACAGGTCCCCTGCTTTACACAGCTTTAACCATCTTTGTTCTTTCCAAGTGCTCACTCTTGGCCACCACTGTAATTCATTTAACTTGAGGGCTCCCATTCTTCTTTAGAGGATCAAGTTCAAGTATACAGTAAAGACTTTTCTATTGCTTCCTTTCCTTTCTGTGGTGGTTTTAATCAGGTGGGAAGCTGAACTCCACCACAGCTGATCTCTCACTCCCCCTCCCTAAAGAGAAAGGGGGAGAAAATACAATGAAAAGGTCCCAAGGGTTGAGGTAAGGACAGAGAGATCACTCATCAATTATGACGATGGGCAAAACAGACTCAATGTAGGGATATTAAATAAATGTATTACCTATTACTAACAGGCTAGAGAACTGAGAAATAAAGAAATAAAAACTAAAACCGCCTTCCCCCCATCCACCCTCTCCACCTCCTCCACCCAAGCTGCACAGGGTAAGGGGGAATAGGGGTTGTGGTCAGTCCCTAATGCTTTGGCACCATTGCTCCTTCAGAGTCACTCCCTGCCCCTGCTCCATGTGGGGTCCCTCCCACAGGATGTCATCCTTCCTAAACTGATCCTGTGTGGGCTTTCCACAGGCAGCAGCATTACAAGAAAACTGCTCCAATATGTCTGTGCCACAGGCGGCAGCTCCCCCCAGATCCCCTGCTCCTGCCTGGGCTTCTCTCCATGGGCTGCAGCTCTGGCCCAGGGCCCGCTCCTGCAGGCCTCCATGGCTCTCCATGTGCCACAGCCTCCTCCACACCACACCCACTTGCTCCACCATGGGCTTCTGGAGCACCTCCTGCCCTCCTGCTGGTGGTCTGCAGGGCTGGTTCTCACTCCTCACTCTTCCAGCTGCTGTTATGCAGCATTTTATTTTTTTTTCCTTCTTACTTAATTCTGCTCTCCCAGAGGCGCAAACAACATTGCTTATTGTCTGGGCTCTGGTCAGCAGTGGGTCCCTTTGCAGCCCGCTGAAACTCGCCCTTGTCTAACATGGGACATTCTGCTCACAGAAGCCCCCTCTGCAGCCCACCATTACCAAAACCTTGCCACATAAACCCACTACACCTTTGATTGTAACACAGGCAAAACATTTTGGGTGGTCTGTAGTAACTTAAAAGAATGAACTAAGCTGAATAGCAGATAATTTTTTTCCTTATATAACCTATTATAAGGGAAGCTTAACTAAGCTGAATAGCAGATAATTTTTTTCCTTATATAACCTATTATAAGGGAAGCTTTTTCTCCCTGTTCCTCCCCCATTACATCAAATAAATACTACCCATGAGACCAGTAAATAGGGCAGACTTGACAGATTTTTGTACTGTAGCTGCTTTTTGACTCTGTACATGAAGACTTCTGAGCATTTCTTTTATCTGAGTAAGAAAAAAAAATCCTAATTATAATTTTTACACCAAAATGTAACATTACAGTTAAACTTGGAGAGAAGATCACTTTGAATAGCTAGCAATTGTACTACTATGTGGTATTTTGAAATGATTTTACCAGTGATAACAAGAAGCAGTAATTTTGACCTGAACTGATGAGACTTCTTAAGATCTAATCATAACAATGTTAATTTAATTCTTTACATCAATTTCCAAATCAACTCAAATATTCACCTAGTTCCTGAGATTGATTATTAAACAATAAAAATTAGAGTTGAATTGTCATTATAACTTACATCCCATAAAGTTGTATTAAAGTGATGTGGTGTAAGAAGCCTACCAAAAAGCTGCATTTAGATTAGTTGTCTTTGGGGATGTTAAATCTGCTGCTGAGGGTTATTTTTGATTCTCACAGCTATATGGATTCCAGTCATTTGGTGCCAGAAGAAACATAGAACTGTGTTTGGATGCTTTTGCTGCATGATGGATCACAGTACAGCAGTGGTTCAGCTGCTGCTTGTCCAAGCTGACATGGCTATATAGCATCTCTAATGTTTGCAAAGTTGCAATAATAAACAGGAACAAGACAGTGCATCCTCTTGTATGACAGTGTCTGCCTTGCCTTCAGGAATTCAGCTGCTTCCTCTAATATAGCGGCTCCCAGTTATTGCAGACTCTTACCAGCACAAGATAGATGATTGCCTGAGTAGGGCTATGTGTTTGCCTAAATTAAGGTAATTTTCTTTGCTTAAGACAGCAGCTCCCAACTTGTTCCACAACATATACAGATATGCAGCTTAATACTCAATAATACTCAGTAATACTCAATCTGAACCAGACCCTGAGCCTCGAGAAAACATAGAGCATGTGAAGTGGAAGAAGAAGAGAGCTCTTTCCAGAAAGCTGAACATACATTTCAGCCTGTGCAGCTGCATAGTCCAGTGCTCACCACCTACTTGCTGTCCTTTTGGTAGTATTCACTATGGTGCTGTTACTGCCTAATCCATAATAGAGTGTAGCAATTAAATCAGAAGCATGAAAGTCTTTATATTCACCTGTTATATTTTGTCTCCAAATGGATGAGAAGCACCTACAAGGTCAGATTCAGCACAGAAATGGTATAAGAAATTCTACTTTTTCCTCTCAGCTACCATCTTCCAGAGCAGACCTAGTAATTCACTGCACTGGTGAATCTAAATTTGCTTCTCCTTTCACTGAAGTCTTTTTTTTTTGTCAATATATCAACCTTTTGTAGCAGGTTAATAGCCTAGGTAGTGACAGTTTAACTGTATAACATCATATTATTTTATGCTATTTACAGATTTACAGTGAATAGACATTTAAGTATTTTGTTCATTCTTGTAACTTTTCACTATGTCTCAGGCTGTGTCTTGGGATTCAGTTACACTTCAATGACAGCATTTGAGTAAAGGGGATCTACTGGCTACCTTTATTCAGGTTAGCTGTTGCCAAGTTCTTCTAGGTTTTTTACCTCTGCGCAGTTAGCTGTACTCTTCATGGCTGGGAGCCATGTGCTGCCAGTATGTGCTCTGCAGCTGCCCAGCTGCTCTCTGCATTGCTTGTTTGCTTGTTTATTTCCTCTGATTAAAAATAAAGGTCAGCTCAGTCCTCGGCTTTTTTTTTTTTTTTTTTTTTTTTTTTTTTTTTTTTTTTCTCCTCAGTTGGAAAGAGGGGAATAAAGTGGGTGCTTTCCTGTCAGGAAGAGAGAAAGAGCAATGCAGGAGTTATTGTTAATGCTATTTTAGCTTCTGTTTCACGTTTCTGGTTTTTAAACAGACACATTCCTGTTACGTCTTGCATTTTTGCTGACTCTGTGAGAACAGTGACTGTCTTTTTCAATGGTCAATTGTCTTTATTTTACTAGTATGACTAAAATAGCATAATAAAATTTTGTGTCTACAAATGCCCGTGAAAGCTTGTCTTCTTGTCCTCATGAACGCTGAGGAAAAACTGTAGGAAAAACAAAACAAAACAAAACAAAACAAAACAAAACAAAACACATTGTGTAGCTTACATTTACAAGAATAAATGGCGGTACGTACTAGTTAGGTGGTAGGTATAATTACATGGAATATATTCATCTTGAGCATCTACAAGGTGAGAATTGCTGTGAATAAAATAAGAAACACTAAACAAGCATGAGATCACTGTAGGGTATCACCATGCAAAAGGAGCCCTAGCTTTATTTCTTCCATAAAATGATACTGTTCAAAGACAGAACCCAGTGTAATGGATCAAGGTGCACATTTTAATTACCAGCCAGGGGCCTATTCCTCTAATTAGGCTTCTCTCCATTTTTAGTTCATATACCATCTTTGTTGATGCTAGAGAAAGGCTGATGCATATTTGGGAAAGAAAAGGAAAAAGAAAAAAAAAAAAAGAAAGAAAGAAAGAAAGAAGAAGAACAGGGAATGAGCTAATCAGACACTCAGTAAGGAAATTCTTCTGCTTTCATCTGGGAAATGTCTGAAGGGACATTTTCTTTGTGCCACTTGGGAAGAGCATCTGAGGATACTTAAAGTCTGCCTAAGGATAAAGTGTGTCCTGAAGTCATATGAGACATCTTCTACCGAAACCACCCTATTGTTGAAATATATTCATATTCTATGCTTTGGTTGTGCAACTGAATCACTTCAAAGGTGATCGAGGGATGGGGCAAAGAAAGAATTACACTAATGAATGCCTCTGTAACAGAGACATTAATCAGAATTTTAGTCCCTTCCTGATTAGAGGATAAGAAGGCACAGATTTGAGATAAACTGAACACATGAAAAGGAATATCTGACATTGTTGTCTAATAATATGATCAAAGGAAAAATTAGCAAAGGTGAGCAAAACTTGGAGGCTTTGTAGAGCCTGCCTACCTTTTACTGCAGTCTCCTGCCCTTCTGCTTTCAGATTAAAAGCAGGTAGAAGAGCAATAATTGATAGGCTTGTTTTTGAAGCATTTATTTAGCAATGATTGATATCTCAGGTTTAACTAAACACATGTAAAGTAGGGGGAGCAGTGAAAGAATTTTTTGGTTGTACTGCTAACTAAATGCTAATGAAGTCAGTGTAACAGATCATATATGTGTATTTGCATATTTTGAAATACAGATAAAAATCCAATACCATCATGAAAATAAAACTAAAATAGAAGTTGTTTAATTTCGAAGACAATAAGGGAAACTGTGTCTTGAAATTCCTAAGGACAGGAGGTAGGAGAATGAGTAATAACTTCTGCTGCTTGGGGTGTTTGCAGTGACATGCTGTTTGTTATTAACTAAGACAACAGGCACAGCAGCAAGTAAAGATACAAAACTTCTTTTAGAAGTTAGTATCTCTGAGAGATTTACTGGAGTTCACTTGTCTGCATTCAGATTGATTTTTAGATTGGTCAATCACAGTTATCACTAATAAATCTTACTTCCTGTATTTTAGTTATGTTAGCTAAATGGACTCAGACCTGCTGTAACTTCTTTAAAAAGTATTTTTATAAATACCTTAATAGGGAAACATACAAATATTTTGGTAATATTAGGCAAGTTCTCACATAGTGATAGTCAGAAATGATGAATTGTACGTGGACCCTCACCTAAATTTGAAAGAGAGGCAGACTAGAAAGCTTTAATATTGGTGGAGTCAATGAAGGTAACAAACAGGGTGATCATGTGAATCTTTTTCCCTAGTAATCAAGCCAAAAAAAAAAAAAAAAAGAAAATGAAAATAAAAATAAATAAACAAGCCCTGACAAGGAAACTATTGAAGTGATGGATAAACAGAAGGATAACTTGTAGCATTCAGAAGAGGCTTTATTGGGGTGGTCATGCTAATGAATTTTGTTCTTGCTATGTATACTGCAGTTTGCCATTTTTCCCGTCGTATTTAAAAGTAGCTCCAGCTTAACTGGGCATCTGCTTCAAAGCAGCTACCTTTTGATATATCAAGATAACTGGACAGCAGTATAAAACAAACAATAAGACTTACTTATAGCTTCCTATTACTAAGGTACCACTCTGCTAATTACAAGCAAATGTTTTTGTGCTCAGTGCAGCATTAGTCCTCATCAGTATACAAAGGGAAAAACATATCTTGACTCTGAATTGCCACAAATAAGGCACATGGTATTTGCCTGCAGTGCCAGTCAGTATATTAACTTTATTTATTTATTTATTTGAACAAGCTTTAGGTGATTGAACGACTCTCTAATGAAAAAGGGAGCTTGCCCTGCATCACTAATTTCTTATATATTAGCTCTTATGATTTTGGGAATTGGTTAAAAACCTGAAACGTAGCAAGGAAAGTCTAACAAGGGAAAAAAAAAAAAAAAAAAAAAAAAGAAAAAAAAAAAAAGGAAATAAGGAAAGAAAAAAGAGGAAGAGGGAAGAAAAAAAAAAAAAAAAAGTAAATTAATCTGTAACTCACTGAAAGACCATTCCCTCTGTACAATTTCCAGAATTCAGTTCTTTGTTGCACTTACTTTAGGTTGGTAACTTTCTGCTTTAACTCCCAGCAACAAGTTTAATGTCTTATTTCTTGCTGTCTTTTGTAAAGGCAAATCTTTCTACAGGGCAAAGTGCAACCTACTAGTCAGCTTAATCTCTTCTCCTTTCACCTGCTTCTTTGCTGATCCAAGCATCTGTGACTGAAAATATGGCCTCATTATTGTATTCTATTCAGCTAAAATATTTCCCTCTGCTTTAGGATCCTTTAGTGGGAAAACATAATAAAGATGTAATAACAAGGTCCTACTTTCCATCCTGATTTTAAGCAGCCGAATCTGCATGTAAAACACATAGGTTGTTATGCTGTGAATATCCCAATATTTACTAATAGAAAATAATTTTCTGGAATGGGGGAATATGGATGAATTAAGTTCTTCGGGAGTGGGTGGGAACTGCTTAAAATGTTAGGTGATAAGTTGCAGAAGCATGTTCCACTTCGGGTTACTAGATCTGTTGACCTTAATATTACTAGATCTTTTGACCTTAACATCTTTTTATGATGGTTTCCTGTTTCTATTTAACGATGAATTTTTGTCCTGAAGAAAAGAGATATTATATATGCCACGGAGTGTTGAATGTTTCCTTGGTGCCATTCTGTGGTATTTGCAGCCCTCTTTGACATTATCAAATGGATTGACATTTCAAATATTTGCGGTGCTCAGCGGGTACTAATTCAGTGAAGGTGAACCATGGGCTGCTCACACAGTGGCACAGCAAGTGGTGTGTGTCTATTTAATCACAGCTACCGAAATGAGATCAAAAGGTACTGTGTTGTTAAATCCTTAAAGCTGCTGTCACAGCACAGAGATCAGGAGGGTCCCACTGCAGAAAGCAGAGTAAAGAACAAACCTGGTCTAGAAACTAATGCAATTCTACTGTAGGCAGTTTTTTGGTTTGCTTTAAGTGGGGATGACTAACATGATGTCCAGAAGGGCATCTGCACAGATGAACTTCACCGGACTGGAACTGTCTCCCACATGGATCTGTCCAGTGATAGGAGGACTAAGAGGCATTTCCCCAAACCAGTTTTCAGGATCCATTCCTCCCTAGATAAATGATATTTTTAACCTCTCTTTCAATGGTATTTAATTTTACTAGTTTTATCTCTGAAAAAACACACTTGTTCAGCTGTTAACTGCTATTTTGCACTATGCTGAGGTTTTCTGGAAACCCAGATTTAAGCCATGGCAGACACTTGCCCAGGACTGAGATCTTCCTGTTTGATTGTGCACAACCTGCTGAAAGCACACAAGTTAATGCACAACTGCATAGCACACTTCCTAGCCAGGAGAGGGCAACAACATCCACCAGCTGGTGTGCAGGAGCAGAAGACAGAAAAAGTGGGGTAGATAATTGCAGAGAGGGTGGGGGAAATAAGTGATTAATGCAATAAGTGGTGCAGATAGATTGTCTACCTATCTTAACTGATCTCTAGTTATTCACATTTTTTTCAGAAGCATTAAGCCTGCCATCTTTTCTAAGAATTATGCTTTAAAATGACATGTTTTTTCCTAATATTTACTATTTAATTATTATTTATGGTACATATTAATTATGGGGATGGAAGGGAGGGAGGGAGTTTTCAGATAGGAACCCTTGCAGCCCTCTCTATGTGTTTCCTCTTTTCCTTCCCCTCTTCCATTCACTGGGTCTTAGTGCCCCATCCACAAAAATGCTAGTTAAGAGATCAGGAGGCTGTAAGTCTGTCTTTTGAGCCACTAGAGCTGAGTATTTTGTCAAAAGTTTCACTGGTTAAGGAACATATTATTTACACTGAAGACATTCTTCCTTTGCAAAGACCACAGAAATAAAATATGTCAGGAAAAATAAATCAAATCAGGCAAAGTCAATCCTGTGCATTTTGTAACTACACGAATGCATACATCAGGCTGATATACCAAATATTCAGCAGTCTCCCAAAATATGGACTATAAATTAGGCAAAACCAAAGAAAATAAAAATTCTGTATGCTATCTGGGTAAGAAAAATAGTCTACAAAACAGGATGAACATTAGTGAAATCTATATTATTAGTTTTTTTTAAGATGCAACTGTTTTGCTCTCCTGAGGAATGCTGCAAATGTCATTTTTCTCACACTTACTCACTTGAACTAGCTCACAATTATTCATAAGTACCATCTATAGCTCAGGTGGTACATTCTATTATTGTACCTATATTTACAAGAACAAACAGACAAAACAGCACAACAAAAATAACAACAACAGAAAATGCACACTTGTTCCTGGTAGGAATATTTATTATTTAAATTAAGATAATTTTAATTTGTTGTTTAACGATAATTTTAACCTGACTTTTTTAGCTGCTTTTAAAGTCCTGTAAAGTGTGAGGTAATAACAGCACAGCATGAAAGCTTCTGGTAAGTGCGTTATGAAGATGGAAATTTTATCAAAAGCATTCACTTACATGTCTACTTCAAGGAAAAGCAAAGATAGTCACCTGAAGTCTAGATTAAATTCAGATGTGTTCTTTCATTTCCACCATGTAATCCTCCCTTTATTTCATGGAATGAATTGCCACTGACCTATATTTCTCTTCCACTGTCATAAAGAGATACAGGTGATAAAAACAGATATACACATTCACTTTGAGTCTGCAAAGGTTTCACACTCAGAAGAGTTCCTCCCAAATCTCAAGAAATGTTTGTATGCTTCATGGGCAGAGATGAGAAATAAAATTGCACCCTTAACTTTTAGCTTTAACAGATTTCTGTAGGGCCTGACAAAGAAACAAGCTTTTGATGAGGAAAGAGCTCTCTGTTGTTTAAACAAGCATACTGACTATGTTCCTGCCTGTCCTGATAATAAGCTCTGAGATAAATAAAACTTGCATATGAAGTTGCGAAGAATACAAATTATTAAAAAAAAAAAAAATAAAGAAAGAAATAAGAGGAGAAAAGAAAAACAAGCAAGGAAACAGTTGTTATAGAGGATGTCTCTCTACCATGTGGTGCCTTAAGTGTCAATGCTGGGATTCCCAAATGGGAAGCTGGGACATCACTGCTGAAGTATTTATGACAGCTCCTAGTTCTACTTAAATGTTTGGTCAGTATGCTGTTACTACCTCAAACTGGACTTTCATTGTTGATTATTTAATATACTATCATATGTTGATAGTTGTGTTATCATCAGCAAACTGAACCTCTGCTAGATGAATGTAACATGGAGCCATCTACTGAATTGCATTACTTCAAATTATCCTGTTAACCTTTGCTACAGCAAGTGGGGACAATACTACAGAAAATGAGGTAAGGTTTTCTATTTATCTAAAGCCAAATCTCCTTGGTTTTGAGATCAAATACTGAAGACCAAACTTGACAATGAAACTCCTATGACTTATGACTCTGCACAGGTTATTAGGCTCCGTACAACAGTCTCTGCATGATATTTTATGATCTGGGTTATGCTGAAGGTCAGAAGAGATGATCTAATAGTTCCTTCTGGGTTTAAAATCTTGGAATAAGAATCTAAACTATTTCTGAGTGTGTGTGTAAATCCAGATGTGAAAAATGTTAGCAGGTTCTGAGCCCATGAGGGTTCAAAAACTCTTTTTTCAATTCTTAACACTAGCAATCATCAGAATCCCCTTTATCCCTCTGAGAAGTGATTCCTGAGTGTGGCCATGCTGGGTTTTTATATCTTCTGATTCTCCACCTCTCCTGAACTTCATGTTGAGCCATGCAAACATGTTCTTGTTGCTCAGCTGTACTCTGCCTTCAGCTGTGAAACTGAAGCTGTTGTCTGTCAGAGTTGTTTATTTGAAAACCACTATGTTCAGGGTTTCTTGCATTGACAGGACTCCTATGAAACCTTGGAGAACTTACTTCTATTTTTCAATAAATTATACATTACTCCTTCTTCATCAACTCCCCCCCACTCAGAATGCCAAATTCAGAGGCTTGGAGTTATCTGATTCAAAGTGTTTTCTGTCTTGTTTTGATTTTGATTTCTATATCAATACCAACTCTACTAAAGGCCAGATCATGCCATGAAATATCCATCACCATTTTGGAGAGAAAAACCTAACTACTCACAAAATCTTACCCATGTGTGATAGTCTATTCCAGCAATGCTCAGGAAGTTCACAGTGCTTTTACCCTTTTGTATTTTTCATACAAAAATGTCTCACTGAGAACATATTGTTTGCTTCAAGTCTCTGGAGTTTTCTGTTTCTTATTCCTGCAAATATAGCTGCACAGGTAACTACTTTATTATTTTTTAACATTTCCTCTGGGATATTTCTGCATCTTTTTAGTTGCCAGTCACAAACACTGCCATGCTGTGTGCAGTATTCACTGTAGAATTAAATGAAGCATGTGTTGCAGCACCTGAGAACAACTGAAAATAAACAAAAAGAGATGTAAAGTCTTGTTGCTGTCATTAAAGCTTATTTTTCATAAGAAACATTACTGGGGAGTTCAACGCCAACCCTCATGGTTCCTCTTGTTGAAGGCTGGCAACAGACTGGAGCAGAAGACATTGGGACAAAGGAAGAAAAAAAAATTGAAATGGTTGTTGTTATTGGATAATAGAAGGCAAGCAAGCAAAGGAGCAGGAATTGGAGAAAAGCTGAGGAAGAAAAATGACAAATTTTTTACGTGGGAAGTGATTGAGCCCTCCACTCTTTGCCTTTGTTGCAGCTGCATTATGAATTAATAAAGAGACACTTCCATGAATATGCACATGAGGTCGTTTCATTAATAATTCATAAGGCCATCAATCAAGCAGCTGCACATTCAACACAGGAAATTGAGGTTAGTCCTATTTTGCCTTGCTCTTTCAATTACAACTGGAGATACAAGGTGGAAGGGTGGGCGAACAGGAGATAAAAATGTTTATCAGGAAAGGTGTGGAGAGAAATAAGACATTCTTACACTTTTTTTTCAGAAAGTAACTGAGAAAGAGTGTCTAAAATAAAAGTTTCTTGACAAGCTGGAGGGAAGGGGAATGGGAAGCCAACACAAAATTCAAGAGTTATCTTCCACTGTTTGTCATACAGTATGTCTGAAATGATGTAATGATCAGTGGTGGAAAGCTACTCTGATCTTCTGATAGTAAGAACACTTTGTACGAGCTGCATCTTGAAGAACTGTTGGAATTGTGGAAGATCATTCATTTCTTTCTAGTAGAGAGTACAACAGGAATCGTGCTTTCTAATTATATTATTTATAGGGAGAGAGGGAGACAGAGAGAGAGGGAGACAGAGAGAGAGGGAGACACAGAATGAGAGAGAGAGCAACCTGGTACAAATACTTCCTCTTTAGAAACTCTAATTCTCTAAGTAAATCTATGGATAAAATAATACACAAACTTAAGAGATATATTAAATAATACTGAGGTCATGAATCTCTCTGTGGAACAATGTTCCACTGAGAGATTAAAGCTACTCAGAATTAATATATTAAAGCTAGTCAGAATTAATATATTGAACAACTCATGGCCTCCAACATTGTGATCTGGCTCCACACACCTCTCTTTTCCCACAGAATCAGGTTAATAAAGAATGTAGAGGAGTTTGTTGGTTGGTTGGTTGATTTGTTTGTTTGTTTTTTTAAATCACGGGGTAATCATCTTCATTTTTATATATTTTGAATATCTGGCCTTTCATTTTCATGCTAATAATTAATGCATTTCTTCCATAGTGCTTAATTTGAAGGATGCTATGTCACATAACATGTAGTTTATAGTTTTTTTGCAGAGAACATATGAAATAGGGCTTAAATATTCATCTACTTCTCTTTTGGTAATGTCAGTTGCCTCATATAAAGCACATGAAGTTGTCTGTCAAGCAGAAGAAATACAGATATATGAAGGAAAAAAAAAAAAAAAGGAGGGGTGATGAAAATTTATTGTAAAACTAGAAAAAGTTTTTAGATCTTTTTCAAAAGTCTGATTTTTAATAGAACAGCCTATATAAATCTGTATGGGGTTTATTCTACATACCACAGCTAATTACAAAGGTAGTTAACTATTAAAGAAAATTACCTATTGAAATAGGAGTCTTTTGAGTTTTAAAGTATTTTAAAGACTTTCAATACAACATTTATGAAAGTTGTACTACAGACTCATTAAATTTTATTCAATATAAATATATATGGTTGAAATTCAGAGCTAGACATTAAAGGAAACTGGATGATCTCATGTTCTTCTCTGGCCTTCAAAATTCAAGTCTTCCTTAATACTGCATTAAATAATTTTGAAACATACTTGCAGTTGCAAAACTTCTGTGAGGACAACGAGTCTGAATACAAATTGTCTGCCTGTCCCTATTGTTTCTACAATGATGGTGAAGGAATAGTAGGTATTCAATGTAGGCAATGACTGTGTCTGAGAAATAATTATGTGTCTGGTTTGGATGAGTAAGCTTTTGGATGACCTGAAGAATTGCACATCATAAAGAAGGTTGATTGCATTCCACTAAAGAGGAAGTATCTTTTAACACTTAATTTTAAACTTGTCCTTTCTGGTAATTATTTTTTTTTAATGTATTGACACTCATTGGGTATATGAGGAGTTATGGGCACTGAAATTTCTCACTGTGTTGTGTAACGAATAACTTTTCACGGTTTGTCTGTGCCAGAACCATATGTAGATTAAAAAAAAAAAAAAAAAAAAGTTCCATTGCTTCCCTGTCTTGTGGCTTTGTTTGCCAAACTGTTCTTCAAAATCCCAGCCTGAAGTAAGTAACCAAAACAAGGTGAGAGTGTGAGCTCTCTTTACTTCTTCAGTTTCTGTTTCTATGGTAATGGACCTAGGAAACACAAAAAAGCAAGTAAGTAGCTTAAAATAAGAACAATTTAGAAGTTCCACTTACTTTGATTTCTCCAATCTTATTTCCAAATAAAAAGAAAAGTAGCTGGAATTGGTGTTAGTTGCCCATTGGGAGCAGAGAGGTAAAAGTCACATTGTATTTCTAAAGCACTTACAACAGTAAGTAAATGAAATCACATCAAAAATAAGACAATAGGAAATAAAATGTCTTTTCATGTTATTTCATTTGATTTGATATGGGTGTGATTTGGCAGAAGAGTAGATGCAAGCTAGTTAATAAGACCAGTTGTGTTGTCCTTTATGGTATGCATGGTAGACTATAGTAAAAAGTTTTGCACATGCGCATCAAGTTTTTCCCCCTTTCCTCAGGTGCTTTTCAAACATGATGAGCTTCAGCTCTTCTGGCTCCTTCCAGCTATTTTTCCTATACAACTTCAGACCATCTTTCTGTCTCGTGACCACAGCTTGGGCTTTTTTTTCCTTTTTCATCCTTCTTTTCTGCTGTCCTGTTCTGAACAACACAGCTAGATTCTTCACTGCTTGATGGATTATAGCATTTAAACCAACTGTGTTACAAGAGGTAAATTGAATTGTGCCCACATGTATTTCAAGAGGTAAATTGAATTGTGCCCACATCACTATTGACAACTTTCCAATTAAACTAACACAGAATTTACCAATCTGTTGTTGATCAATGTCCCATTTCCAAGGCTTTTCCAGGCTTTTCTTAATCTCATGTGGTCACCTGAGAAAGGTTTCAATCTGTATGCATTAAATCAACAATAAATAAAAGGTATATTAAATGCAAAAACACAATATATATCTCCTCAATATTTTTAATGTTGCAAGTGCAATCATCTGTGCCTGTATACCTTTAATCCATAGTTGTTTTGGTGAAGTCAGGAAAATTTTCATTATTGCCCTTGCTATTTTCAGAAATGTCTGCCTAAAATAAACTTTTATTTTATTTTATTTCCACAGGACACCCTTTCTGAGAAGGCCCATAGAGTCATCATCATTTTCCAGTGAGAAGAGCTGTGGCAGCGCAGTACTATAATATCTCTGACATGTGAAGCTGCTGGGAGCGAATTCTCCTCACTAAACGACCTTACATGGTTCAGTAACAATCTGCTGCAGGAATCACTGACATGGATGACTGTTCTTTGACTTTTAACCTCCAGGTAATAGAGATTAAGTGCTACTTGGATGGAGACAATATTTTCTAACATTGAGTTTCTAATAACTACACGATATTACATCACAAAAAATAATGGAGTTTACAATAGAAAGCTACTGCTCTTTTTCTCCCAATGTTACAAGCTGTACTTGTCTCTGGAGGAACTTAATTTATTCAAATACAGTTTCCAGAGTCTCCATTTTTTGAGTGTTTTGTGGTCTCACACACGCACACACGCACACAAAAAAAAAGATCACTTAATACTCATGAAGCAATATTGTTCTTACCAAACCCCATTAAAATTACACTCTGCTAAGTAGAGACCAGAAATTTTACAAAGACTAGATGGCAAGGGAATTATTATCATTGTTTTCTATAAGAAAAATACAAAAAACATGGCTGGTAAATTAGTCATTTTATGCACTTTTTTTTTGTTGTTTTTTGTTCTTGTTTTCACCAGCTAAACAATTTCATGTTTATACAGCAAACCCTTGTTGATCTTATTAATTGTACTTCTCCTAAAGCATATATTGTTTTTCCTTAGCAATTGGTTAACTTTTCTCTTTTTAAGGAATGTATTTTTTTCTATTTTCCTCAGTGTTGCTATGGACGGATTCACTGTATGGGGAAGGAATGAGTTTACTTTCTTGGGCGGATCAGTCTTTGCCTCTCAGCTGAGAAAGGCAGACAAATACTTTTCCTCATCTTGTGTGGTCTGAAACCTGTGCAGTCCATCCCAAACTGATAGAGTTTCCTCACATCACATGGACCAGAACAGTCTTCAGGAACCATTCTAGGTTTATTTAAGATCCTTGAGGCACATTTATTTTTTCTGTATGTACCATACATGCAATCTGATAGAAATAGGTCATAAAGGATTCTGTGGTCTCACGCTGTTTGCAGTACATCAAGTTACCTCTTTCAGGACTTCATATGTAAGAGATGGGTTGCACAGTGATTTGTTCAAAGGGCCAGGGACTGATGGCTGATGTCATTCACACAGTGGAAGCTTCACCTGGACCAGATCTGGCAGATGAGCTAGCCTGCACTGGAAATCATCCTCAGCTTCAATAGATCAACAGCGAAAAAATATATTTGTTTTCCAGAAGACAAACACACTTACAAATCTGTGCGTGTCTTTAACACCTTGACCAGCAATTCCTAGAGGCCACTGTCTGCTGCAGAGAGGAGAAAAGCCTGGTATGCTTAATGTGGAGATGTGCTGGTTGCTACCTCTAATTAATGAAACCTCTACCTTAGGTACCTAATCACAAACTGGACATTCATTAAACAGCACCAATCAAAAAGCTGTTATTTCTGTATAGCCAAAAAATAATAATATTGGCAATGAGATGACCTGGGGAACCTGGGGGAAAAAGTAACAAAAAAGATAAATCAATAGCATAAATTAAATGGGATGAACCTATGAAACAACTACTTGTCCCTGGCTATAGCCTAGAGTAGAACAAAAGCTGTGTCTCAGACAAAAGTTAAATTCTTAATTGGAAGGAAAAAGTGTACTGTTACCAAACTTGAATATTTAGTAGTAGTCAATAACTTCTGAACAACAAACTCAAACTATAAGTTCATGTACAAGGTAAACATACTTTATGTTTACACGGTGTAAAGATTTCTGAATTTCTCCGAGTTGCTGCATTTTTTGAGGGATTGGCTCATTACTGCACCCTGGACAGAGAGATTTTTAATGTGGATCACAGGTACCAGTAACTACAATAATATTTATTGCCACTAATGTCATATTGACATCACATCTACCAATCCGTGTGGGAGGTAAGGAACTTAAGAGGAAATCTAATAGTTATAGAGAAGAAACAGATGAAATGAAGGGCCATTAATATGTACATAATATACAAAATAAGGAAATATAGGTATCTTCTTTCTATCTTTCTGTTCTTTGTAATACACTTAATATTTATAAAGAAATTTAATCTTCAGTTTGAATACTGAAATAACAGATATCAGACAAAGAAATTTCAATGCATTTCTGGATCAGATGCTAAAGTGACAAGGACAAACATTATAGCTCAAATAGAATTAATTTTTCTTCTTTGACACCAGATTCCAACAAGGTTTCAGTAGATTTATCTCATTTAGAACTATGCCAATCATTTCAGTGTTAGCAATACATGAAATGGAGATTTATAGTACTAGTTAGCAATTGTTATTTAACACATCCTTTGTATCTTACAGATACACAACTTTCTGTCCAATTTTATCCAGACTTCAATGACTTTATATAGGGAAAAACAGTATAAAAAGATAGCCTATTCACCTAGATAGTAATGATATGATGCAATGATATGATTATGAAAACATGGAGTTTGAAATGCAAGCTAAAATTTTCAAAAACATTTAAATTAATTTGACAATGACTTTAAGGCCAAGTGTCATTTCCAAAAATATCCTAGATAATTAGCATGAGTTTTACAAAGAAGTCAATAGGAGTTATATATCAAGTGGCTCTTGACAACAGGGTTTAAGGTACTTAGGTTATTTTGCATCTTTACCAGTTTTTCCATGTTTTTCTTTAAAACCACTTTGGACAGAAGGTATTTTCCGTCTTGTTTGTATCTTCATATTTCAACATGCAAATACTCATTTGACTCTAAATCACAGTCAGATGTCTACTAATATTTATCTCTTCAGTTTATTGTTGTCGGGGGGGGGGGGGGGGGGGAAGTGCATTGCTCATGCTCAGCAAATTGAAAGCGTAGGAAAATGTTCATAAAAAAAAAAGAAAAAGAAAGAAAACAAAAAGAGATCATTCCTAACAATGAATATTGCAGACTTCAAGGAGCAAAATGGATGGTTTTAAGATCAGAGAAGAGTGGAAATGGCAAACAGATGTATGAGCCATCATTTTAAATTTTTGACTCAGTGATTTCTCTCAGGAGAAATGAAGAGCTCTGCAAAAGCATTCAGAATAAGCTCATTACCCCTTCCTTACAGCTCCCTTCTCTCCCCTACCCCCAATATATTTCAATATCTCATTGAGAAGTGAACATAAAACTCACCTTTGACTTTTCTATCATTTCTAGTGATTTAAGCCTATATTCATTAATACTTTTTGTACAAGTGATATTTTCCCCAAATCCCAACAGTAAGAAAGTTAATTGTTTTACCTACATTTTCTACTGTCATTTCACCTTTTTCTTTTCTTCTGTTATTACGGATGTCTTATTGTTTCAGTCTTGTAAATGGTTACTTAATATGTGCAAAGAAAGATCTTTAGAAAGGTAATATATCATGAAAAAGTAGACCAAGTTGTTGTGTACTCCCTAAGGGATAACAGACTTCTCTTACACTACACAGAAAATGACGGTGCCTATATTCAGTAGTAAAGTAATGATACTTTATCAAGTGGAACAGTTAACTTAAACTGGGATGAGTTATACATGTAGTTGTGATTTATACATTTGCTTTATAATTCATGCCAAATGGGCACAGAAAGTTTAAGAATCTACTGGGCATAAGAAATTACTGTTATCTTTTCTTTTCTCATATGCCCGAGGACACAAAGAGGGCAGAATTCCAACCATCTGAACCAAATGAGGCATGAGATACAGCAAACTATATGACAAATAAAAAACAGATTTTCAAGATAGGAATATTCTGTGTTAGTAGCCTGGTAGGTAAGGAGATGTGAATCTTCAATTCACGCATGAAATATTAACATTTCAGAGCCCTAAATCTTTTTCATTTAGTAGTGAATATCACTCTTTACAGTGGAGAAAGTCTGTGACATCTTATGGTATCGTTCATTTTAGACACACTGACTTTAATATAAATTGTTGCACATTTTATATAAGAAGATAATTTCAAGCACACATGCTGTGCTTAAAAATGAATAAAATATAGGGAAATATTACAGTATAAGGGTGTGTTTGCATGCCTGTGCATTTTAGAATTACTAGAATTTTAATAACGACTACTTAATTCCATACTTCCACTATTTTATTGATGTTTGCACCTCTGGGAAAGCAGATTTAAGAAAGGGAAAGAAATATGCTGTGCAGCTGCTGCTGGGAGAGTGAGAAACAGCCCTGCAGACACCAAATTCAGTGAAGAAGGAGGGACAAGTGGTGCACCAGGCACCAGAGCAGCAGTTCCCCTGAGTCCTGTGGAGAGGTCGCTGGTGGGGCGGCCCCTGCTGGAGCAGGCTGTCCCCCAGCAGCCCATGAGTCCCACGGAGGAGCAGATCTCTGTAGCAACACTCTAGGCTGATTCATGAATACATCCCACCTCTTTTTCAGGCCTAGGTATTTCTCCTTAAAAATAAACAAATAAATAAATAAACAAAGAAAGCTGCCAATGAGTTATGCAGAATTAATATTATATAAAATGCACCAGGTAGTGTACAGTACCCCACAAATGTCTTAAAAATAATTTATGTTGAATTTACAACACAACATTTTTGTATAAACAATTGCTGCACTTATTTTAAAGGGTGATCATTTCATTGTAAATAGTTTGCTAAATAAATACTGAATACTGATATGTGCTTGGTTGCTTGGAATGGTTTATGAAAGACTAAATAGGTCTAGAAAAACTGAGAATGCATTTTTATTTATTTATTTATTTATTTGGAGGGTGCATTTTGTTATAAAATGCTTAGTAAGTAGAAACACTCACCCATATGGAATGAAAAGTGAAAACTTATTCTAATAATAAATATATTTGCAGGGGACCTGTGACCAACCCTTACACGTGTATCACTAAAAACAACGATTTTGTTGCAGTGATCCTTCACTAAATGGAGGAGTCAGACTCCTCTGCTGTTTAGAAAGCAACAGTTGAACTTTATTATGACTTTTAATGTTTTATTTACCTCTGTTCTTCTTGGACTTCAAACTAAGATATGGATAATCACTCTAATAAAGCTTGTTGTTCGTTTGTTTTCCCTCAGAGAATTTGACTTGAAAAAAGAAAGAGTAAAAAAATTGTTGGGGTGAAGAGGTGATTAGGAGTAGCTGGTAAAGGGTAAATCATGCTTAACCAACCTGAAAGCCATCTATAAATAGATAACTAACTTTGTGAATTATGTTAGTGTAGTGCATACTGTCTATCCTAACTTTAGTAAGGCCCTTGACAGTTTCTCCCATAACAACTTCATAGTCAAACTGACAAAAATACAGTACATCAATATGGGCTGAAGGCAGGCTTTGCAGAAAAGGCCCTGAGGACCCTGAGGGCCAACCAGCTGAACATAAACTAGAAATGTTGTCTTCCAGCAAGGAGAGCCAGCAGTCTCCTGGGCTGCATTAGGAGGGTTACTGCCAGCAGGTTGAGGGAGGTTAACCTTACATGGGAAAAGGCTGCATAGGGTAGTTATGGAGTCTTTCCTTGGAGATATTCAGAATGTGACTGGACAATACCGTAAGCAACCTGCTTTAGCTTGAGCAGGGAACTTGAACTGGATGATCCCCTGAAGGGCCTTCCCACCTCAAATACTCTCTGATTTTGTGGTTCTGTGATTCCTGTGAACTTACAATAGTTTCCTTTAAAAGAAAAGCTGGAGGAAAGTACAAAAAGGGAGAGGAAGAAGGTCAAACTGGGTCACTCTCCATTCTTCATCTTAAAGCTGTTTCGTTATACCAAGGAATGCAAGACTAATAGGCCACAGAAAGAATAAATAAGGACAAATAGCACTATGTTGTCTGTCACCTAGTGAGGGTGCCTATCAAGGACTGTAATAATTGAGATTTCATTCTTAGAAGCTTGAAAAGATATAATATTAATTTCTTGTATATTTGACCTGACACAGTTTAATGGTACATAACAGAAATCTAATCATGAAAAAGAATTCCATAGAGAATCTAAAAGCAGGAAATATTAAAGGAACAACTTCTGAAGCACAGCATAAAAAATAGTGCAATATGTCTTCAAATTGATACTACTCAAATTATAAGCACGATACACCAGTTTAAGGGTATATATAAAGTCATTGTTAGACAGCGAGCATGAGGAAACCTTTCAAAATGCCTTTAGCTATGAGATTCAATGTTTTAAGAGATTTCAGAATCTGTATATTCCAAAGAGCTCTATAGAAATCATGACAGTTATATTTAGAAAGCTTTGTGTGCATTGTATAATATCTGCAAGCATAATCCTGTATGTAGAACTAAGTATCAAAAGTAAAGTAAAAACTAACTAGAATGATACTTCCAGCAGCTAACACTAGATTAATGGAGCAAAGCTGTCAGGAGGTGAAATGGCAGGTGCGCATTTTCGTTGCTAAACTTTAACACCTTTCCCTTCATGTCAATGAAGGTAGTTCATCTATGACTACATTTGTAAGCCTCAGTTTTCTTCTGTCTGATTTTTTTTTTTCCAGTGGTGACCTATTTGTTTTCCACTCCACAATTTTAGTCCTAGTTTGTGTTTTAAAACAAGCACAGGCCGATAATTAAAAACAGCACCCTTCATCTAGCTTATCATTACCTGTTGGTATTGTAGTTTTCAAAGGAGAAAATACATCCTGGTAATTTATATGCTTTTATGAATGAATAAATCTATTTTAAATTTATTTTAAAATTATTTTATAAAATTGTAAGATGCCTATTTTACTATCTCCTGCTATTAACAAAGATTTTGGCTGGGAACTTCACAGACATAAGCAGAATGTACAAGTTTTGGATGCTACATGGGTCTTCTGGGGAATATCACACAGAGTAACTCATCATCCAATTCAGAAAAGAAGGCCTTCACAAGCTTTTGTTACATTCAAAAGCATGGAAAGAAAAATCTGAAAACAGAATTGTTGGATTTCTGAAAACATACCCGAAAACTATGCTGCTTTGTATAACTATTTTGTCTCATTTCTCAGGACTGCAGTCCAGGGAGCAGGTTCAGTCTGTTCAATTTCCTTGGATACTTTCTTACTACATTGCCTGTGGACAAGACACTACACTAGAACAGTAATGTTTTTTTTTTTTTTGTTGTTGTTGTTGTTGTTGTTGTTGTTGTTGTTGTTTTTATTTTTTTTTGAATGCATTGGTATTTCCATGACACTTTAACATTATATTTTTCTCTGTCTTTTTTTTTTTTTCTAATGACTTTTTTTTTTTTTTAAGCTTGTATATATTGTATATATAAAGCATGCATGCTTAGCTGGAGGCAATTCCAGCTAAAAATTAGCTCATTCTGCCTCATTATCCTACCATTTCATGCATCTCTGAAACTCCACATTATACTTTGTAAAGCTTCCTACAGGAGATTTGTTGCCATAAGGCATCAATCAACATATCTTGTGATTAACCTCATACTACAGCATAAAAATATGTCAGAATCTTCTCATGAAAATGGTTTGATGCATACAGCATAGACTTTCAGACATTTACTATGTCAAATTCAATGCATATTTATATTGATCTATGATCTGTCCTGGCACACCGGGCTGGGGGAAAAACATAAAAATAAATTTCACTTAATACAATATGACAAACTGTAGTAAGTGTGAAAAACCAAACCAAAATCTCTTGGTGTACAGATTTCATGTTGCCTGAAGTCACTGTTATATTTTTGAGTTTGGACATGTCTGGACAGCTGGCTTTCAGAGAAATGGCAAAGTCACGGTGAAGGGAGGAGAGGACACCAACTGTCGGCAAACAGATGACTATATGAAGAAATGTGATTCTTACCAAGCAGCCAACATAAAAAGCAAAAAAATATCCCCAAAACATGAAGACATTGTGCATGAAAAAAATAATAATAAAAAATAAAAAAATGAACAAATAGACTAGGACAATAGTATATCATTTTCCAGAGCCTCAGGATAAATGAAGCAATCCTTCTTCATTTAATACCAAATATGCATAATTTTTAAAGAGCTGAAAAACTTGCTTAAAGCATTTTAGACAGTTTCTGATTATCAGCTATGGTTAAATACCCTTTAAATTTTGCATTTCCAATAACTATTTAATTTGATAAGTCAAGAGACTTTGAAGAAAACTTAGTATTCCTGGGGTGAAAAGGAAACTAGTATAATTTAAAATTGTGTCAGTGAGAGAGAAAAAAAGAAGTTAATAGTAAGGGTAGTACACTGTTAGGGAAGGCATAGAACAGTGAGTTGCTCTAAATTATGGCTACAGTCTTTGCTCATTGCATTTATTGTCAATGTGAAAGACTTACCAACAGTCAGATTGCTGATGATATTTCTATTTCCTATTGGCTTCTTTTGTGAAAGATTTTTATGAGCATTTTCCTCAGGACATTCCTATGCTTTGTTTTATCTTCTTTATCTGATATCTGCTCTTCCTTTATTTTGATGGTAGTTTAGTTTAACATCGGGAATAACTCTCTCTATGTAACTGTGCCAAAAGCTGTTTTGTTCTACAGGAACAATTAAACAAATTTCAGCTCCCGATATCAGAAGATAAAAGTACTACTGAAATGATGGAGTTTGTACTACTTTACAACCTAAGGAGAGTAAAAATGACCTCACAGTGTCAGATAGGAAATTTGTCTATCCCACATTTTTGTTTTTGCAAGTGGACAAAAGATAGGGATGGAGAGAAGAGTATGAGAACAGGGCACGTATGTTGTGCTGTTTCTCCAAAATACTATTTAATGATTTAGGAAGCAGAGGCTTTAATAAGAACTTAATGCATTGAAGTATTTAATAATACCTGATGATTTTTCTTTTCTTTAGTTTTCTTAGTTGCAGAGATAAAACTGATGTAAATATTTTCATTTTCATTAGCTGTATCATCTGGGACTGACAGCTTCATTATGAACCCAAGATAATTAAATGTTGCTGCCTCGGAATAAAATTTTGTCTTTTTCTAGACTGCACAGAACTCTGTTTTGCAGTAAGGCAGAGGCCTTTTAGTGTCAATATGGTTATTGAATATTAATTAATATTGAATATTAATTAATATTGAAGCACTCATTGAAGGAGTGACTAACCCATCTTTCAGTAAGTCTCAGGTACAGCTTCTGGCTTATGGAAACCACACAGATTCCAGTCGGTAACGTGCACACACATAGGAAGTTCTCAGTTCACATAGAACTCACTTGCATGTGCTTGGAGAATATGGTGTAGACCCCAGGTACCTGGCTCATATCAGGTTTCCAGTCATGAAATCTATTTCTCATTTCCTCTTTCTCTTTGCAGCTTCTGTCTGACTTAATCTGTTTAACTAAATAGAGATCCAGAAGAGCAACTCATGTATTCTGTGCATGTGCACAATCTGTAGTATGGCAGGGCTAACTATTAAGAGAAAAAATGCATAAAGATGTTTATCACCTTAAGAAAGTGTATTTCTTTTTCTATCAAATAGATATTTAAATGCAAACAGCATTCAGAAGTTCATCAGGCCAAATTATAGAGCACAAACAGATAGCAGGAGAAACACATGCTCCTCAGTGTATCTGCTTTATATTCACATATTTGTACAAAGTACATCCCATGCCATTATGATCAATTTAAAGGATGGATTCAGCATACATGACTCCAAAACCCTGACACTTAGAGGAGGCACTGCACTGATTATCATGGTGGCATATTTCATGTGTACAGACAGTGCATCTTCTGATTTCAGTATTAATTTTCAGGGTTATTAACAATTTTAATTTTTGTCTGTACTTACCACTTACGTATCTGTTCTTTTTTTTATAAAGGGCTGAGTATCACAGCCTCTAAACCCTGAACCTATTGAAGTGTTTCATATCAAGTACTTGAATTAAAGTCTCCTAAATCAATAGCTACATTTATACAACTTGACCACAAAGGTTCTTCCACAAATAAACCTTAAAAGGCAATGTGGTTTCTGGGGCATTCAGAACACGGTGACAATACATAATTTTCTGACTAGCTCTTAGGATATATAATAGCCAACAGCTATTTTAATTGTAGGCTCATGTTCATAGTATAGAAGTAATTCAAGGATATAAAACAGAAGTATTCCGAAGTGTATATGGAGAATTCATAAATTAAAAAAAAAATCAAGTGATAAATTTTGATTTTCAGAAACAAAAATCAAATACAAGTCCTCTTCCCCAACTTGAATTTCATATGAACTCTTTACCAAAACAGCAAATTTATGAAATTGTTGGACAGGAATTTCTAGACTTTCTCTCTACTATAATTTCATGATCATTTCATAGAATCAAAGAATCATTAGGGTTGGAAAAAAACTCCCAGATCATTTGGTCCAACCATCACTCTACCATCAATATCAACCACTAAACCATATCCCTAAGCACCATGTCCAACCTTTCTTTAAACACCTCCAGGGACAGTGACTCAACCACTTCCTTGGGCTACCCATTCCAATGCCTGACTACTCTTTCTGAGAAGAAATGTCTTCTAATTTCCAACCTGAACCTCCCCAGGCACACCTTGAGGCCATTCCCTCTAGTTGTATTGCTGGTTATCTGAGAAAAAAGGCCAATCCCCAGCTCCCCACAACTTCCTTTCAGGTAGTTGTAGAGAGCAGTAGGGTCTCCCCTTGGCCTCCTTTTCTCCAGACTAAACAACACCAGTTCCCTCAGCCACTCCTCACAGGACTCATGTTCCAGGCCCTTCACTAGCTTCGTAGCCCTTCTCTGGACTTGCTCAAGCACCTCGATGTCCTTCTTGTAGCAAGGGGTCCAAAACTGAACACAATACTCGAGGTGCGGCCTTGCTAGAGCAGAGTACAAGGGGATGATTACTTCGCTGGTCCTGGTGGCTACACTATTCCTCATACAAGCCAGGATGCCGTTGGCTTTCTTGGCCACCTGGGCACACTGCTGGCTCATGTTCAGGCTAACATCAACCAACACCCCCAGATCCTTTTCCTCTGCACAGCTTTCCAGACACTCTGCCCCAAGCCTGTAACACTGCATGGGGTTGTTGTGGGCAAAGTGCAGGACCCAGCACTTAGCCAAGTTGAACCCTATCCCATTGGTCCCTGCCCATCCACCCATCCTGTCCAGATCCCTCTGCAGGGCCTTCCTACCCTCTGGCAGATTGACACTTCCCCCCAGCTTTGTGTCATCTGCAAACTTACTGACAGTGCACTCAACTCCCTTGTGCAAATCATCAATAGATATTAAAGAAGATGGGCTCCAACACTGACCCCTGGGGAACACCACTTGTGACGTCACCAGCTGGATTTCGCTCTGTTCATACCACTCTCTGGGCCCAGCTGTCCAGTCAGTTTTTAACCCAGCAAAGAGTGTACCTGGTGTACCTATCCAAGCCAGCTTCTCCAGGAGAATAGTGTGGGAGACAGTGCCAAAGGCTTTGCTCAAGTCTATGTAGACTGCATCAACAGCCTTTCCCTCATCCACCAGGCAGGTCACGTAGTCACAAAAGGCGATGAGGTTGGTCAGGCAGGACTTACCTTTCATGAACCCATGCTGACCGCGTCTGATCCCCCAGTTGTCCCGCATATGCTGTGTGATTGCATTCAAGATGACCTCTTCCATCACCTTTCCCGGCACTGAAGTCAGACTGACAGGCCTGTAATTCCCTGAGTCCTCCGTATGACCCTTTTAATGTATGGGTATCACATTATCAAGTCTCCAGTCATTTGGGACCTCTCCAGATGACCATGACCATAGACGATGGAAAGCAGTCCAGCAATCACATCGGCCAACTCCTTCAGCACCCCTGTGTGGATCCCATCTGCCCCTATGGACTTGTGATTGTCCAGGTGGAGCAGCACGTTGTGGGGTTACTCTGGGTCGTGCCTGCGTGCACGAGGGGAAGGGTCTGGGGTGCCTGCGAGCACAGTGGGAGGGGTCCTGGGTTCCTGGGTGGGACGCTTTGACACTATATAAGATACTGTCAGGCAGCAATAAATTGGCTTACAGCACAGAACGCTGGTCGTTGTGTCCGTTTGTCCCGGGGCTTTCAGTCGGGTTATCCGACACAGGTCTCTATCTCTTTCCACCTGAACTGTGGGGGCGTTCTTCTGCTCCCTGTTTCAGACTTCCACGTCGGGAGGCTGAGTACTCTGAGGATAAGTGGTCTGGCTAGTAAAGACAGATCTAAAGAAGGCATTAAGAATCTCATCCTTTTCCTTATCCTCAATAGTCATGTTTCCTCCCTGTGTACAGTAAAGAATGGAGATTCTCTTCGGCCCTTCTCTTGCCATTAATACATTTATAAAACAATTTTGTTATCCTAACCATGGTGGCTAGGCTGAGCTTGTGCTGGGCTTTGGCCTTCCTGATTTTTTCTCTGCATATGCTGGCAACTTCCTTGTACTTTCCCTGAATTACCTGTCCCTTCTTCTACTGGACATAAACTCTCTTTTTCTCCTGGACATTCAGGAAAAGTTTCTTGTTCAGTCTTCTTCCCTGATGGCTCATCTTACAGCACACAGGAACAGCGTGCTTTCGCACCTTTTAAGACTTCCTTCTTGAGGAGCATCCAGCCTTCCAGGACCAAAGGAAAGTCTTCTTATACAGTCATTACTTTTTTCCTACTGACGTGTAAAAGTATAAAACAGTCACAGTTCTGTTCTCTGGATGTCACCAAATCAGAATGAATCTCTGATACCATTTCCACATTTTTTTTCAATTTTCTTTCTATATTTTAACTTATTTTTTATTATTATTTTTTATTAACCTTGATTTCATAACAGTCTTTCCTCTGTCAAGTTCTACTTGTAGCAAACTCTGAATGAACCATTCAGTTGCATGCGTTAGATCTGATAAGATGTATTAATAGAATCTGATATAATCCACATACTGAAGGTATTGCATAAAATGAAATTCTCAGCTATCTGGAGAGTATTCTGTCTGCATAGTGAGCTGGGAATGAGACAGAACAAAGGTTTCAAAACTGACAGACATTAATCCAAAATTGACTTCTCTGGCTATTAAATCGTGGCAAGAAAAACATTGTCATCTATTCTTGAAAGGGCTGAACCATGTCAGTGGCTTTATAGTCAATGGCATCTAATGTGGTGAAAGGAACAAATGTGGATTTCTTTATTTTTTCATCATTAGCCATGTGAATCACTAAGAAACAAAAATGTATTTAACATTTACATTAAAAAATGTTGAAAAGGAAATACCAGACTTGCAAAGGGACCTTTGTTTCAAACTATTTTCATTTTATGATTTTAGAAAATGTTTTAAAAATGGCAGTTATCCAGATTTTTTTTTAAATTTAGTTTCAGGTAATAATCATGATCTCATTTTCTCACCTTGCTTTAAAACACTTCTCTGCAACCCTCTTTGCCCTCCTTTTCCTTTTTGTTGTTCGGCATTTTTAATAGTTAAAGAATATAAGTATAAGAAGTCAAAGAATGTAAGTATACTCTGTGAGAATTCTACATTCAAAGATTACATGCATATAAAATAAAGAAAATTTCTCAGGAGCTACCAAACTGAAAAATATTTGCATGCCATGTTTTGGATGCTTTTAAGATATGTGAAAGTTCCTGATCAAGCTACTGACAACTGATTAATAGTAAAAAGAATTAAAGCCAATGGCCTATTTTTTTTTTTTACTACATATAGTTTTAGTTTATAATTTTATAGTTTTCCAAGTGATCCAAATCCAGTGTAAACAGACTTTTTTTTTTTTTTTTTCATCTTCTTATATAATCCACTTTCTAAATGTGCTGGTTCTGGATTTTGTTATAAAAATTGTAAGCAAAAAAATAATAATTTGACTGTTCAGAGAGTGTTAGCAAAAGGAGCTATGGATTAAAAGTAATTTTTTTAGTAAAATTGTATATGTGGGTATGTTGCTCTTTGACAGCTCTAGCTTGAATTCACTGAGATGTATGCAATTACTCTTGATAATGGTTTCCATTTAGGTACAAGACAATTTCAACTTTGTTTTTTAATTGTTATTTAATTATTATTATCTTTCTCTTTGTTTTATTTTCATGGTTGACATCATAAGACAGTTTATCAAGTCTGCTGCCTATACTGAAGTATTTCTCCATCTGATATCCTCTGCAAATACTTGATTGCAAGATAGCTGAAATAAATTATGCTTTATAAAGAATAACTAGAATTAAACATAAAAGATATCATGGGAGAAGATGACTGGAATACTTATTCATAGTGGTAAGTGATAGCATTTCATTTCATACAGATGAATTTTTGTTGACAACAAAGTTTGTGTTTCATGCAAGTAAAAAATGTATGGGAGTCAATGTAATGTCTGGTACTGAAGATCATAGGAATGTGCACTCTAGTCTGATGCACTACTTTTTTCTTTTGATTGTAAACACATCCTAGACATGCTAATGAGCAGTGGCAGAAGCAAATAGTCAGAAAAATACTTCCTGCATATGCAAAGCTTTTCTGTCTCTGACATCATAAAGGAAGGAGTAGGACAGGCAGGCTGGTTTGGATCCAAAAATACTACATCTGTGGAGGGAAGCTCTGAAACATCTGGGTTGCACAAGCTGGAGTTTCCAGGACACATCTCCTGCCCTCACCAGTGTTTCACCCACTTTTAGTCCCTTTCAAAGTTTCTGGGCTTCCTATGCCCTGGTACCACTGACATTTATATCTTGAAAGTTCCTGCTTTTTTTTTTTTTTTTTCTTTTTTTCTTTTTTCTTTTTTTCCTCCTAGAGGAAGGAAAATGGAACAGTGGGAAAGGGAATGGTAGGAAAGGAATGCTTCTGTCCTTGCCTGATGACAAGTTTGGCTGTAATGAAAGAATGAATTTAGGGCCCAGGAGATGGTAGCTGAAGGCTGCTATGTTAGTGTCTGTAAAATTAAACACAAGTCTATGTCTTTTCTGTAAGTAAAGAAGATTAAAATTCCCACTAAACTAATCTGCACAAAGAACCCCTTTTAAAAAGTAGTATTATTTTCAGAATTGTTGTTGCTCTGTGTTTGGCCTTTTTGATCTTTTTATTTCTTCATTGTAAAGCTGTACTCTGTTGACTTCACAAAAGTCAAAAAATCAACAGAAGGCTTTCAGATTTAATTTGAAACATTTCTCATTTTGGGTTTCATCGTTCAAATCCTCTCAACTGATTTTCTCATCCCTCAAGACTCTTCGCAGTCTCAAGCAAAAACAACTCCCAGGCCACAGGACTACATATATAAATCTTCAAAATCCCTTACCTAGTCCTCTTTCATCTGTTGTAAACCTGCAGCTTTGTAAGGTGAGTAATCATCCCTGCCCTAACAAAGTTGGTAATGTAATTTGAAATGAAGTTTGATTTCTCCCTTTTTGGAAGAAGCAATACTATTTGAAAATGAAATAGTGGGCCATTTGTTTGACAGCTACTCCATTATATTAAAGTCATCTTTCCTGTAGTCATACAAACAGCAAAATGTGAAATAGTGATATCTTTTGCCCCCCAAAATATTATTTGGTAATTGCAGAAGAAAATGGCAAACCTATTTTTTAGGTAATTTCAGTAAGCAGATTCTTCTTGAGAAATTGCTTTCCTGACAAAATCAAATTCTACTGTTGCTTTTTATGACTCCTAAGGAGACAGTTCTATAAGCTTAAGGGTAACTACATATTTAATGCTTCAGCACAAGACAATATTACACCATACAGACACCTATAAATAAACTGTTATTCATGGAGTAGTAGCTGATGAAATCATAAAAGCACCTACATCTATCCAAGATGCCTTTAATGCATGTGTTAACTAGTAAGTTTTCACAGCTTTGACATTAAATAACTATGAGGCAAAGGGTTCAGAAAAACAATCTTTTCCTAGTACACAGAGGGACATTGCAGTGGAACAGGAATTTAAACCCACCAGTTTACATCTTTGATTAGTGAAAACCATCAGTAAACTATTGACTGAAGTCTACAAGTTCGTATTTGACCTGCCTGCTGTGAATATTCACCAGCCATGCTTCATTTCTCTACAAAAGCCTCTGTTGTGGTTTAGCCCCAGCAGGCAGCTAAATGCCACACAGGTTCTTGTTCACTGTCCCCAGGTGGGATGGGCAAGAGAATCAGAAAGGTAAAAGCATGAAGACTTACGGGTTGAGATAAAAATTGTTCACTAGATGAAGCAAAAGCCATGAGCACAAGCAAAACAAAGCAGGGAATTCATTAACTAATTCCCATTGGCAGGCCAGTTCAGCCACTTCCATGAAAGCAGGGCTCATCACGTGTCTGCTGTCCTGTCTTTTAGTTGCACATGATTAATCTTCACTATTTGATTTTCTGAGCTCCAGGACTGCATTCGACCATTTTGCAAGTATCCAGCAATTCCCTCTTTTCTTTTCTCATGTGCTTCTTGTATTTGCTTGTAACAGTTTTTTTTTTTTATATATAATATTTAATATAAGATTGTCCACTGCCCAAAAGATCTAAGCAATAGATTTTCCTACTGCCTATGTTTCCATCCTAACAAAAACCTAACAAGACAGAAATCTGATTGCTTTTTCTCTTTTCAAACACTGAGGAAATTGGAATACACATGATATTTCTTCTTGTGACTTTGGCAAAATGAATTTAAAAAAAGTGTATATAAAGTGATTTTTTTTTCCTAGAAAGATATCAATCCAAGTGTTCTCCACCAGAGAAATAAATAATTTATTGCCCTTTCTGTTCTTCCTTCTCACTATTTCATTTCCTAGTCTATTTATTTAATTTCACCATACCTTTCCAAAATACTTGAAGATTTGGCTAAACATCTCAAATTTTCTCAAGTTCTGTTTGAGTTAAAAGAAGTGAGTAGGATACTGGAACAGCGCCATATTCACACAACTCTTAAATACCTCCAGAGATGGGGGCTCCACCACCTCTCTGGGCAGCCTGTTATAACGTTTAACCAACCTCTCCATGAAAAATTTCTTCCTGATACTCAGTCTGAACCTCTTGTGATGCAATTTGAGGCCATTGCCTCATGTCCTACCTCGTGTCACCTGAGAAATGAGACTGACATCCTCCTCACTGTCTATAACTATGTGAAAGGAGATTGCAGCAAGGAGATCTCCCCTAAGCTTCCTTTTCTCCAGACTAAACAGCTTCAATTCTCTCAGCTGCTCCTCATAAATCTTGTTTTCTAGTCCCTTCACCAGCTTTGTTCCTCTTCTCTGCACATGCTTGATCAACTCAATATCCTTCATGAAGTGAAATAATACAGTCATTGTAGTTTGCATATACAAATTATAGTATTTCTTTTGTAAATCATTCAAGACATTTGTGTCTTTTCTACACAGATAAGTGGACTGGTACTAGTAATTTATTTTATTTTTCCTACACAAATATAGGTTTCAACTTGTTCCTCCATCTGCTAGGACTTAAACACTTGTAAACAGTTCTCTTCCTCTGGGAGAAATTAGCACAGATACTGTGTGAATAGTATTAGCACATAATCATAATAATATAATATAATAATAATTATTACTATTGGCTAATACTATTAATATTAATGTGTATTAATTATACTAATGTGTATTAGCTAATAGTAATAAGCCCCAAGAGAATGCTGTGGAAAAAACTTGTAAATTAGTATCCTCTATATTTGCTCCTCCTTTTTCTGTTTTTAATTTTTCTGGAAAAGTATTTCAGTTTTCTTTGTGTAGATTCTTTATTCACAGTTACACCCTAATTTCAATAGTTTCCATTTGCAGTATATGAACAGTTATAACAGTATGTGTTTTCTGGATGCAGAATAATCTAGAGAATTTATAGCCAAGGCAAGTTCTTTGGGACAGTGTCTGTCCACCTATTGGGTTTCTGTAGTGTTTTCAACATAATGACACTAGAACTGAAGAAGCTGCAGCAATGAATCATCCTTCCTAGAAAAGGAACCTAGATAGGTGGCATGAATCACTCCGTGGAGATACTTGTCTCTCCTCATAAATGAGGAGAGATGACGGTATGGACCAGACAGCTGACTTTCTGAATGCTAATGTTAATTGACAAATTTAAGCCACATAGTCTTAAATATTTGATAAAGTGCTATTATTTTCTGTATTATTGGCTATCTAGAGAATGTGTTGTTTTTTTTTCTTTCATATTTACCACATAGAAAATGTTCTTCATTAGCTCAGAACTATTCACCTTAGAATTAAAGAAATAGTAAATGGTGTCAGAAAAAAAAAATCATTTTATACCAATGTTCAAAACATTTCCATGTGAAGTCATAGATTCATCTGACCTAATATCAACTTTTCACTGAGAAGCTCCATCTGTTTCCAAAAGGAAGAGGACATCACCTCAGAGGCAATTCATCTCAACCTAAGCTAAAAGGGTGTTATCTTATGCCTAATATTTGAATGATGAAACTGGATGTTCTGATCCCCACCCTTTATTATAGTAAATTAGCTCAACCAACCTCTCTTTTAATTAAGGATTATAACAGGAGCACAGGAAAAAAAAAAAAAAAAGAAAGAAAAAAAAAAAAAACATAGAAAAAAACAAGGTGCTTTAAATAATTGTTTCAAACCCAGCATTTAAAACCCATATGTAGATTAATCTTTTATGATCTGTTTAGCAAATGTGAAGCCCACAACAGGTATGTTTGGAGAGAGAAAGAAGTTCACAAGTATTTCCATGCAGTCATTCAAAGGAGGCTGTAGCGAGGTGGGGGTTGGTCTGTTCTCCCACGTGCCTGGTGACAGGATGAGGGGGAATGGGCTTAAGTTGTGCCAGGGGAGTTTTAGGTTGGATGTTAGGAAGAACTTCTTTACCAAAAGGGTTGTTAGACACTGGAACAGGCTGCCCAGGGAAGTGGTGGAGTCACCATCCCTGGAAGTCTTTAAAAGACGTTTAGATGTAGAGCTTAGGGATATGGTTTAGTGAGGACTGTTAGTGTTAGGTCAGAGGTTGGACTTGATGATCTTGAGGTCTCTTCCAACCTAGAAATTCTGTGATTCTGTGATCCTGCTGGTAAAGTTCCTTGTATTTGATACTGTGATACATGGCAGCTTCTTTTCCTAGAAACTGCCGGTTTAGGTAGTTGTTTTGAAGGATGCCATTATCCCCCCCTCCCCTTTTTTTTTTAGGAGAAAACATGTCTGAGACATCTGAAACCTGTGGTAAGATAATGGAGTGAACTCACTGTAATAAGTACCATCTAAATAAATATGTAGCAATTGACATACATATTTGCATATTGTTGTATGAATTGTTTGTTTACAAATGTAAGAAGCATATGGTAAAATTTTCCTGCTACAAAGGATCAACACATGAATAGATCTCTGCCTGGCTACAGATCATTGTCCATATGGGATTTAGGGTATTGAGCCCATCTAACTTTCACTACAAAGCTCTGGGCCTTCAATGATATTCAAAGCCTTTTGCTTATACATACTATCCACTTATTCTTAAAAGAAAAGTGTATGAGAAAACCCTAGGAAAACAAACTAAAATTTAGTCTGCTTTAAACATCTTAATAATCCATGTTATTTCATACAAGGATGTTTCCTGAAATGAAAAAGAAAACATTTTGTTAAGAATGATTCCAGCATGTTCTTTAGCAAATTCTAAGGGTTCAATACATCCCCTTTCTATATAGGGTATGAGGTAAAGCCTATATAGGTAAAATTGATGTTTAACTGACAAAATTTTAACACTTCAAATACCTAAACCACTAGATATATGATTCATAAAATAGTACACTTCCACTGAAGTCACTGGAAAGAAAATGAGTTACATCACTACAAATTTCGGCCTTTACTGTTTGAGAAGATTATTGTTTTATAATCCATACATAATGGGAATTTGATTCAACTCTGAAGTATGGTATTGTCAACTCCAAACATCTATTCTTAATAAATGTATATTTTTTTCTTAATGCTTTTAGAAAAAGGTGTCAAAAGTGCATGCCTACTACAGCAGGAAAGAAACTAGCTAACAAGCACAAGTTAATGGTACAAAAGTCAGTGCCGATCACATGTTATAGCAACTTAATGCATTTCTTTTATACTTTCATTGTTCTAAATACAACCTATTTTAGCTAATTTCCATGGTTTATTTATGAAGTGGAAAAATACAACCAATTAAAGAATTGTTAAATTTGAAAATGGATATATTTTTCTGCTTCCTTAACAGCTTTAAACCTTCAATTTTCCTTTCAACTATAAATATTCTATAAAAGCAAATATATGCATATACATAAGACAAACTCAAACGCATTAAACCAGCCTTTTTATGAACAACCATTTCTCTTAATGGTACATTTACCTAATACTGAATAATGGAAGAAGTACACCAGGAGTACATATGATATCTGCATTAATATTAAATTAATCCATTATAATCAATGCTACTGTCATGAAAATTGGAGAAATTAATTAAACTACTCACCTAAAGTAATGTGTATGTATTTTTTTAATCCTATTTGAGTATTAATTACTCCTTTTCTTGGCTTCAGAAGAAGCCAAGCCATTTGTTTTCACTCAACTGTGTATCCCAAAGAAAAGCTTGAATTGTAGCATACACTAATGACAGGGAACATGCTAGGTTACCAAAAATCAAAAGTTGGATATTATTAGCCACTATTAGAGCTAGTGAAATAGAGTAAAACTGGTCATGGATACTCTGAAAAAATTAAAATCAGGTTGCATTATGCACTTTTCAAAATTAATGTTAACACCTAATAGCCAAAGATAATTACTGATAAACCTGTCTTTTTATTGATATTACTTCGCTTGGTTTGATTTCTTGAAGTGGCTATAAAAACTAATCTACCATGAAAACTACTTCAGGACTTATCATTTCCTCTATGAAAACTAGAATATTCAAACTAGGGCAAGGCTTGTGCAGACCATGAAACATGGCGCCAACATATCAGAAGGGCAGAAATTAACTGTAAAGATCTGATACTCTTTCTGAGAATGCCCGGTATGCTTTTAACATTGCTGCTCTACAGAATTCATGTAATGCAAATCAGCAAAATACAATGAAAAACAGCAGTAAGATCAGCCACAAGGTTCAAATTCCAGATCCACCTCATGCTTAAAGAAAGGTCTTTCAGAACTGCAAATGACATAGTTCTCTAAACTTCACTGCATCATAATAAAGTTTTGTCTATGAGAGCTGAGGTTAACTCATATGACCTGCAGCCAAAGTAATTTTTATGTTATTAATGTATTTTATTACTTTGTTGTGATTATGTCTAGAGATGGCCAGAGGACAACTGCTTAATTTCACATCTGTCATCAAAGTGTAAAAACATTATTTTTACATTACAGTGAAAATTAAAAAAATATATATATATATATATAATGAATATTTAGTTATTTATTTATTATTGTTAGGCCCTGGGTTTGAGTCCTCCCCCCACCCCCCACTTTTTAATATATATTTTTTTAAAGAAAAGGAAATCATTCTGAAAATTGATACCTTCAGAAATAAATTTAAGTCTTTTCAGATGAGAAAACTTTTAGATCATAGCTTCTCTAATTACAGATGTATTTTCTATCAACAGAGGCACTGACCTGGTCCTTAGCACATCTCTGCTGAAGGCTTTACTATGTCTTAAGGTGTTGGGGGTTAAGGACTCTCTAAGTCAACTGGTAAAGTTCTTAAACATAAAAATGTCTGAGGTCAGCACTATCATCATCGGGAACAGAATGGGTGGGAAAAAATAAAATTAAAAAAAAAAAAAAAGAGAGAGAGAGACTGTGATCAAATCCTTCTGAAGGAGATTTTATTAAAACCTGATAACCTAAAAACTCTGTGAAGTGTTTTAGGGGATTGTTACGTGTTAGGGGATTATTATGAAATAACTTTTTTTCCCCCTTATCTAACTGTTAATGACACAGATGTAACTTAAGTTTCCTCCTGTAATAAAATATTATCATAAATTACAATGTAGGCTTAAACAGTTCTGTGAGATGAATTAATATATGTATAACATAGCTGAGCAATCTACTTTATTAGATTGTTTTAGGGATACTTTTGAACTCAACTGCTATAAATTGTAACAGTGAGTATCATTCCAGGCTTTTCTAAATCCACCTGACTAAACTGCTTTTGTGGGAGGAAATTATATTTACTTAGTTCATTTCTCCAGTAGAAGTTTCTTGGACTCCTGTACTCCCTCAGACATCCAGGAATACAGAAATCACCCAGAGACTCCTGAAGTTGCCCTTTACTGAGTCGTTCCTTGGAGGAATAGTAACTTCATCACAGATTATAGCTTAAACTCAATTTTCTACAACATGAGAGTTTATAAAATAATAATATGTGCTCTAACATTTGTTGTTAATTCACACACAGCCTGAGGCAAAAAGTCTGCTGCCTTACAGGAGTAAATTATATTTCCTTGAATGAGAAGGGTAAATGATAACAATAAATTCAGGCACCAACAATTTACTTTCCAAAAAATTGTTTGTTGTTATCTAAATATTCTTCAGATCATGAAGCTACAGGACTATTAGGTGACTTGATAGTCTACGGTACCAGAACATACCATCATCAGAACAGTACCATCATCACAGTATTTGATGCAGCATGTGCCCAAATAGTAAATATTGGATTACATGCTGGACTCATACACATCAGTATCATCCAGAATAACAGTTCAAATCATGGAAGCAATTTCCCTGGAATTAATCAGGTTGAATCCATTTGTGAGAGCAGAGAATTTTGCTGTACCACAGCATTTTTCAGTGTCATTTTAGCTCCAGAGTTGTGTTAATGATTACACAGAGGAAAAAGGACATAAAAGGAAAGTGTGAACATAGCATTAATCCTTAAATAAACCTAAAGAGTAGTAAGTCTTAATATTGGTTTTATCTAGTACAGACCCAAATGTCTTTAGAAAGCTATTAATGCTTTTTGCATGCATGAGGGTATATGAGAAAGAATACATTCAAGCTTCTTTCAATCACCTTGTCTTCTTTTCTTTCTGAGAAACTGAGATCCTAATAGACACATCACAGAACTTCTAAAGTGGGTGATATGGATCCCATCCTAAGACTTAAGTTAAAATATGAATGTCTGAAAGGATTAAGGCTAGTTGTAGGCATTTTTCTTAAAATAAATTTAACATACAGAGAAAAGTTCATCCTGTGCTAGGGTGAAGAAACTTATTCAGATGTTCCAGGGTAAGAGAGGCATGCCAAAGGGCTGGCAGATGTGCTGTGGGACCTATGAAAGGTCCCACATGCTTCTATAAAGAGGGAATAAAAATATCCAAGAAGACCTAGACTGTTCTTCATTGCCTGCATTTGAGCAAATAAAATAATACCTCTGTTAAGTGAATTTTAGACATTTGTAATTTTTAAGCCCAGCTGATTTTTATTTGATTTTTGGCATGGTAAAGGTACAAAGAAGGTCTGGTTCTACAACCTATTCCCATGACAACATTCCTGGAAGTTGATATTACAATGTTGTCTAGATAGTTAAAGGCTACATATCACTTTGCTCATTAGATTCAAAGATGTTTGAGAAAGCTCAGATAACCAAATGCAACACAATTTATGTATTTTAAAATTTTACTGGGAGTTTTATAAATACAAGCTACCTGACAGCTTGGACATCTCCTAGGAATGGTCCAGACATCTCCAAAACTCAGATTTCCAGAGTGATTCTAAACTTCATTCCCTAATTTGAATTTGACCTTGTGGACTGAGTACTGCTTTTTTAGTTTTCCTCTAGATTATGAAGCAACATTTTTCTGTCTACTTGAACAACTGTATTTTTTATTAATATTTAACAGAGGAAATATTGTTGTTTCCTCTGTTAAGTATGAATGTGAATAATGCATGACATAATGTTACGGGACGGGCTATAAATTGAGTAAGCACTGCATACTGTCATATTTTGAATCTCCTGACTTGTGTATGCCTGATTACTCAGACTAAATGTTACACTAATTTTTCCTTATTTCCATTTAATATTAAAAAGTATGTCCTTGAAATCTTGTAATGATGCCTTTATACCCAAAGAAAAAATGACAAATATTGTTCAATATATTAATGCAAATATAAATAGATTCATTTAAAATGAATCTAGTTAAATTCCACGTCAAAAATACATACCAGAGCAATAAGTACATCTCTGCATGCTTAAATAATGTCTTTTGAATTAACTGTCTGATGTAGAAATCTTAGATAGAACAAAATGGTAATTAATAAGATCAAGGCAAATTAGCATTAAGAAATAGCTCAGTTGGAACATTTCTGATTTTTCTCCATATGCATGGAAGACTCACGTTTTTGGGCTCAAAAACTAATTCTTTATAACCTCTTAGGACAATTTTAGAACGTTCTTTGAATATCTGTAAGCTGTTATAATACAGGCTCAAGGTCTATTTTAGGACTCTTTCAGAACTTTTTCATGTTGAGAATAAGAAGTATAGATTTTCTTATTTTTTTTTTCTTCTTCTTTTTGCATCTGTTATAGTCTCTTAGCAGGGTGACTGGATACAAAAATCTTCTCAGAATAAAGAAAAAAAAGTGACGAGTGGATTTTAATAAACAAAAAGGAAGAAATATATGTAGCTGAACACATTAATTATCTTTGTGACAATTAAGTCTATCAAGTAACATGATCAGAAAGCATTTTGAGTAAAGAAAATTGATAGAAAAAGAGGGGGGGGTGCTAAAATGTTCTAGGGAGAAGGAGTCTGTCTTGTGAGGAGACTGTAATATCTTGCTTTAAGAAAGGCTTAAATGAGATATAACTGCAGTTTTTAAACATAACAGGGGGGAAATAATGGAGGAAATACTGTTATGCAAAGCTGTGGTGCAAATGAAATGATCTTAAACTATTCTGGATATATTTAAGCTAAAAACTTTAAACAGGTCTTGAACCATAAAATGAGTGATGCTCTTCATGTTCTAGCTCTAGCAACTAGAAGAGCAGGCAAATGGTAATATTCATAGCTCTTCATCTCTATGCAAGCAAATCTGTAAATAAACACCCCAAATTGCCAACAATTTTTTTTCCTTGTCCCAGTGCGTCTAGCTGTTAGCTTGTGAGAGCAACTTCCAAACAGCAACATCTTCCTTTATTTTTATTTCCCCCCCCCAAGGCTTACTATTTTTACCCTCTGAAGGTGCTTGGTGTCATACAGGGGAGCATCGTGCCAGCTTGGGCTGCTCATACAATAAAGGGGTGCATTTCCACAGCTACAGCACTGCTCCACTACTGTTTGCTTCCCTGATGGAGGCCAAGTGGTGTGTGGCCTGTCTACATCTGTCCATAAACGTCCTCAGTGTTGGTATTCAAGTGTAAAAACTTCAAGTGTGGAAGGGTCTCAGTACCAGAAAAAAATCATCCAAGAAATATTCAGGATATGATGAGGTTCCCATTTTAAAAGGCTAAATACCAATGTCAAATGTTTGATATTATCCTGCAGATATAATTTTTTAATTTTTTATTTTTAATTTTTTTTTAATTATTTCTGATGAAATATTTGACCTTTCACCCATCAGTCCAGATCTCCTGATAACAGAGAACAGATTCCCCACACTAGGAGGACAGGAGAACACAGGATATTCCAGGAAAGCACTTCTTTCATTGTGAAGGGGAAAGAAAATGCTTCATTTCACATGTCTATGTTACAAGTTACCTGTGACATATCTATGTTACTTTTCAATAGCAGCACAGTCTTAGTTATCAAATACAATATTTTTGTGTTTCCATCACAAAGCTGAGTTTAGGCTCTCTTTTTCGTGAAACAAGAACTCCCAATTTTATCAGAGAGGAAAAAAAAAAAAAAAAAAAAAAAAAAAAAGTCAATTTTAATCTAAATTCTGCCAGTGCAAAGCTCTTTTCAATACAAGCCCAGAAGCCAAGCAAAACACATCTCAGAAGTTTGATTAAGCTCCGCTGAGAATTAAACATAAACTTAAGAACAGAAGTTTCCTCATGCAGTGCTGCTGTTAAGATATTGAATACTGTTATTTTCCTCTGTCTCTTTTCCCAAAGACAATTCTGTCTCAGGTGTCCTGTACTAAAAAATAAATTATTTTTAATGTCAAAAAAAACATAAGAAACTGTCATAAGAAACTCTACTGAAAAACAAATAAACACAAACAAACAAAAACAAAACAAAATAAAAATACTGCTATACATTAGAAAGAAAAACCCATTGAGAGAAATGTTATAAAGATAATCTAGAAGATTCAGAATTACAGAGTGTAACAACATTTAACGCCTTTACATGTGGAAAACTAGTGGAGTTGTGAGTAAGGAGCTTGTGATTATTAGAAAGTTCATAGAGATAAATAGGGAACATGAGCGTGAGCAGATAAGCATGAATACAGATGTGCATTTGTGGTGGTTTTACCATGCTGGGCAGCTAAACCCACAACCGCTCTCTCACTCCCCCTCCTTTAGATGAGGAGGGGGAGAAGTAAAGCAAAGAACAACTCACGGGTTGAGATATGGATAATTTAATTAAAGGGAAATAATAATAATAATTAAATAAAGATTATTATGAACTAAACAATTTAACTAAAGGGCAATAAAAAGGGAAAGGGGAAAAGGGAGGGGGAAAGGGAAAAAATAAAAAGGAGGAAAACAAACAAATAAAATAAATGAAGGCTATATGGAAGTGCAGAGGAAAGAAATTACTCTCTACTTCCCACAAATGAGCGATGATTGACCACGTCCTTGAAGCAGGGCCTCAACACATGTAGCCGGTGTTCGGGAGGAGGACCAACGTTTTCCCAATGAGAGCCCACCCCTCCCCTCTTCTTCCTGTTTCCACCTTTCATTGCTGAGTGTGACATCACATGGTATGGAATATCCCTTTGATTGGTTTAGGTCAGCTGCCCTAGTGATGTTTCTCTCCTCACTTTCTGCCCACCCCCTAGGAGGGTTAGAGAGAGGTCTGATGCTGTGCCAGTGCTGCTCAGCGGTAGACACAACACTGGTGTGATAACACTGCTGTTCCAGCTACAAGTGCAGAGTACAGCACTGTATGGGCTGCTGCCGGGAAAGTTAACATTTCAGCCAGACCCAGTACAGTATTGTGAACCACAAAGAAACTGTTCATTATTTTTTAAAATGTTCTGTATTATTTCATGGTTTAAAAGAAAAATGTCAAATGATATTGACAATTAAGTCAAGTTTCAAGCTTATCTTAGAAAAAGGAATTTCTCATTTCTTAAATTTAAAGTATACAATTACATTTGAAATGTAGAAATTTTGATAATTAGAAGTGGGGGTGGCTTACGGAGATTGGGTTTTCATCAGCTCATGTCTGTTTTCAAATGCATCTCTATATCAGTTGAGCCAGTGAGAGGTTATGTAGCAAGATACTATAACAGCTAGTTCTCATCAGTATTTAAAGACTCATAGATTAATTCCTATTTTGTGCAGAATCCCTAACATATGTGCAATAGGGTACTTTAACTGAAGAAAGATCAGGCTATCTAGTTTTTATTATATGCATATACGTGATGTATGCACATTTAAAGACCATTTATATTTAATTGTTTTATATTTTTTCCTTCAATTTTGCAGTCATAAACTAGGATATAGTCGTTACTTACAGTGATTCTAAATACCCAGTAGCCTTTCTTCACTATCAGATGATATTAGAGGTGACCAGTATATACAAGTAATATACAAGTAATCATTGATTATATAAACTTGAGATTTAACTACCAAAAAGATGAATTCTGAACTCAAAAAAAAATCTGAAAAGAGGTCTTTTATATATAAATATAAAAACAGGAAAATATATGTAAAAGATATATATATATATACTTGTAATTCTAGTAACAGGATTTCCAAACAGAATGTTGTTTGGTTTTGTAATTCTTTAATTTTGTAATCTTGTAATTCTTGTAATTCTGTAATTTTGTAATCCTTTTTTAATTACTGTTTGGAAATTTAGTATATCCTTAACATTTAAAGAATTGGTTCATTAACACTTGGTATACTTCATAAACACTTGGTATAGGCAGCAAGACATAGATGTATATTCATTTCCTTGCTCTAACTTTATTTTTTCCACAAGGAGCTGTAAGAATAAGTGATTGTCTCCTAGCACAGCCTTTTATGAAGAGCAGTGGAATTCAGAGACCCCCAGATTTGCTGTGAGAGAAAACTATAAATTAAATGGTTTGGTTACTTTACAAAAAAACTGTTTTGGTTTGGGTTTTCCTCATAGGCAGCTGTTGTGGTTTAACCTGGCCGGCAGCTAGACATCACACAGCCGTTCACTCACCGTCCCCCCTCCTTTTCTGCAATGGGGGAGAGAAACAGGAAAGTTAAGCCCGTGAGTTGAGATAAAGACAGTTTATTAAGACTGGAAAATAATTATAACAATAATAATAATAACAATAATGACAATAATAGTATTACTAATAATAATGTGAATGAAACAAGCAATGCACAATGCAACTGCTCACCACCCGCTGACCAATGCCCAGCCTAACCCCGAGCAGTCCGGCCCCCCCACCCCAACTAGCCACCCCTATATATTGTTTAGCATGACATCAGATGGTATGGAATACCCCTTTGGCCAGTTTGGGTCAGCTGTTGTGCGTCTGTCCCCTCCCAGCTCTTGCTGCACCCCCAGCCTGCCCGTTGGCAGGACAGAGTGAGAAGCTGAAACGTCCTTGGCTTGGTGTAAGCACTGCTCTGCAACAATTAAAACATCAGCATGTTATCAGCACTCTTCTCATCCTAAGCCAAAACATAGCATCCTACCAGTTACCAGGAGGAAAATTAACTCTGTCCTAACTGAAACCAGGACAGCAACAGCACTGTTTGCATTTCACATGGTAATAGCTATCTAAAGATTTATAAATTATTCAGACACCATTACTATCTCATGGTGATTTAAATGAGAAAAATATCAGTTTTAGTTAGAGATGATGTTATACTTTGTCAAAATTATATTTAATATTTATTTGTAAAGGTTAAATGAACTGTCAAAAAATGCTTAGTCAGACATTATATATAAAGTAATTTTAATGGAAAATATTTAAGAAATTAGGATTTGAAGGGTAGAGCATTCAATGGATAAAGAATTGGCTCAATGGCCGCACTCAAATGTTCAGGAAGAAGCCAGGGATGAGTGGTGTCCCTCAGGAGCCTGAAGGAAACCACTATCTCTATCCAGTAGCCCTCATCTGGAGTGACTCCTACTAAGATGATTATAGGACTGGAGCACCTGTTGTACGAGGACAGGTTGAGAGAATTAGGCCTATTAACCTTTAAAAGAGAAGACTGAGGGGAGACCTCATTAATGTGTATAAATATCTGAGGGGAGGGAGTCAAGATGATGGAGCCAGTTTCTTTTCAGTTGTACCTGGTGAGAGGAGGAGAGGTAACAAGATGAGAGCCCTGGCACAGGTTCCCCAGCGACGTTGTGGAGTCTCCTTCTCTGGAGATATTCAAAACCCACCTGAATGCCTTCCTGCGCAAAGTGCTCTAGGTGATCCTGCTCAGCAGAGGGTTTGGACTAGATGATCTTCAGAGATCCCTTCTAACCTCACCCATTCTGTGATTCTGCGATTCTGTCTTTCTTGGGGCTGGTACTGTTTAATATCTTTATCAATTACGTAGACAATGGGATTGAGTGCACCCTCAGCAAGTTTGCAGGTGACACCAAGTTGAGTGGTACAGTTGATCATAGAATTATAGAATCATTAGGGTTGGAAAAAAAAACTCCAAGATCATCTGGTCCAACCATTCCTCTAACACCTATATCACCCACTAAACCATATTCCTAAGCACCACGTCCAACCTTTCCTTAAATATCCCCAGGGACAGTGATGTCATCACTTCCCTGGGCAACCTGTTCCAATGCCACTACACTGTGACACTATTCCAATTGTCACTACACTGTGACAATTATCTGTGTCCACTATGAAAAAATTCCACAGGGCTTGGTGGATGTGCAAGTCTATATGACCAAAAAAAAAAAAGCTTATAAAACTTAACTGGTCAAGGAAAAAAAAATCAAAGATACTTCGTACTTTAAATCTGGTCTAATATCTCTCCTGTACCTACTGTGTTATTTAAAGATTTTCTAACTGCTCCTGTGGCTCCAGAAACACCAGAAATTTCATAGGTTAATAAGCTGGTTCTTATCAGAAATTGCAGTAATAGCCAGCTAGCCAAAATACTAATCTCCTGATGTGCAGCTTATGCTTTTTATCTGAAATCAATCATATTTGCAAGCAGCCTGAAATATTACACATTCTGCAGTTTAATATTAAATACCCTCTAATTTCTAGCTTTTCCTTTCCCTTTCTTTCTTAGGATTTAGTCTGTCATATGCAGTAGTATCTCACACTGCAAAGAGCCCCATGATTTCCACATAATGTATTATATAGATATGCATATATGACTAGCAGCAGGTCTGTCTTCAGGCCCTACAGTATCTCTCAAGACACAAGCAGTACAGTATTTTCAGTGTGTGTTCATTATATCCACAAAGATTTGTGCTGTTTTGCCTTTAACTTAAATTTGATGTCTTGTTCTCTTTCACTAAATTTTTTCCCATGTAACTGTCCATTGTTACAGAAGTTTAAATCTACTCCTATTTTCACTGGAGGATTTAACTTCTCTGAGTAAATAAAGTGATACAAAGAATACATATGTGTATATGTTTTGTTGTTTTATTTTTCTTTTTTTCATTTTGTCAGAAAAAAAAAAAAAAAAAGAAAAAAAAAAGAAAAAAAAGACAATGACTTTGTTAAATGAGATTTGTCTGAATTTACTTTAATTTTCATTCTAAACATATGCATTTACAGGACAAATCTCTGTCCAGAGGTACACAGAGTGATAAAGAAAACATAAAAATCCACTTCTTGGATTCTAAAGGGAATAAAAAATTGCAGTTACTCAAGCATTTTTTCTGAAGCTTTCGTGTGGAAAGAATCATTGGCCTTGCTGAATCTCACAGCAAAACCTGCTTTCTCAGCAACAATTACTGTAGATGCACTTACACACTGACACCATAGATAAAGTCAATGTGCAGCTGGGATCTTAAATGGAACCTGCTGCTCCACATAAATTTAAGCAGATCTGTGGGCAGAGAATAGGCAGGCAGAGGGCCAGAGGAGATGTGACTATATGTGTGTGTGTTATATGTATATGTATGTATATGTTTGTGTATGTTTGTCTGTATATAAATATATAGATAGAGGTAGAGACAGAGGTGATAGAGGTAATAGAGATAGAGACAGTTTGTATTCTGAAAGGCAATTAAAAAAAATAATAATAAAGTATCAGATTTATGCACTCTAGAAGAGAAATGTAGGAAAGGTGAACAGGGTGAAAGGATACCACCTGGCACTCAGCAGGAGAACCAGGGCATCAGGAGAGCAATGTGGAGATGCCAGCAGGTGAACAGGGCAGCAGGAGGCTGGTAACTGGCAGCCAACATGTGGCCAGGCCAGCAGGCAGCAAACACCTGGCAATTTCTTTGTGAACCAGTCAGCAGGAGCTCAGTGCAAAGCAGAAAGCAGGTGGAGGGAATGGCAGCCAGGATGAATACCTGGCAGCTGCTCTGGGGTCAGCTACTGGAGAGAGCTCACTGCACAGAGCCATCAAAATGGCTGTTTGCCTTTTCTCTATTGCCTTAGGGTACTTCACGTAGTTTAAAGTGCCTTTGGTAGGGTAGTCTGATAAATAAAGAATACATGGTGGTGATCAGTGCCAAAGAGCTGTCTCAGTTTCAGCATTTCTTGAACTACACTGGAGTGAAATTTCCTTTCTTGAATTCATGAAATATTTCTGTTTGTAAGCAGTATGTCTTGTGTTTAGTTCTACAGGGAAGGAAAGCCAATGCATTCCCCAAACTAGACCTAGCCACAACAGTAGCAACATTACCATCATCCTTCAGTGAACACTACAGCAATGAGAGCATTTTTATAATTTCTAGAGGAAAGAATAAAAGATTATGGAACAGCTGATACCATTGGTTATAGTCCCGTGTACTTTAAGGAACTAAAGTGACTGGCACTATCTAGAACATGGTTTTATACATGTATGTCCTTCCTGTACTTGATGAACTTTGCTGAGTAGGGCAGCTGGAAGAAAAGACAATTCCTTCAGGTACTATTGCTGTAGCATCAGCCCTACTGTTGTGAAAAGGAATAGGTAGAACCAGTGTGCAAAGAGATTTTAAGATTTGAGGTTGCACAGCTCATGCAAGTTCTTTTAATTGAAATAATACATTTTCTATCTATTTTTAAAACCATGTTTCATCAAAGAGTTAACCATACAGCTGACTCACTGAATTGAAAAATCTTTCACTGAATTGGATCATCTTAGATAAAGGTCGGTATACATGAAATTAATTCAGAGTTCTTTCTTTCAGCATAACAGACAAAACCACTATACTCATCTGAATGTGTTCTTGTGCTTTTATTCTTTCTTCCTCTTTTCATTGCTGATACATCACTCTCTGTGGAGTGTATTTGCTGCAGGTGAATAACCTCTTTGCTCCCTGGCAATGACATGTTACAGGGACTAGAACGATCCTTGAAAGTATAAACAGATGGATATTATGTAGAAAAAAAAGAAACGACACTATCTCTGTACATTATGTTGATGGAATTCCACAGCAAGGGCTGCTTCTTGTATTACAAAGAAAGATTTTTTTTGAACCTGAAAAAAAAAAAGATTCATAAATATAACCTAGTCCAGTGCTTTAATGGAAATATATACACTATTAAGAGGAAGAAATCTGAAGGCAAATCATAGGAGAAAAAATAAAATAAAATAATAATAATAATAAAAAAATAGATTGAAATAAAAGTGCTAACAATTACAGTGCTAATGGTATTTGTACCAGAAACAACTGTTGAAATGCTAAAATAATGCATTCCTGTCAGTTAAGTTGCATGAATAACAAAACATAAATAGCTTGTTCAATGGATAGCATATTATCACTGCAAAAGACTAAAATATATAACAGGGAGAAAAGTGTGAAACATATTAAGTAATCTGCAGGTAAAGACTGTAATATATATTCATAAAGGGCAAGAGTTAAGACTGTGCAAGCACCCTTGGTTGTTAATTTCTTGACCGGAATGCTTAGCTTTGCAACCTTTGCATTTTCTTCATTAAGACATTCTAAGCAATTTATCATTTTTATAGTGTTTCGGAGGCTTAAATATCATGGAAACAGTCTGAAACTATGGGAGTGATGGTAGTATTAGAATAATCAGTGGAACAAAGTTGCTGATCAATGCTTATCCCTCCCAGTTCATAGTCTCACACTGTGACGCTGCATTATTTGTGGTGTGATTTTGTTTACATTCTCACATAAACCTGTACAAGTTCCCATCTGCCAGTATGTACACATACATTTTGCACATGGTATAATATACACTTACTCACAGAAAGTATAGTCAGTCATCTAAATGTACCACCACACTATTAGTTTCTGGAAATTAAATTGCCAATGAACTGTTCCTCATTAGAAACATTTGCTTTGTTTCAGAGGAAATGCAATAGTTATGTGCACTTGTTTATCAGTACAGTTTTTCCTTTTTGATGTTATGTCTAACTACATAATGCAGTCTTAATGTTCCAGATCTGCAGCTCAATGTTATGATATATTATTAAAGAGATACCTTCCTTCCTGTGAAGTTCTCTGTAAAATTAAGAAATGATGGTTGTTGGAACTTGAGGAGGTGGCAGGAGGGTTTCAGTATGAATTGGCAGGAGCTTGATGTTCTGGTAATCCTAAAGTTTCAGTTAGATGAGAGAATCACTTCAGCCAACTATACTTGCTTCAAGAACAATAAACAAATGTTATTTTAGTCTTTTGCAGTGATAATATGCTATCCGTTGAACAAGCTATTTTTGTTTTGTTATTCATGCAACTTAACATGCAGCTACAAACAAGGTGTGTTGGGTAAATTGATGCAGATCCTTTTATTAGTATTTTTGTAATGTCAAAGACTTTAGAAATTCTACTGAGAACCCAGGAAGGGAAAAAAAGACTAAAAAGTATAATTTTCACATCCAAAAATTCTTGTATATAGATCCAAAGGTATCATAACATTGCTATATAAAATTCTGAAACTATTTTTAAAGATAAATTTTCTAACAGAATTTATACTGTAACTGATGCAGAGGAAGCTGATGTTATTTTGTCATTGTCATGAGTGTTACTGTCAACTGTTTACAAAAAATACTTTTTAAAAAATACTAAATAATTTTAACAATTGATACTTGTTTTCCTCTGAGATCTTTTACACCATTTCATCTATCTTTCATTGTGAAGCATATTTCTACTGAGAACATTCCCATAAATATTCATCTGAGTAGATTGATCTAATCCTAAAGACTTCTCTTGGCTTGGCAATTAATGAAAGTGACTCTCTGTCGGATAGGTTGAGGGGAATATTATATTATAGGAATCTGGAGAAGAAACTGAGACTGCTTTCTGCACTTTTAATATGACACTCAACAAACTGTTATTCATTTAAAGAAAATAAGATGAAGGATATCTTTTGTTACTGGAGCATGCTTGTGTTCACACGCACACACATATACACACACTCCATTATAAAAGGGAACTCTCACTGTATTTTTCTTTAGTTTAGTTTAGTTTAGTTTTGTTTTGTTTTGTTTTTAATGATATTCCCGGCAGTTTAGCAATAAGAAAAAAAAAAAAAAAAAGCCAGACTGCCGAGTAATTGCTCCTATCCATCAGCTGGTATGCTCTATAAAGTGTATGCAGCCTGTAACATGACATCTCTGCCGACAATACCATGGGCTTCTACCATGGGATATACTCCAGGAAATATGAAGTGAACCAAAGGCCAAATTGATCACATTGATTTTACCTAAAACTTCAAGACAAATATCTAGGTAGTTATTTGTCTGGGAAGAGGAAGAGGTATTTTGGGGTAGGATTGCTTTGCCTTGTTTAAAAAAAAAAAACACTTCAGTCTCAAGATTTCTCTCTATAAGGGAAACAAAAATTCCTTTATTTATGTAAGAAAAATAGAATAAAGTCAGACACATTCCTACTGGTCTATCAAAGCTAATCTTTGTGAAACATCAGGAAGATACTTGAGCAATCCCCATTAATATATAAGTAGAGTTTGTGGCAACACATATTAGCAGCTTCCTTAAACAGGGTGAAACAGCATTTGGAGATGGAAAACATCATTTCAAGGTTTTCCAGGTATCATAATGACAGCTTTTTCTTCACACTGAATATTCATGATACATCATAAAACTAATGATAAACATAAAAACTGATATGAACGTTTGACTAATCTGTTCTTATTTGTTTAGAAGAGCTGTAGTAATTGCCTGGTTTGTAAATTAAACATCTGCTATGGGAATAAACAAAAACATAACTGAGCATATTCAAATAAATCAAATTCACCATAGCTCCATAAAGTTTATTATATGGACTCATCAATTTTATTGCACCTGAGTGCTGCATCACTATAGAAGGTAGTACCCAATTTTCTTTTAGATACCCTATTTGTAATAATAAACATTTTCTGGTTCTAATAAACTATTGTTCTTATTAAAAGTTATTTGTTGGTTTGCTTGTTTTCTCTCTAAAAGACTATTGATAAAAAAAAAAAAAATCAACTTCAGTAAATTTATTTGTTATGCTTGTTAATTGCCAAACTGTTATCCAGAAACAACAGAATGTCAAAAAATATTCTCTGCTTGTGCACCAGCCCACTTCCAACATGATGATTTCTGATTTCTGATGCATACAGTAAATTCATTTGGCATTTAGAATAGCTCTGATTTGTTACTTGACAAGTTTCAAGTGGCAAAAGATTGGGACAGAAGCCAAACTAAAAGACGTAAAGACATAAATACATAAATAAACAAATAAATAACTAAGCAGAACATTAAGGTTGGGGGGTGGGGTGTCTGTTTGGTTGGTTTGGGTTTTAGTTTCTATTTTTTATTTATTTCAAGCAAAAAGGGAATAAACTGTCTTGTACCAATTTGCTTTTCAATATTAAAAAGTGAAAAGTAGCATCAGATGAGGAGTTACTTTTCGATTGCAACTACTACTCAGTGTACACCAGAGCTAGAAGACCTGCATCCTTGATTCTTCCTTATGCCACCAACATCAGAATAGAAAGTAACCATGACTAGCTGTTGCACGGCCACACTGAACCAGTAGGGTATCCTGCTACACTAACCATTAGGGCTGATGAACAAAGTTGGAAGCATTTCTACACAAACACTGAAAATGAAGTGTTGAAGACTCCTTTAAGACTCCTAGGCCAAGAGTACATCCTCATGTAAAGCAAAGTTCAGTAAATAGCTGATGTATGGATTCTTACTCTACATAAGGTAATGAAGCTCCATAAGCATTATCTTGAATCTAGAGTCTCAGAAAACCTTCTGGTTCTCTGATTCAGAAGGATTTTCCACCTTGCTTGTGATTGTGCTTGAGTGCCCTACACTCTTGATATGAGGTAATTTTAGAGCACTGACATCTTCACATTTCAGTTCTCAGAAAGCAAATCTTCACCAAATTTGAATCCTCACCACATCTTTGTAACAGCAAAGAAATGCCAGAAACAATCCCCAAAATTTTATTCAGAAAGGACGATTTGAAGCACAACACAGAAGTTAATAAATACAGACTAATATCTGAAAAGAATTTTGGCTTAGAGAATGTTAGTGTTAGAATAGTCATCATCACTGGTTGTCTCAGTCAGAAGCTACATGTCCTGGAGGTAAGTGTAGTGATTTGTAACTTAATGAAAGTTCAGTCTTTCCTTCTGTTATCTCAGGCTTGTATGCCCAAGTCTGGAATTCCTTCTCTGTGGGTCTCTGTCTCATACCCCACACTGTAGTATTGTGTGGAATTGTGCCGCAATTTTCAGGAAAGCACACAACATTCACTAGAGTAGCAATAAAAGCCATGCCTCTAAGCAAATTCATAGCAAAAGTGTGATTGGTTTAGACTCTGATCAAATAAGTGGTTATAATATTATGCAGTTTTGTTTGTTGATTTGAAGTACAGAAATATACTATATACACTTCTCATGGCCCACCCTCTCCCACTCTGTGTAAAAGAATAACACTGCCTGTGAAAGAAGTCCTGGATTGCTGCTTTATAGCAAAACACATTCTTCATCATAGTAGTATTCTGCGTCACTCAGTAGATACACTCTCAAACGACCTCTGCTGGATGAAATCATAAATTTACATGTAGGGTTTGAGAGAAATAGCTCTTTTTTCCCAACCTTCCCCCATTTTTTTTTTTTTTAAATATTATTATATTTCTTGTTAAGCCATTCAAAAGAGTCTTCTGTTTAATAGCTTAAAGTAAAACTTAAATAGTTTTCCCTTCCCTTCCCTTCCCTTCCCTTCCCTTCCCTTCCCTTCCCTTCCCTTCCCTTCCCTTCCCTTCCCTTCCCTTCCCTTCCCTTCCCTTCCCTTCCCTTCCCTTCCTTTCCCAAAAAAAAAGGAAAAAAAAAAAAAATGTGATGCTACTGGGACCCACTTATGTGTCTGAAGTCATAGGACTGTGCACTTTGTCTTCCACCCAGTTGTTGGCCTGAAGATATACATTTTTACATTTTTAGGACATCTAAAAAGATCTCAAGATCTAGTACATGCAGAGAGATATTTTTGTTCTAAGAGCATTGAAAAACATGGTCTTACCCAAGACCAACTAGTGCCCTGTATTTCCGAGGCTCCTTGGTCAAAACAAAACATAACAAAACAAAACAAAACAAAACAAAAAACCTTTCTGTCTCCTTTCAGTCTAATGAAAACTTACTATGTTTTCTCACTGGCCCCCAGGGTCCTTCATGTCTCAGGAGCTGTTGGATTCAAATCTTTCTCTCACCCCATCCCAGAAAAATAAATAAATTAATTAAAAATAAAAAAGGAGTGTGAGTGGGTTGGTCTGACTCTGAAGTGAAGATTTCCAGCAGGGTTTATTAGCTCTGACTTGATAATTCGCTTGCTTGGTCATGAAGCTTTGGAGTGAAAGTGATCTCAAGCATGCATACTATGTGTGCTTGTAAATATATCTGTAGGTGTGCCTTGCAGTACTGCGGGCTCTGCACACTTAGGAACCTGAAACTACATAATGTATAAGTACAAGCTTGGGTTTTATTGTAGCTCAGAAGTAACATATTTTATGCTATAATTCTCTGCAGTTTTTCCACATTGTTGATTGCCCTCTTAGGTTTCTATCATTATCCATGCAAAAGTAGTGTCGTGAATGCTGATGACAGAAAACTTGGCACTCCCCATGGCTGTAATTCTACGGTAGCAAATACTGGGAGTTGGTCTGTAATTTGTGATATACAATAACTGTGATAATGGTACAATGCCTGTGGGTAAAGGATGGAGGGAACATAATGAAGCTAATAACTATTTGTTGCATTGTTGTTTTTCTTTTTCTGAATGCATATAGTGCATAGTATTTTAACTGTTTCACAACATTCTCGTGAAAATATTTATAATTATACATTTATATCATCTTCTGCATTTGGTTTCCAAAAGACAGAAATAATTAGACATAATTAGAAATATTAGACAATATTAGGAATATTAGACATAATATTAAGGCTGGAGGCCTGTGACTAGCGGTGTTCCCCAGAGGTCGGTGCTGGGTCCGGTCTTGTTCAACATCTTCATCGACGACCTTGATGAGGGAATAGTGTCTGCCCTCAGCAAGTATGCCGATGACACAAAGCTGGGAGGAGTGGCTGACACGCCAGAAGGCTGTGCTGCCATTCAACAAGACCTGGACTGGCTGGAGAGATGGGCAGGAAGAAACCAAATGAGATTTAATAAGAGCAAACATAGAGTCCTGTACCTTGGAAGGAACAACCCGAAGTATCCGTACAGGCTGGGGGATGACCTGTTGGAGAGGAGCTCTGAGGAGAAGAACCTGGGGGACCTGGTGAACGACAGGTTGACCATGAGCCAGCACTCTGCCCTTGTGGCCAGGAGGGCTAATGGGATCCTGGCATGCATTAAAAGGAGCGTGGCCAGCAGGTCAAGGGAGGTGATCCTCCCCCTCTACTCTGACCTGGTCAGGCCTCACCTCGAGTACTGTGTCCAGTTCTGGGTTCCCCAGTACAAGAAAGACAGGGATCTCCTGGAGTGGAGAGTCCAGTGGAGGGCCACAAAGATGATACGGGGCCTGGAGCATCTTCCTTATGAGGAAAGGCTGAGAGACCTGGGTCTGTTCAACCTGCAGAAGAGAAGACTGAGAGGGGATCTCCTCAGTGTATATAAATATCTGAGGGGTGGGGGACAGAAGGATGTAGCCAACCTCTTCTCAATGGTTTGTGGGGATAGGACAAGGGGCAATGGCTGCAAGTTAGAGCACAGGAAGCTCCGCACTGACATGCGAAAGAACTTCACAGTGAGGGTGATGGAGCGTTGGAACAGGCTGCCTAGGGAGGTTGTGGAGTCTCCTTCTCTGGAGATATTCAAGGCCTGTCTGGACACCTACCTGGGCAGCCTGCTCTGAGGAACTTGCTTTGGCAGGGGGGTTGGACCTAATGATCTTTCGAGGTCCCTTCCAACCCCTACAGTTCTGTGATTCTGTGATAATTTTTTGAACTTTCACCTCTTTTTTTTTTTTTTTTTTTTTTTTTGTCTACAGATTTACATTTTCTATTTAAGGTACTTATTTTGTATTAATAATAAGCAAAGATTAGACACATTTCTACACATTTTAATCAGACAAACTTTGACATTTTAAAATGAGATAAGAACAATGCTACTTCTCTCTACTGTTCTATTTTTAAAGTCTTTTATACTGATAGTTTGTGAGTGGAATTCTGTAGATCTCCTCTGTACAACTATAATATCACTTACGTTCTATTAGAGGGCAGTAGTAGCCCAGAGAACACTAACCAGAGAGGAGGAGACAGTTCCATAAAGTCTTTGCTTGAACTCTCATCTGCAAATAATAGTACAGGACAGTAGGAACTCCCTTAACAGTCCTGTGCTTCTGGGACTAAAACAGTTGCATGACACAAAATGATAATTTACGTCTGTGAATGGCTGCTGGGATGTATCTAGCATATAAGCGACTGCCAGTAATAGCTGAGGATTTGTATCTGGAGCATTAACAGATCTTCATGGTTTGAAGGATTTCAGGTACTTTATACAGCCCATCAGGGAAAAATGATGTAAAGTAGGTCAGGCTCTAGGAGGAAGGAAGCGAGATGGGAACATGACAAAGAAATCATCAGTTGGTACAGACATTAGCACATTGTGATCTCATCAGCTGCTGTGAAGCTGTAACACAGACTTGATAAAGCCTGCCGAAAATATTTTTGTTCATGTACCTGTCAGCGACTCTCTTCTCCATACAGTTGTTACTTCTGACTGCAACGTGTTCTAAAAAAGAATGAACCACATGACGATATGGGAATGTGGTAGTGTAATGTGTATATGAATAAGTAACACATTTTTGATTTTTTATTCTTTTTTTTTTTGGTATAAAATCATATATTAACAAAGATTAAATAGTATGATATCTGTATTTTGCAGTGAGGTGCGTATATGTGACCAGACACTATGTTGGTGGGTAAAACAAGTTTCCTCTCCACCAAAGATAATCCATTGACCAAGAAAATCTGTCCAATTCTTTCAATAATTCTTTCAATTCTTTTTTTTGCCATGTATTTTTTTTATTTTTTATTTTTTTACAAAATCATTCTGCTGGTTTTCAGTACTCATTCTGAATTTCTGAATCCTTAACGAAGATGTGGATAAAAATTATAAATAAGATTTGTATGCAATATTTTTAGATATAATGTTAATTTTCATGATCCTTGGATATAAATACTCTATTTTTTGTTTTATTTATTTATTTATTTATTTTCTTGAGCAAGCCAGTTAATGTATTTGTTCTCTTCATAGACTCCTGTATATGCACACAAACACACATACAACTGCATACATTCATCTCAGGAAACAAATTCTACACAGTAAGACTGATACAAGCATGGCTGCATAGGGAGTAATTCTTATAAACAATAAAGGATTGTAGAAAGTAAACTGATAAATGCAATTAAACACAGAACTCCTTTACAATTAGTTCTTAAGTGCCTCCTACCCAAGTTATTTAAGAATCATCTTCCTCAAACTTAACTTCATTGGTTTTCTTTTAACTTTGTTTAAAAAAAAAAAAAACAAAAAAAAAACACACAACCTTCTTTAAGGTGTTCTAAGAGTTTATTTGTCTAGTGTGAGAGTGTGGAGGTGTGAATATAAAAAGAAATATCTCCTCAATATGTCCCTGCTTATGAGTAATTCTGGCATACATGAAGGTTCATGGAAAAATGACACTTTATAGTAAAAACCATTAAAATTATCTATATGGCTTTTGAAGGAACAGCTGTTACTTAGTACGTTTTTTTTTTTTTTAATTGTTATTATTATTGTTACTTATAGTACTTATTTTGTGCAAGATTATCCAAAATAGTCAGCTGCTCTCCTAAACGTAGTTTATCTTACCTGAAATCTTGTTTCCCCCTGGTATATACTTTATGAAATCAGGATTTTACAAAACATTTTAGCATGTTAATATTTACATATCCTGGGTTGTAAACATATCAGACGAAAATAGAATCTTAATGGGAAAAAAAGTAAGTTTACCCTCATGACAATGTCAGGCATAAAGCTGATTGGAATTTAGGTAGTTTTTCAGTTTTAAAATGAATTCCCCATCTGGGGAAAGGGGGTTGGAAGGCAGTAGTTGGAAATGAAAAGATGTTTTTTTCAAAGATGTGCTTATCCTCTATTCTTTTAGTAAATTCTCAGGACAGGCCACTGACTTGTCTTTTTATTAGATAGCCTGTGATTCAAGGACAGGAGCATGTGGAAGCAGAACCACTCCAGTTCCATCCTGCACCACTCGCAGACATATCATTGAATATGCTAATGGATGCTCACTGGCTCTCTCTCCCATTCTCTTGCTTGCAAGGTTTTATTGCCAGATTCAATAAGGGAGAATAGCACCTTGAGTAACAAAGGTTACCAACAAAATTTTCTTTCCAAAGGTGGGTGATATGAACCACACCTCTTTGGGCACTTTCATCTCTTGTACATGTGCTATAAAAAGGGGTATCGTTTCTCCTACACTGGTATTTTAAAACAAGATTCAGTTCTGCTCACTTCTGTAAATGAAACTATATTTCTCTTTTTGTATAGGCTTTCAGTGCTACATCCCAGGGCATAAGGTGTCTTTTCATAGTTTGGTTTAGAGCTCCAAAATCCTATAAGGGCATGGGATTTCAGAAACTCCTGTCTTCCTCTTTAAAGCTTCAAACTTAGCCTATTGCTGACCTACTGCCAAGATCAGGTAACCTGCACTTGAATACAGTAGTTCTCAGGGAAGCAAATGGTGTTTCTCTGCTCTCCCTTGAACTAATGATGAGTTGATGCTGAGCAGGGGGTCCAGATCCCCCTCAGATGCAACAGAGACAGCTGCTGCATTTTGAGGAAAGTGTGCAAGCCACTATTTTGAACCAGATTACCAAGCCCATGATGTTCCTGACTGAGAAGGATTTCAGGTGTTTAATATCCAGAAGTCAGAGCACTGAAGCATGAGGCATCCTCTTTCTTAGTTATAGCCCTGAGACAAAGTCATCCAAAGCAAGAAGCTGTGTGATATAATCTTCAATTAGAAACACCAGAAAAACTGTGACAATAATTGTCTATAGCCAAAATCATTTCTTAAGTACCATTTATAATAGTTTCTCCAATACATGGCATGAAATATCATTTGCTCTGCTGATCTGGGTATCCCACCGATCCAACAATTTCATTAAATGCTTAATAATCCTTTAAAATGAGCAATGATTAATCTATTCATTTGTAAGTCTTGTTGTTGAATGCAGTGATAGACACCATGTTCTTTCACAGTTAACAAGTGTTAATTCTTGGGCACTGTGACAAGTTTCATTTATCAGTGTTCCTGAGTTACTACTCTTTCCATCAGGGTATCTGCATTTGGACTAAGCAATGTTGTCAGACAAATCCCACACAATTTTTCACAGCTTCATAATCAAAATAGTCTGTGTTAATACTTTGCACTATCAAGGTGTATGAACATGATTCAGTGTTTTGTTGGAAAGGCAGAGACAGGTAAGCAGATTTCTAGATGAAATTCTCTTTAGTCCATCTACTTAATACCATATGTGTCAATTGGTTGGAAAGCTATTACAATTGTTTCCTGAAACAAAAATCATAGTTTGATGAAAAACAGAAGAAAATTGTTTGCTAGGGAAACAGTTACAACATGCCATTATTTTTTTCATGAATAAATTCTGCAAAGTAATTCAGTAAAGTAGTGAAATTAGACTAAAATTTTAAGGAAAGAATATTTACTTCCCTCTCCACAGTCTCCTAAGTTAAAGAGACATAGAACTATTTTCCCAGGGAAAAACTCCAACTCTAAAACTAGCTGGCTTTCTCAGTGCTTTGGTTTCACTTCCAGCAATGACACTGGCCTCTTCAACACTTACAGATTTAAGCTCAACTATTTAATGGCTGATCATTTCAAAACAAAACAAATCAACAAACAAACAAAAAACATTAAGATGAAATGAATTTGAAATAAGGAAAGACAAAGGAGAATGTAAAGTAGCAAGTTCATCAAAAATATGGTCAAAGAAAGAGTCTTAATCTTTAGGTGCTGCTCTTTCAGATTTCACACCCATTAAGGTTCCTTGATTCTGATATCAAAATGAATAGAAGAAACAGTGAAATGAGGTATGCTTTCCCAATTGCATATGCCAACCCATTTGAACCTCTTCCTGTAGCTGAAACATTTCCAACTCATTGCACTGCAAAGTGCCTGATGTCCAAAAATGTGTGTACTTTCGTCTTCCCTCATTTCTTAAATTCAGCTCTTGAGGATTCATTACAAGCTGCTGCTTCTCTGTAACTTTGGTAGGGTTATGTTAATTTCTCAGGTTTGGTAAATGGAAGAAGTCTCTTAGTCACATATGTATAGGGTTTCTCTCCTGTACCTAGCCACTTGTTTCCATGAAATATTTCATTTTCTCAGAAATCTCCACTCCTGGATGATATAGACCAAGGGATTTCAAAGCTAAAAGAGAAAAGAGAGATCCATACAAGTATAAATATTGATCAAAGGTAAAATTGTTGAGCCTGGATTTCCTGAAGAGTCAAGCTAAAAGATATGTAATGGCAAGGTATCTGAGCTTATGAATTGTTATTGCATTTGATAACAATTATGATGTCTAAATGTCTTTAATTTCTGACTTGTCATGTCCCAGATGGACCATGCAAAATCCTTACACTTTGATGTTGTTTTCTCAACCCAAATGTCAATAATTCTTCTAAAGCCACAGGGTTAGATATTGTACTTTTTCATGAGCAGTGTGTTGTTGACTCACATCTATTTGAGTTTTTTTGTTTTGTTTTGTTTTGTTTTCCTGTAATGACTTAATTTGAAATTCTCAAATTGCTTTGTTAACACTGGTTGAGCTTTCCAACAGCCTTGTGAAGTAACATTGTACTTGTCGTTTTAAAAATGAGGAAAGCCATGATCAGAAATTCTGTTCTGGTTGTATTTGAGCTGGAGCAAATGTTTAGCTCTTTCCTGCCCCTGACTACCCAGGCCACCAAAACTAACAGAGGTAGTATCTACCCTAGTTCTGTCAGTGTAGTGTTGCATACTTACAATAGGCTTCCAAACCTGCATTGTTTTGATTGGACTGGATTTATGACATAATTACATGGACAGTTATTCCAGAATAGCTGAGGGGAAGGTAACTTCTGGCAGGTAGTCAATGTTAAACACTTGTAGATTGAAAGGGAATGTTGGTTGAATTGCAATGGAGCTTCAATTCTGACCAAAGCCTTGACTCCATGAGAGCAGTAATCCATGATGATATAATTTAGATATGCTGATATAATAATTTGGGGCACTGTTCATTAGATATACATAAATATGTCTTTCTAGTCCATTTTTACATTTTGTAAGTGAGTTGACACATTTAAATGGACAACCTCTTCTTTAATTGAAACAGTATCAGAAAATGAAGGATTGTTATAGATCCACTGGAATCTCCAGCACCAAAATTTAAGAGTATTGTGGAATAAAATAAATAAATAAATAGCACTTTGAATAATTATTTCAGAAAATAAAAATCCGAAGTCCTAAGTCATTGAAGAACACTCCAAACTCTTTTGTCATAACACACAGCATAGTACAACAAATAAATAAATAATTAAAACTACATAATGATAATAGTTATTGCTTTAAGCTGCTAATCATAATAAATTTCCAGAGTATCATAATTAGAAGTTGTCATGACAGAAGCCTGGTTAATGCAATCTGGCATTTATAAGAATAACTATTTAGTTATCTTTGCATTTCGCTGTAAATGATGCTGAGTTTAGGCTCTATTGTGATCCAGTTAGTCATGCTGATTAATGCTATTCTGTGTGCACAATGCCATTGATTAACTGAGATGACTCACTGACTAAAGACCTATTCAATACAAGTAATAAAGCAGAATCTGACTTATTTGGAAAGAAGTATTGTCCTTAAAGAGCTTATAGAGGCATTCTTTTTGGGAATTATATCACCAAGTTCATGCTGGCCTGCCATTCACTCTCATCAACCATATTAGCAACATACTTTTGTTTAATGTTCTTGTTCAGTCTAAAGTGTAAACTTTAGAGAAACTACAACAAAAGCAATGAGTTTTTGAGCATTTCAAGAAAATAAGTGTATAAGCAAAATGGAGATCAATAAGTAAAACATTCTAAATGAAATAGAACTCAGTAAAAGCCAAAAAATGATAAAGTTAACGATGTCTATTGAGCTTTTAAAGGAAACAAGGAAACTTTGTTCACAAAAGTATATGTTTAAAAGAAGTAATTGACTAGGTGTATAAAGTGGGAAAAATCAATTCAAAGTTTGTTTTTTGCTTGTTTGTTTTTTAATATTTTAAATGTTTTTCAATGGTTTACATGTTTTTTAATGTTTTTTTAATTATTATTTTTTATTTTTTATTTTTATTTACAAGTATTCACTGAGTCCTAAAATGTTACACTTCAGTCAAATGATTTTGTATGTGTGTACATGTATATATATATATATTTCTGCAGTACTGTACAGACTGCAGATACACAATATTATTATTTTTAATGCAATTTTACTTTGGCAATGGATAACAAGGCAATACTTAGGTTCCTAAGTCACCTTGAGCTTTTCTCTATATGCCAGCAATATGCTAAGATCAGATGTAAGTTTATAAACCTGCCCAAGGCAGATCTTTCATAGGCAGATTTTCAGTGAGCTTTTCTGGTTTGTGTGTGATTCATTAGCCTTGATTTCACCATTTGCTTAAAGAAACTCTCCACTAGCAAGAATTAGCACAAAGTTAGTACTTATTTTCATGTCAAATTAAGCCAATGTGAAGTTCTGTTTAGCTTCTCATTTAAGTTGTCCACTCACACATGAATCATGCAGTCTCCCTTCACTTACACAGTATTGCAGTGTTTCCACCACAGAAAACCCTACAGTTTGAGAGTGGCACACCATAAACTGGAGAACATCCAAACTTCAGGCATTCTGTAAATATGATGGCTTACCCAAAACTTTTTTTTTTTTTTTTTTTTTTTTTTTTTCCTGGACAGCTATGTCATCCTTGAAGTTGGCAACTGGCGGTCACAGTCATTCATGAGGGACAGTTATGCCTTTGGCTGACCGAGTTGCAGGGTTTTTCCTGGAGCAAGGTCATGGCATTCCCAGGATGTGCTGGAGCAGAGCTCCACTACTATTGTTTCTCTTCCAATATGGTTCTTTTGATCTGCTGTTCAGATTTCTTTCAGGGCCAGGATGTTTCAGATCATGACTTTGCAAACTGTTCTCTACTTTTGCCTCTTCCATAGTACCCAGATAAAACTTGCAAACAGAAAATAATGAAGATCAATGAGTTTAAACAAGTGTTGAAGATTAATAACATGCCCTGACAATCAACCTCTGAAGACCTGCAGTTTAATATTTAGTAGCATGAGTCCCACATTATCTATACAAGAAATATGTTCAAAGGGAGATCCCATTATATCTAAATGATAATCTTTTCCACTAAAATGTGGGTACGAAAACAAAATGAGCCTTTCTGTGGTGGTTTCACACTGAAGGGCAGCTAAGTTCCAACACGGTACTCTTTCTCTCTCCTCCTAAAAAGAACATGGGAAAAAAAATGACGAAAAAAGGCTCTTGGGTTGAGATGAGGACCTGGAGATCACTACCTGGTTACTATCAGGGGCAAAACAGACTCAATGTAGGGAGATTAATGTAATTTATTGCCTATTATAAACAGATCGGAGCAGTGAACTAAAAGCAAACTAAAAACACCTTCCCCCATCCACTCTGTTTTAACTCCTTCCCCCAGTTGTTGCAGGGGAATAGGTTCTGTGGTCAGTCCATCACACTTCAGCTCCATCAATCCACAGTCATTCTCTACCTGTGCTCCAGCATGAGATCCTTCCCATGGGATGCTGTCCTTCCTGAATTGATACTATGTGGGATAGAACTGCTCCAATATAGGTCTGCACTACAGGGTCCATCCCTCAGGAGCAAACTCCTCCAGCACGGGTCCCCCATGGGCAGCAGCTCCCCCAGACCCCCTGCTCCTGCGTGGGCTCCACTCCACAGGCTGCAGCTCCAGCCCCGGGCCTGCTCCTGCAGGGGCTCTCCATGGGTCACAGCCTCCTCCAGGCCACATCCACCTGCTCCACTGGGGGCTCCTCCATGGGCTTCAGCGTGGAGATCTGCTCCATGTAGGACCCATGGGCTGCAGGGGGACAGCCTGCTCCACCAGGGGCCTCTCTGCAGGCCGCAAGGGAACTGCTGATGCGTGCCTGGAGCACCTCCTGCCCTCCTGCTGCTCTGACCTGGGGGTCTGCAGGCTGCTTCTCACACTTTTTCACTCCTCTCTCCCTGTTGCTCAGCAGGTTTTGTTTGTTTGTTTGTTTTGTTTTGTTTTCCCATTGCTTCAGTCTGCTCCCCCAGAGACCCAACTAGCACTGCTCACTGGCTTAGCTCTGGCCAGCAGCAGGTCCCTTTTGGAGCTGTCTGGAGCTGGCTCTGATTTTACATGGGGCAGCTGCTGAGTTCTGCTCACAGAGGGCACCACTGCTACCATGCTGCACCATCAAAAACTTACCACATAAACCCAATACACTTTTTCAGCTTTAGGTTCCAGTTCACACTGCTGCATGATGCCCATCTTTTGCATAGGAACTGGGCAGATAGAGAAAGATAACTCAGGCACATATGTCTCCCTCACTGCAGAAGAACATGGATATAAACTTGCACATGAGTCTAGAATGCAGTTATCCACAGTGTCTCAAAGTTGTCTTGAGAATGTATTTTATCAGAGGATTTATGTTCTTTTAGAAGGACAGATTGAAAGAAAACAGAGTTGGCAAGTAATTTTTCTTATTCTGTGGGTTTGTTGTTGTTGTTGTTGTTGTTTGTTTGTTTGTGTTTTTTTTTCAACAGAGGAGGGATTGTGTTTCTCCATTTCATCAAGCAGATAAAGCAAGTCGGTAATTGACTCATAGCTAAATCTTTTGTTTGTCTAAGAATTCTGTCTCTTCATAGATAAATGTTAGATGACCAAATCAAAATCAGAAAATATTAAAAATATAAAAATAAAATAAATAAATTAAAAAAAAAAAAGAGAGAAACTTTCATTCTATATTGAATTTATTCCTTATATAGCAGACTTTTATTCACTGATAATGATTAGCCTTCAAGATGTAAAGTATATGCATTTCAAAGACAATTAATTTTGATTCAGTAATGCTCAACTAGGTAAAGTAAAAGATATGTAAAAGATATGTACTGCAGAATGGATTTTTTTTTTTTTTTTAATGGAAAAATTTAACTTCAAAGGGGTTTATTTGGTTTCAATAGTCTAAGCTTATCAATGTAACTTCAAGGATAATGAAAATGTATCTGATTCCGAGACTTAGAATTAGAGATTTTGAGCTAATTTGCTGTCTATTAAAGACAGCTGTCTTCTCAAGCCACTCTTTTTACCTGTCCAGAAAAGCAATACCTATCCATGCATGGAAATAATATGTATATATATAAAATCTTCAAAATATTATTTCAAGATTTTAAGATTATAAAGGATTTTTTTTCCCTCTTAAATGTTAAAATGTCTGAAATGGAATATATTATAAGAGGAAAAAATATCCTGTATTCTAAACAAATACAATCGTTGGAAAAGTGTTGATATTTATGAATTTGAATGAAGAGTTCTCTTACTTCACAGCAGATCTCTTTGGAAAGATGATGCAGCTGTCTAAAATTTTAAGTAATTAGCTATCAAAGTATCTTCAGTTAAAGTCAGCCATTCTCACCGGTAATACGGAATCACATATTTGGAAGACTGAAAGCACATTTTCGCCCACAAATTTCTCCCACTTAAATTAACATGTGGCAGTGGACAGCAAAACCTATACTATCCATCTACTGTGTAGAGCTGTTTAGGGTGATCATGGAAATCGCATAGTGTTTCCAACACAAACCTAATTATCAATGCAGAGATCTGGCAAAATATGATCCTTTGCTTAAACTGCTTTTAGATGAGAAGGAAAAAAAATCCGTCCCTGGGAATGTCTGATTTTCTTCAGTTAAAATGAATTTAATGTAATATTTAACAAAACGTAACATTTCAGAACAAATAACATTTTTATCACTACTAACTTGTCATCCTGTACTTTTACTCCACATGATTTACCTTCGGAATAAATACCAGGAATATTAAAAAACAAACAAACAAAAAAAAAAAAACCACACACACACACAAAACAAACAAACAAACAAAAAAACCAACACAGTGTGACATCTTTAGTGCAATCAGGAGATATCTTAAGTCAAATGTGGTGTGTTAAGGGCTGTTCTAGAGAAATCACATTTATGCTTTCTCAGACTCTAGTTCTTAAAAATTTCACTTTAATACCTTCTTGACAATGTTTGTAGAAGGGTTAACATTGGATACGTAGTAGCAATTTATTTTCAAAATCTTCAATCTTCTGAGTTTACTAAAAATTAATAAAAATTGTATTTAGTTGAATTAACCGATTGTCTGAACATCTTGATTTAGATTAACATTCATTTTATTTATGAATGCATAAACTTAACAAATACAGGAAGGAAGGAAGGAAGGAAGGAAGGAAGGAAGGAAGGAAGGAAGGAAGGAAGGAAGGAAGGAAGGAAGGAAGGAAGGAAGGAAGGAAGGAAGGAAAGAAGGAAGGAAGAAAGATTCTCTGCATCTTAGCTTTTAAAGGATTTGTAACTGCTTATATTTCAAAGCAAGAAAATTCTGTTTATGTGCTTAAATATACAATTAAGAATTTAACTTCAGTAAGTCAGATTTTAAATGTTGCAATCCAATGCTGTCATTTTCATTCATATTTCAAATCTGAAGACCACAGTTCTAACTCTTTAACCTTTAGCAGTGAAATGCTATGAAAACACTAGGAAATCATGCTAAGGTGTCATTCAGGAAGATGACTTCGTTGGTGGGAAATTGGTCAGTAAAGGGAAAGTCTAGAGGCACTCAGCAAACTGTGTCGGAGAAATAAGCATCCCTGTTGGGTGTTCCCATAATTCAAAGGCAGGGGAATACTCTGAAGTTTAGTTCAATGACAGGACCAGGAGTTCACTGTCATTAAATTAATTAATTAACTTATTAAAACAAACAACCAACCAAACAAAAAACAGATTAAATAGAGATGTTCACAGCCTTTACAACATGCCTTTGCACTTCAGGTTGATGGTAAATCTTGGAAGGAAACAGGTACCAAAAATAGAAAGCACTTTACAGCAATACAGTTCTGACTGAAGCTCTTCCTTGAGCCCCTTGCAAAAGTTTGCTTCAGACATTGACTATAAAATTATGTTTTATATATAAACATATAAATGGTTTATACTTTTCAGGTTGTGAGAATTTAATTACTTTAACTGAAAAATATTTCTTAATTCCAAAAGAGGACTTGCAATAACATTACTGGATAAGATCAAATCACATGTTGAGTAATCTAAATTCAGTAGTGTCTGAGCAACATGATGTAGCTTGCTTTAATTAATTAACTCCTCAAAAATTGCAACAGTGAACATCCAGTTGAGAGAGCAATTAATGTCTACAACAAATTATGTCAACATTCTGTTATGTTTTATTCATATATAACTTCACATAATGTAATTAGAGATTAAGGGCTTATAATTCTGCTGTTATTTACTCCCTGCACATTGCACACTTCATTGACTAATTTGAACCCCCAAAAAATAAAGATATAAGACTTTCTTATTTCAATTACCTGAATTTGATGTTCTGCTGCCTGTGGTTTTTATGTTTATATGGGAAGACATGTCAGAAACCCTGCAGCATGGTATGGCATGTTGAATAAGAATTAGAGAAAGCTGAAGAAAGGTTTGCTTGCTGCAAAATAGAAACACACCATTCTTTATGAACTAGGAATGTTCTAAGAAAAAAAAAAAAAAAAAAAAAAGTAGAGCTTCTAATTTTTAAATTGGAATTATGATATGCAATTCAGATTTCCAGATTTACTTAACCTTGTGATCTTTGCCATTTGAATCCAATCACTAAATGGACTGTTTTATATTCTTTCCATATACGTAACCAAAACAGAGATTTCATCGGCATATTTTGTTATCCCCTTAACTAATGTTGGCAATTCATGATTTGTAATAATAATTATTAGTATGGATATTACAGTAGTTCCTATAAACTTTATCCAAAATCTCCGTTACAGGAAGAACTGTAACAATACGATATCAAACTCAAAACTTTTCCCAAGGGTTTGGTAGTTAACTGGTCAAAATCTTTGAGCAAATAAGCAGTATTTCTATAATGAAGAATACATTTATTAAATATATTAAATTGTTTGCGAAAGATCATATGATTAAACATTGTTCTTAATCACTTAGGTGAAAAGTTGCATGTTTATTGATGGTAGCCTTACTCTGAAGAATGAGTCATATTTGTGAAGTACCATAAATATCAACATTAAAAATCCTGACTATGTTTGCATTTTCATTTGTATTTTTCATGGTTCTTGGTAACTACAGCAAATGAGTATTAGTCAATCAACACATTTTACAGGAAGGACTTTTCTTTCAGTTGACATAGCTGATTTATTTCAGTCTATCATCATGCTATCTTGCACTGTTGAAATTTCTTCTTGTTCTCCTTCAACTTCGTAACGCTTACCTTATTTTTCAAATTTACTGAAGTTTGAAGTTTATCCAGTTGAAAAAACTGGACCACAGTTACCACAGTTATTATGCTTTTCCAGTGCAGACTGGAATTTTGGGTCTACATCATTTGTTCAGCAGACAATGTTTCTATTTACATATTTACCTGTTCTTGGTAATATAAAATTTTGTTAACCTTAAAATTTTTGTTCACATTGCGATCCAACACTTTAAGTCTAAATTTTGACTTAAATTTTCCCAGCAGGGCTAGGGAGGTGATCGTCCCCCTGTACCCGGCTCTGGTGAGGCCGCACCTCGAGTACTGTGTTCAGTTTTGGGCCCCTCGCTACAAGAAGGACATCGAGGTGCTTGAGCGGGTGCAGAGAAGGGCGATGAAGCTGGTGAGGGGCCTGGAGAACAAGTCCTACGAGGAGCGGCTGAGGGAGCTGGGCTTGTTCAGCCTGGAGAAAAGGAGGCTCAGGGGTGACCTTATTGCTCTTTACAGATACCTTAAAGGAGGCTGTAGTGAGGTGGGGGTTGGTCTATTCTCCCACGTGCCTGGTGACAGGACGAGGGGGAATGGGCTTAAGTTGCGCCAGGGGAGTTTTAGGTTGGATGTTAGGAAGAACTTCTTTACTGAAAGGGTTGTTAGACATTGGAACAGGCTGCCCAGGGAAGTGGTGGAGTCACCATCCCTGGAAGTCTTTAAAAGACGTTTAGATGTAGAGTTTAGGGATATGGATTAGTGGGGACTGTTAGCGTTAGGTCAGAGGTTGGACTCGATGATCTTGAGGTCTCTTCCAACCTAGAAATTCTGTGAAATAAAATCTACAGAGTGAATAACATCTTCTTTTAATTTACTTTTTTTCCTAAACAAACAAACAAACAACAACAACAAAAACCACATAATTTTATGATTTTAATATGTCATAAAAGTTGAGTGGAATTTCCTTGGCAAAACCTACAGCTAAACAACAAGGGAGAATAAGAACCTTGTTTAATAGTTTAAAGAATGCTCTAAATATTTCCTCTGCATTTGTTTAATACAAATTTTAACAGACTTTTTATGCCATAGAAATAAACATGTAAAAATTTCTCTATTCAGGACCTCAGAACTGATCTAATATTTTGTTACCGAACAGCAACGACATTCTGTGCTCAATTCTATACGAATACTCTTTATCCACAACTGAATTCAAAAAGTCCCTGGCCATCAAGAGTTTGCCATATGAGCCTAACAGGTGAAGAAATACCTGAAATACAAGGTAAAAAATGAGAGATTTATTTGACTCATACAGGTATAGTCACAACATAACATCTGTTTATCCTGTTTATAGACCTTAGAGGAGAGAAGAATTTTAGCTAGAGATTTGAAGTTGATTAACACAATAACACAGCACAGTCTTAGAAGGAGTTGTTCGAGTACATCAATTGTGCAATGGAAGAAAGCATTCAGATATTTGAAGGAAAATTGACTTGATGGGTGATGCAGGCTGGCATTTTCTGGCACATTCAACTTGAAGACTCAGTATCAGATAAATGATGGGATCTAGGATTGGTTTCTAATTAAGGGCTTTAAGAGAAGAGACCAGTAGTTTATAATTATATGTTTGAATCTAGCATTTGTTTCTTCTGAATAGAAATGGAACTTTTAAATTTGCTTTCCACCAACAACTGAACTAGTGTAATTCCATTCCCCAGTGTTTGCAGGATGCACATAAACAAGCTCTACAATTATGGCCACAGCATATTTATTGAAAACTGTGAATTTCATAGAAATCACACTTTCAGTCTTTCATTTGAACCTGAACAATGACTGTCTGTATTTAAATCTCTTGTGATTTTATAGTTATTAAAAACTACAGCTATTTTTCTGCTAACCTGAGGAACAGTAGATCAACCTATATTTTGTCACCTTCTTTCAGCAGACCAAAGTGTCTATACAATATAATCTATTCCTTTTAAAATTCTTCAGAGGAAATATTCTCTTTGTGACATCTTCTTGAGTAGCCCAGCCCAATACAAGGGTTTAAATTTCTTCCCACTCATATCTGAGTTTGATATGAGACAAAGGTATTTTTGTCTTTTCCTACTGTAAATCAGCTGTGAAAGCAGGCAATTTAATAAGGGCTGGTGTTAAATATGGAAGACTGGATCTCATGGGGCATCTCAAATAGTATACAGTCAATTGAACCAAGCCCCTAGTCAACACAGACAATGAAGAATAGAGACTATTTTAAGTCACTCTGAGACAGACACCTATGCAGTCGTCAAAAAGGCTGTTTAGACACCATTGTCTGTATCAATGAGCTTTCCGCTGGTTACAATGAGAATTCAAATGCAGAAAACTATAGCAGGCGGGTAGATTTCTTAGTCTTCAAATGCATTCTGCCTGAGAAGCTATTTTGGCCTAGTGAAAATAAAACTTTAAGGTTTTCTTTGTTTTATTCCTACATCTGCAACTGCTAGCATCCTTGGTCCCCTGGGTACTGGAGCCCCAAGACAACAGGATGAAGTGCCCCTTTCCCCTCAGTGTCCCTTCTGTTGGGCTTACAGTTATTGTCCCAGATCTTCAACCTGCAATGCCTGTGCTTCTAATGCCTGTGCTTATGGTGGGTCTTTTTTTTTTTTTTTTTTTTTTTTTTTTACCATTTCTAACAATATGTTTTGCATTCCTTAAGATGATTGATAATCTGACTCCCCCCTCAGCCTCCCTCCCCCCCAAAAAAAAATTAAAAATAAATAAAAAATTAACAATTAAACCTCCCACCTTATGTCAAACAGAACTTAATCTTTAGAGTGACTTTCAAAGCTGTAGGGTAGTCTTTGTAAATGAATTTCCTTGTTACATGATAAAAATTACAGTGCAGTTCAAAAACCTAATTTAGGGTATATGGACTTTCAGGTCCATAAATCATTAGCATGTCCTTCAGCTGAAGTGTGCTCACCACTTCACACAGATGTAATGTAATAAATAACATAACTATATAAAATATAAGGTGCAGTAACAGACTATTAAAAATCAAATTCAAGACCGGGCTTATACATACATATAAAAAGCCATTTTATTGGGATAACACTATGATATAAAACTTAAAATTGTATTAAAATGACTTATGCTTTCAGACCCTCTTTAAAGGTTGAGTTCAGTTAAAATGAGGGAGACATTTTAACCTACATAAATGCCCCAGCACATGAATGTACACCTTTGAAATTATGTTCTTTTAACTCTTGCTGATTACAAAGTCTTACTCGTGCCTAGTCTACCTCATTATACTCTTTCAAAACTGGTATAGAGCAGAACCAAAAGTCCTGATCTTTTCTCTTGAGGTATAAATATTAAAATCCCTCTGCATGATTTCCCTCACAGAGAAGGGCAAAAGATGCCCTCATTTTCCTCAGTGTCTTGCCATCAAGTCATTGAGACACTGATGGAAATTCTTGGGATGTATATCTGGGTAAAGAATAGACATCATGTGAGATGCTCGATAGCTGTAACTCATTATTTAACCAGTAAAACAATCCTTCTCACAGATGTACTTAGTTCTTAGTTTCTCATTGGTTTGTGTAACCATTAGGAATAGCATGACAACCTGGCTTGCCATCAGAAAATCAGATTCAGTATCTGTTATTGTTCACCATCCCTGCCTTCCAGCAATTGTATTCTTGTTCTCACCTTTATTTTTCCATGCTACAGAGTCTAGGTTTCACCGTTTCTTTTCCTCTGTTGTTTTTAGCTTAGTACTTCTTACACTATATATATATATATATATATGTATAATGGAACTGGTGGAATCACTTCCATTTTTTAAAAATTGTTTCTAACTATTTCTATCCAAAAGATGACTAAAAATTAAGTTCTGCTGGAACACAACTTGCAGCTTTAAACTGTGAACAAAATTCATCTAACTGGGACCCTGAATTGACCTGGACAAAGATTATCTCTGTTCTTATTTGTAGCAATGCCTGAGTGCATTTGCTATATGTTCAGGGTCTCAAATGATAACTTGCATCTTGAAATTGGATAAAAAAATAGTAAGCTTTGAGACATATGCCAGATGGAGGAAGGTTGGAGAACAATATCTTTTTAATGTAGCAATAAAAAGTGGTAAGCAAATTGGTATGCCTGCAAAATGTTGATATCACCAAGCTAATGCCAGTTGAGGATAGTACAGGCACCCCAGGGCAAGGATCACTCTGAAGTGGTAAATTCTGTGGAGACATATGGCTTATTAACTCACCAAATACAGTTATCTGAAATCCAGAGGAAAGTTAGACTCTGCAATGCACTAAGGTGTGTGCAAGCACTGGGGTCTTTGCTGTTCAATGTACTATGGACATGCTGCATGCTGTTTGTGGGGTTACTCTGGGTCGTGCCTGCGTGCACAAGGGGAAGGGTCTGGGGTGCCTGCGAGCACAGTGGGAGGGGTCCTGGGTTCCTGGGTGGGACGCTTTTGCGCTATATAAGATACTGTCACGTAGCAATAAATTGGGCTTACGGCACAGAACGCTGGTCGTTGTGTCCGTTTGTCCCGGGGTTTTCAGTTGGGTTATCCGACACTATTTGTCTAGCAGTACTCTTTTCTTTTGTCTAAGTAAACACTGTTTTGCTTTCACTGTTGTTGTTACCTGATTTAATAGCTTGTCACAGCTCCAAAAGTGAATTCAACTACAAGATCCAAATCTGAGCATATATTTTGGTGAAATATAGTTTATGAAGCTCATCTAAAAATGAATGAAATTGTAAACCTCTGATCTGATTTGAAAGAAAGCCTTCTGTTTCTACTTTTAAAGAAATATTTGCAGGAAGACTGAAATAAGTCTCTGTATTATCATTTACTGTAAAGTATAACTGTAAAGTCACTATGCTTGGAGTCACTATGCTTTCTCCCCAAACCACTGAATTTATTTACTTTAAATATATTTTGCAATATTCTGCAATTAAAAACCTTCCTACTTATCATATCCTTGATTTGCCCCTCTTTTCCCATCTTCTATATAGTAAGGTAGGAGTGTAATCTAATCTAGATATCTAATCCATGAATATAAAGTCCCTTTGCAGTCAGTGGAAAGAGACAAGCATTTTAGAAGAGAATTTCATGACATTTTCAAAATCAGAGTCCCACTCTGCAATTAAGAGGCAAATCTCTCAGGGGGTATTTAAGGGAGATGCTGGGCATGGCACCTACCTAGGCTACTGAAGTCAAGAATACTTAATATGAACACCTTCTATATTGATTAATAATATTGTCTTATCTTAAGTGAGTCCAAGCTCCAATCCTTGACAATTCAGCAAAGATAAATCCAAAACATAGGTGAGAGGAACCCAGGCTTGTGTGCTTGTGTGCAATTTGTTAATGTTTATCTACTTAATTACTTACCTCAAATTCTTGTTGAGCACCTGTTTGATTGCCATGTTGTTGAAATTCTGTGCTCATAATAAAAGTTCCAAAGAAATGCAGGTGTTTCTAACAACTTATATAACATTTTAATTTCTAGCTATGAATGTAGTTTATAAAGTACTTTACACACGCATTTTCATCTCTCTCTCTCTCTCTTTTTTTTTTTTTTTTTTTTCATGCAAGGATTCTAGAGGCCATTTATGCTTCATGTGCTCTGGTTTGTCCAGTGACAAGTTATGTTTTGACATTCTTCTCACACTGTTCCATTAGACAGAAACCACATCTTCCTAAAGTAATTGTGATATATGCATTCCTTCTGAACTGTATAGCACCCAAGAAAAAAAATAAATCGTTATTCTCCTTCCACTCTCAGATGATGTTAATTAATGAACACCCCATTTGTTCTCCTACATGGATTATATTGTTATTTTTTTCATTCCCTTTTAATGTTTGTAAGGTGTGTAAAAAATGAAATAAAACACAGCACACTCACTAATGGACCACCTCATGTAAGGGGAGTAGGGTATTCAGGACTACAGGGAGAAGATGTGTTTTATTGCAGAAGCTCTGTTCTATACTACAGCCCCATCTGCCTATGCTAGACCTTTGGACGACATCCGACAGTGCAAGCTGAAACAATGATCATTCAGAAAACACTTTAACAGATCAGATAAATAATCAGACCTAAACCAGATGGTGCTGTGAAAAACAAATATATATATATATTTTTTCTACCAGTTTTTGAATAACTACTGTTTTAATGCTGACAGAAACTGAACACAAAACTTTCTTACTACAAACTCTTCTACTGCCAGGTGAGGGATGCTTTCCATTATTTTTAGATTAAATGTAATTTTAGATTAAAATTAGATTAAATGTTCAGACTGCTTTTGTTAAATTATTTTCCTATGACATAATATTTCGAGTATAAGATAATGTCAGTATTAAAGATTTTTTAAATTTTCTTTAGTAAGATCACCCACCTAGAAAAGCACTCTGCTTCCCCAGATATGTACCTCTACTGTTGTGATATCTGACAAGGACTTTTTTATTCTGTGTATATAGAAACTGCTACAGTGTTTAAATTTATGAGATATAAATATTTCAAATTCTTTGTATAAAGGATTTAATTGAACTCCCACTGCAAATTAGCAGGAAGCCATTGAGTTTTCCCAAGTGTATAGCAACTACACAACCACTTACACTAAATAACTGCAGGTTGATATCCTTGGGATGTTATTTTTTCTTTCTATTTCTTCTACTTCATAAATTTTGAATTTTGCTATACTCCCACTAGTTTCATTGTCTGACAATTTTTCAAAACATATCGAAAAACAATAATTATTTAATACCAAAAAAACCTATTTTATAAGATAATTATGTATCAATTCATAATTGATGCAAAGGTCCCTCTGCAACCTAAAAACAATGGGAGAGACATTTTGCCTAAATTATTCTTGCTAGATCAGTCCACTGAACGTACAGAAAAATAGTTTTCAATTCTTATTTACAGTAGCAGAAAACTTAGCAGAGTTGAATTTTTATATATAGTTTGATCATTTTCATGTGTTATTATTTTTAGATTTAGCCCTTTGACAGTGCTAAAATATGATGATCATTTCCAGCATTTTTTGCCAGGTCTTCCAGACAGGTATGAAATTTAAGGCCTAGTGTTCTTCTCCTCTTATGATGATATAAATCAGGAAGAATATTATTTCATTCAGTGGAGATGCTTCAGTGTAAAATTATATGTTGATCCTGTTATCAACCATTGCTTTAAAAATATTACTGATAATACTATTTTATTAATATTGCTGCACTTAATGTTGGTATTTTTATATTTCCCCCCCCCCCAAAAAAAAAAACAAAAAAAAAAAAAACAAAAAAACAAAACACGCAACAAGCAGACAGGACTGAGGTACAACTGTACAAACCACATACTTGCAGTCTACCATCATCCTAACATTTTGGAAAATGTACTGCCTCCTGTCAGTAATGTTTTGGTTGTGCAGAATAATTATCTGTTTTGCTAATCTGTAATTCCAGTTCTGTGGGACAGTTCACGTGCAATACATTTCTGGAATAGATAATTCTCTACAATCAGATACCACTTGAGAACACGTAGGGGAAGGGAAGGTGGAGGGTGAACAACAGGCAAACATAGCAGTAATGTGATCTTGTACAGTTTAGTAGTGAGAGTGACTTGGTCATTCTGAATAATTGAAGCTTTCTGATGTAAATAAATTAGCACTAGTCTCCATCTGTCTTATACTTGCTTTACTAATTACTAGTAGGGAATGTGTGTGAATTATTTATTTATTTATTTATTTTTCTCACTACTGGAAAAAGGAGGCTTACATCTTCTGCTTTGTCTAATACCTGAGATTTACTAGCCCAGTGTTATTAGCTTTCTTATTTACTAGAAGGTGACAAGAGTAATTCATTTCATGTTTTGCTTTGTATTTTAATTTTTTTTTCTTCAGTCCTTCAGCAGGCTGGAAGATCTTTAATGTAATTCTGGCCTTTGCATGCAATACTGTGAACAGATTGGTGTTGTCAGGGAATTACATCCAATCTGTGTTGAGCTTTGAAGAGGAATTGTTTATGATTAGGCGATTTACACTTGAAGTGGGCAGAAGATGGCAAGGCCTATAATTAGAAGGAGGGAAATTTATCTCCCAACAGCATGTTCCTCCCTCTGAGCAGAGCCCTAGAGTCAGGAAAGGGCAGATGTAAACACACATCTACTCCAAGCTGACTGATTCTGCACCTGGGTTTGATTGAGTCTAGGTTGTTGCTGCCAGGAACAACAGTTGGACTTCAGCCTGGTTAGGGAAGGCAAATTCTGTCACCACTGTCTTCTTTGCTTACTTTATCTGCTTTGTTTTCTAAAACATTTTGTTAAAGCACATCTGCCTCTTCTACCTCAGTTGGCCAAATGTGCATCAACAAGGTTCAGCACATTATCTGCTCTTGGATTTCAGTTGGACACAAGTAACCCGCAGAACAGAAAAGGAAGCAAAAAGCCCCAGAACAGCCATGCTATGACAGACTATTTGTTTTCTGTCCGAAACTGAACAAAATAACATTGTCAATGCTCCAATCCTTTTTCTTAAATCTGTACAGCACTATTGCTGTTCTTTTGCCTGTAACTCTGCCTGTGTATCCCTTAGGATACAGCAACATTGCTCTCCCTGTCCCCAGCAGGGGACAGTGGCTATTAGCCTCTTACAAGTGTGCCCCTTGTGCATACCAGTCTAGAGAATTCTATTGGTATGAGCTTGTCCTCCCAGAACAACAAATGTCATCTTGCAAAACTTTTCAAGAAACAAGGACTCATGGGAGTCCAAAATTTGTTTCTAATGTGAGTATTCAATTCTTAAGTGCTTTTCTTCTCAGAGCAGTCCAAACAACCAACAGATTATTTTATTGCCATTTTAAACACTGCGTAAGGACTTGCAAAGTTCAGAATTTAGTTTAGATAAACTTATGAAATGATAATCTTATTACTGTAAAATTGACTCCATCTAAGTGTAAAATAACAAATGTTATTCCAAATGTAATAAAAAATGCAATAACATTTTTAGATGGACAGAGGGGAAAAAATGTAAATGTTAAATATATATATATATATAAAAAAAAAAAAAAAAAAAAAAAAAAAAAAAAGCTCTCTAAAGGACACAAGCTATTATGGTTTTTTTTTTGTTTTTTTTTTTTTTGCCATCCAGGAAGGTGTTTCTTGTTGAGCTTTTTTCCTTCTCCCTCACTACAACCTTGAGAAAAATAAATCTTTTGGAAATGCATCGAGAAATATTTAAGAATCAAGAGAAGGACACATGCTGCCAGACTCTCTGCAGCAGATTTTAGATGCAGACACTCTGCATCTAAAAAATCCCTTCCAATCCCCAATACTTCTAGTTTGTCTGATTTCCCAGACAATCCAAAGCTAGTACCTATCAAGAAGCTGTTGAGAACAAAGAGGGAACAGTCAGATGGTTATTTTCTGTTAGTGTAATCAGTTTATGTGCATCTCGTAAAGATTTTTCTTTTTTTTTTGCAAGAAACTCATTTTGTACATAACCTTTAAAACCGTTTTTTTTCACTGTCTCCCATCTTCCATCAGACACACAATTTCTCACAGAAGAGATATACTATAATTTGTTTCCATAGCTCACAAAGGATTTTCTGCAGGATACTTTGCAGCCATAAAAGAAGACTAATTATATTCCATTTTGAGCTGTTATAGAGGACAACACAATTGTTTAAAGTGTCTTCAGCCTTCCCTGTGCTCTGCAGTAGGACAGATGTTTATGGAGTTAGTTGACCTCTCTGACTGACCAGCAGTTCTAGTCCAGGAGTGCTGTTAGTGCTTATTGAATCTGAAAAAACAAAAGAAGTGGTTTTACAGAGACTGCCATCTTCAATAATACAGGAAACGACAGGTTATTTATTAAATACGTACCTTTAGGAAAGAACTACAGAATCAATCATAGAGTCACTTAGGTTGGAAAAGACCTCCAACATCACCATGTTCAACTATTAAATCTCCTAATCTTCTAGTTGTTGATATTTTTTCTAACAATGACTGAAAAAGGAAGCAACAATTTTTTTTTTAACAAAATTTAACACTTAGCATAAGATTTAACAATTTTTTTAAAAAATGTCTATAACTCAAGAACAAAGCTGAGACGAAAACAGAGGGGAAATAATAATAGGATTTTATTATCAAAGTGAGCACTGAGCAATTGAATTCTCCAAACACCTTCACTATGGGAAAATAATAATTTAATTAATAATAAAATAAAATAATAATTTTAAGATAATAATAATAAACACATGCACACATATATATAATATACATATATGTATTATATACATATATATATGTATATATATGTATATTTATATATATATTATATATATAAAATCAAAGTATAGGACTGTGCTGTGGAAAAAAATCATGATAAAATGTAATAGCAGAATTCATTTTAATTATTAAAAGGGCTTTAAGTTTGAAAAAAAAATAAATCATAAAAATCTCCCCAAAAATGATGTTTTTAAAAGTATTTGTGAAATCTGAGCATTAAAACATGTCTCAAAGACCTTTCATGTTCAATAACAGAAGTAGATTACAAGAGAAAGAACATACCAGTTCTGTTGATCACAATTTAAATGATATATTGTTTTTCCTACTTAGTTAAGTGGCCAAAACCTGGCAGCAAGGCCATTTTTTTCACAAGCCTAAAGCGTAGTTTTCTATTACCAGCAAAATTGGCTTAAGCATCATGACTTTCATATTCTCCTTCTATTGGATTTAGAAACATTGCAGAAATTTTCAGTCAGATTTTCAAGGTATTTAAGGACATAGATTTCAAAAACAGAACATTCCTATCTCCCACTAAATGCCCCTTTTTAGATCACTGTTTTTTAAAATCTGCTGTATAGTAACTTCCTGGCAGAGCATTTTTGTTCCTGATAACATATTGCAGCTGGGGAGATAAATGCTGATTTTTATTTTTATTTTTAAATTTCATTGTTTGACTGATGCCAAATATTTAAGTCCTTCTCTGACTAATAAGAGACTTTCTGGATGAGTGACAAAGTTGGAAATATCATAGACCTGCAGGTCAAATTTTAAATAATGCAGAGTGAGAATTCCTGAATATCACTAGAGTGTTTTAATTATTTTATGGTTGCTATTTGATGATTGTGAGCATTCTGGGTCTAGCAATTTGTTCTGTGCAGCAGGAAATGGTACACAAGCTACTAATCATTCTGCACTCCAGCGTGAAGATTAGGTCTCTAATATTAAATTCTTTAGAAATTAATTTTGTAATGGGAAGGTTGGATACAGCCATGTTGTAAGTGGTTACTAGAGCTCCACTGCAGTCTCATCTACACTGCTGTCTCATCTTCCTCTAGAGAGTGGGCTCTGCCCCATTGCTCCAGCCATTGCTCCATGGAGAGTTAGCCTGCATCTGGCAGAGGCACAGCACCTGCAGCCCTACTAGCTTTGAGGCAGCTCTGTCCCTCTTCCCTGCCACAGCGCTGGCACCCTTTCAACTCCCAATACAGCACCAGAGCTCCTCTGTAAAGCCAGAAGCTGCAGGGATGTGCTGAGTGGACTGAGTGCCAGCACCGCAGCATGGGAGTCAGGACTAGCATGAAAGAAAAAACCTTCATGGTCTGCCCTGCAAATCTGTGCTTGGCATTACATATTCAGCATCCAAATGCCTGGTGAATCACAGGTCACATTCATTAATTTAGGCTTCACTTCAGCTAGCTGATTAAACACATAAACCAAATGAAAATTCCCCTTGATTTCAATTAGATCATTCAATTTAAACCTAGGCAAATGCTAATCTTTGCTACACTAGGGCCATTGCTGTTCCATAATAAAAACTATGACTTCATTTGAAGGGACAAAAATGGATAGAGAAGGCTGTCTGCTAAAACATACAAGTCAAGATATGCTCAGACCCAGGATTTATCTCTTGTGTTTGTTCTCTGTAGGCTACAAACACAGCCTAAGCAGCTAAATAAAATAAAATGTAGCATTCTGGGGATAAGATGGGGCTGACTTCTGTTTTATTGTAACTCTCCCCCTGGGAGTTGAGGCAAAATCGCACTGACCAAAATGGTGAATCAAATGATTATTCTGGATGTGTCATCCACCTGTGGATGGTCCATTGAATGTAGTTGTTTTGGCATTTGTCAATATCCTCAACTGTGGATGACAGAGCTACTAAATACTGTGGTGGTTTTACCGTGCTGGGCAGCTAAACCCCACAACCGCTCTCTCACTCCCCCTCCTTTAGATGAGGAGGGGGAGAAGTAAAGCAAAGAACAACTCACGGGTTGAGATATGGATAATTTAATTAAAGGGAAATAATTATAATAATTAAATAAAGACTACCATGAACTAAACAATTTAACTAAGGGGAAATAAAAAGGGAAAGGGGAAAAGGGAGGGGAAAAGGAAAAATAAAAAGAAGGGAGGAAAACAAACAAACAAAATAAATGAAGGCTATATGGAAGTGCAGAGGAAAGAAATTACTCTCTACTTCCCACAAATGAGCGATGGTTGACCACATCCTTGAAGCAAGGCCTCAACGCAGGCAGCCGGTGTTCGAGAGGAGAACCGACTTTTTCCCAACAAGAGCCCACCCCTCCCCTCTTCTTCCTGTTTCCACCTTTTATTGCTGAGTGTGACATCACATGGTATGGAATATCCCTTTGATTGGTTTAGGTCAGCTGCCCTAGTGATGTTTCTCTCCTCACTTTTTGCCCACCCCCTAGGAGGGTTAGAGAGAGGTCTGATGCTGTGCCAGTGCTGCTCAGCAGTAGACACAACACTGGTGTGATAACACTGCTGTTCCAGCTACAAGTACAGAGTACGGCACTGTATGGGCTGCTGCCAGGAAAGTTAACATTCCAGCCAGACCCAGTACAAATACTTACAGTGGGATGCTGCACATTTCCTCTTCTGAAATTCAAGGACACATTTCAAGCTGACCACCCAAAGGCAGCAGACTCCTAAGATGGAACTGACTTTAGTGAGTTCACTTTGGACTCAAATGCCCATTTGTAATTTCAGAGCCTTACATTTGGTTCATTTGTATGGTTGCCATGAGAATAGATTAATCAGTACTCTTGGAGTGCATGCTGTACTGCTGAGCACCATAGAAATACCTGTAGATAAATTTTTTGAAAAGTAATTGTCATCATTCTCTTCACATGTGCTCTGAAAACTCTTAAAAGCCTTCTCTGACCCTTTTGTATTCAGTCATTTGTCTTGCAAAATCAGCTGCTTACTGTGTGCTTGTGTACTGTCATAAAAGATTGTGATGAAATGAAAGCTGAAGCTTTAACTTTAAGAACTTTAAAGAATAGGTATTATGTTCTGAATTTCTTTCAAGACTGAAACTAAAATTAAATGGTGAAGACTGGAATGAAAAATGGTTATAAAGAAAGTGCAGTGAAACACAGGAAGAAAAATGTTTTAAGTTAAGCGAACAGGAAGAGGGACTCGGAAAAAAAAAAAAAAAACAAACAACAAAAAAAAAACAAACAGAGTTCAACTCATGATCAAAAGCCGTGTTAATAAGAGAAGGTAGAAATGTTACTTGCGCAGGTGATAACTAGATAAACAGCAGCCTGAAAGTGGGACATACTGGGTAACAAATAACAATGAAACAAAAATTATTTGTGAAGATGTTGAATCTGTAGTGCTGAAGACCAAAAGATTGAAATAGATATAACCTCTCCATTCTGCAGGTTGAGGGACTTCATAATAAGGGCTATTTCTACAAAGAACAGTGAATTCTTGAATGCAACTGGGAAACATGATACAATAATTTAATCCACTTTTCAATGCAATGCTTTTTGCAACAAGCTAAATTTGTGCATAAAAGAGTGCAAACATAACAATAAAATCAACATCAAAAATACAAATGATACAAAAAAAGATGGTCAGAAGAAAATGATTAAAAAAATAAATAAAATTAACCTCACATTTTGAAATGCCACATTGCTATCTGTGAAATACATTAATCAGTACATCTTCAAAGGAGTGTATCAATTTTTCTGTCTTTGTAAGCTTTACGACTAATTCATTTAGTGGTATCTCACAAAAAAGAAAAATACTTTGTTGGTAATTCACAATTTAGTAGACTACCATTTATTATTTGGAAAGGTATTTTTCATTATATTGTTGTGATTCATTTGACTTTTTCACATTTGCTCCAGTCATGTCTGTTTAAGTTGCATTGTTTTTTGTTTCTGTTATTTTTAAATAGCGATTAATCTTTCAGATTTACTGGTAGTGTTCGACCTTGCTCACAAAAAAAAAAAAAAAAAGTTCGTTTGTTTCTTTAAGAGTCTGGCTCCTTTCATTTTACTACCTCCCATGAGATATCCATACACATCGATCAAAACCCTCCTGAGCTTCCAATTCTCCAGGCTTAACAGTCTGAATGTTAACAGCCTGTCCTCATATAAGAGATACTCCAATGCCTTAATCATCTTCTTGGCCCTTTGCTGGGCTTATGCCAATACATCCATGTCTCTCTCACACTGGGAAGCCACTGGGAAGCCAATGGATCCAACACTACAGTCCCACCATTGGTGGATCACCTCCCCTAGCCATCTAACTGTACTCTTTGCAATGCAGCCAAGGATGGTGTTGCCTTTCCTAGCAGAAAAGACACATCACTGGCTTTTGTTCAACTTTATGACCAGCAGCACTCCCTTTTCTTCAAAGCTGCTCTCCAGCCAGTTGGCACCTAGCATACTACTGATGCACGGAGTTTTTCCACCACAGGTGAAGTATTTTTCAGATCTGTTTTGTTCGACCTTGTGAGATTACTCTTGGCTTCTTTTGCCCACCTGTCCTCTGGCACAACAACTATCTGGTGTATTAGCTACTCCTCTCAGTTTTGCACCATGAAAAGTTTGCTGAGATTATGTTCTATCCCATCACCCAGATCACTCAACAGTACTGGCCTCAGCATTGAGCCCTGGGGTACATCAATAGTGTCTTCATTCCACTGTTCATAACTCTCTGAGCCCAGCAGCTCAGTCGGTTTTCTGTCCACTTCACTAGCCACTTACCTATCCTCTGCTTCATCAGTTCATGTGGATGTTACCAGAGATGGTGTCAAAATGGTGTCAAAATTTATCTTGCTAAAGTCAAGATAAAAAGCATTCACTGCACTACCTTCCTTCACCAAGACAGTTAATTTGTCATAGATGTTATCAGGTTGGTCATATGAGATTTCCCTTTCATAAATCCATGCTGACTATTCCTGGTCACCTTCTTGTCCCTCATGTGTTCGGAAACTGTTTCCAGGAATATTTTCTCTGTCACATTCCCATGCTGGACCCTGTACCAGGTTCACGGTTTTCAGTATCAAGGGTTGTAGATGGACCTTCTTACCAGCTCACTGTGTTCAGATCCTGAGACAGAGTGCCCTGTCAGGAAGTCATGACCTGAACTGGGTTCACTCCCAGCTTCCGGCCTGTACTCTCTTATGCAGCAGCTGGCCCTTACTACTCCCTGGCAACATTCATCCATTACATTACTGCAGTTGTGTGAGCTATACCACTATGGCTTTGTGATTCCAATGAGATAATAGTCCAGCAACTGCATGCAGACCTCCACCCACTTCCTCCAGTTTTTCCCCCCTGCGGTGTGCATCAGAATATATAAAGTTTAGGTATGTTCCTAGTTGTTCTGCTTTACCATTAAAAGTTAGATGTACAGTGTACAATTAACAGCTTTTACTGGATTAGAGCATAGACAATGCCAAGTGATGTGTTTTAATACAAAGGTTATATGTAATGGAGAAGAAACACGCTAGGCTAAAACTGATGCTGATTTCCTGCATATATGCATATATGCATCACCTCCAGAGATGTTATCGTTATAACTTTGGCTGTTGAGACTTCACCATCAAACCTCACGTTAGCTCTTATAGCTTCTTCAACAATTGATATTTACTATGTCTACCTAGAAACTTGTCTTGCCAATATATCCAGCACTTGTATAGGATGTGAGAAGAAGGATTCAAAATCTCTCTGCTGGAAGTCTTGTGTTTCTTACTTCTCATTAAAGTGGCCTATAAATTATTCTGGGTGATTCTTAGCCTGTTTTGTTAAAGCTATTCATGTTGAAACTATCAGCTGTACACTTCCTGTGATGCTTCAAAATAGCAATTCTAGGATATGAATAATAATAATTTAAAAAAAAAAAAAAAAAAAGAAGAAATATTTCTTCCACTTGTTTTACTATAGGTCTAGTAAAGATAAAAATATTATTTATTATGTGCATACTTCTGACTTAAATTCTATGTTTCCCATAGGACAAGATCACTATTCTGATAAATATTTTAATTTTTCTTAATCTGAGTATTTATATAACCTTCCAAGATAAAGAGACAGATTTCATTGGGGATACACTGAAGACTAGATTTTTCATTGTGTTACTTGTTAGTTTTACATCAGCAAACTTTATCTTATAATTCTCATCAATAAAGCAATGAAAGGGACTCTCCAATTCCTTTTTCAATAAACTACTATAAAGATATGCCATGGCAGAATAGATGTTTACAACTAGGCATCCCAAACCACTCCGATTCTTCAGTATACAGTTCTTGCCCTTCAGGTACAAAAGCAGAAGGTCACAAGTCTTCTGAAGCCACCATCAAACCCGTCAGTCTCATACAGATTTCTCAGATATTGTATGACATCTCTAATGGTGAATTTGTATACATCTGTATACATTTGGAGAACTGAACTGAACATAAGAGCTGAGATTCAACAGGAAATTAAGATGTTTAAATTAAAGTGTGAATGTGTCTAGGATCCCATTATGGTATATGGAATATACAGAGATATTCATTTGAATAGAAATTGTCTTATGCTTCAGGCTGAGATGAGTAGGAATGCAGACTAGGTAAACAGCAGTGTTTTCACTTCCATTTGGTTACAACATCTATGTTACATATAAATTCTAAAATTTGTACATATGCTTGGGTTTCTAGGACATGATTTTGAACAAGTTTCACATAAGTGTTTTCCTAGAACAGAGAGTTTTGCAATCCCAAGCAGAATCATGACCTTGGAGGTGTGAAGAGGATTCCAGAAGAATAGTTTAGGTGCTAGGGGCTTAATAAGTGGCTACATCACGTGAAGTACATATGAAGAACGGCATACAAAAGAACTGAAAATAACAAAATAAAAGACAAATATTAGCATAAAACAGGAATGTTAGCCTCGTTTAATTTCCTCCACTAATACAATTTCTGCTATTACATGCATTTCAATAAGGATATGGATGTAAATATTCCTGTCACAATGTTATTCTAAAAGTATGCTAATTCTTCCCTGGCAAGCTAAAGTGACTTGTACAATTAAAGCAGGAGGAGTTACCTCAATATCCTGTGATTTTCACGTGGTTTTGTTTGGTTGGTTGGTTGGTTTGGTTTGATTTTCTGAATAACACACCACTATGACAAAATTTTAGTAGAAAAGCTTTTCATTTGAGATAAAGCAGAAACTAAAACTATTGAAAGAAAAGAAAGAACTTTTAATTTCAAATAAGAGTCAGAGAATGCTTAACTATTTCCTCCAATTTTGGTTAGTTACATGACTTGCAACTCCAAGTTTTAGAAACTACTGTAACTTTTTTTTTCCCCCCCATTACCTCAAGAGTGAGATATATGCACTAGATATATGAGAAACTGGGTTCTAATGATGACATTATTCTGCATCTTCGTCTTCCAGCTTTGTGATTATTTTAAAACAGCTTGAAATTAGTTTCTAAGAAGAATGATGGGGTTGCCAAAGACATGACTGCCACGTAATCAAAATAAATTAGATTCAGCAATATCACAGATTAAAAATTTGAAAAAGCATCTATAGCTTAGATAATTCCTGCAAATCTTACAATGTTCTCTAATTTAAATCACCCATGAGCAGAATATCTTTTACTAAAGTTTACTTTAAGAATAAAGTAATAAAAAGTAAATTTAATAAAGCATTCCAACTCCCATAATAACAGACAAATCAATAGTCTTATTGTTTCAGAACATAATATCATAGTAACCAAAAATTCACTAATTTTGAATTAGGCAAAGGAACTCTCAGCTGAATTCAAAATTTATGAGTCTCTAAAGTCCATCAAAGCTCTTATTTGAGTGTTATGCAAGATTAAGTGACTCCTTAATGTGACTCCTACTTCCCATGATTATCTCTGGCAAAGTACAAAATGGAAGATATATTTATCTAACAGAAAAAGAATGTTTTAAAGTAAGTTTGTTTGTTTGTTTGTTTAATATTTTTGAAGTATTGTTTAAGAGTTAGATTAAATTTTACTTTTCCTTAGTAGGAAAATAAGATTTTATTTCATGCCTCACACCTACTACCATCTCTGTAAAAATACACATAGGCATTCTACTCCTGTATCCAGATCACTGATAAAATTGTTGAATGTGACTTGCCCTAAAATTGCTTACAATTTCAGAGACCACAGATGGAAAGTCACTGCTTCCCCAGGCATGGTCCTCCAACTCTAAGGACTGGGCTATCCAAGATCTGTCGTTACTATTAAACAGAGGGAAAAAAAAAAAAAAAAAAAAAGCATTAAATGACTTTGCCTTTGCCTTCTCTCACATATTGTGTGACCATTCACTTCAAGTATCAGTCCAATGTTTTCCTGTAACCTCCTCTTGCCATTGACATAATTGAAGAAGCCTTTTTTAGAAGCCTTTTTTTTTTTTTTGTCTGTTGCCAGACTCAACTCGACTTTAATAAGCTATCCAATCTAAACGGACCTCATTGATGTCTTTTGGAAAGTGCTTTTTCTTTTGTAAGGGTAATACTGTAAATGCATAACTCAGAGAGTATTCCTATTTTCGCAGTTCTGTATTTGTAAAGTATAAAAAAAAAACTTTTTGTCTCTCTCTTTTTTTTTTTTGTCTCTTTTTTACCCTGCTGTTACCTAGAATTCCTTTTTTTTTTTTTTTTTTTTTTAATTAATTCAGTTCTCACAGCTTCTTTGTAATCATACTTATGATTGGCTTTCCCACAGGAATAATGGCAGCTGCTTTCTAGTGACTATTAACTAATGCAATTATATTCTCAAATACCATAAATGTCTACTTGATTTCCTAAATTGTCAATACTGTTTGTAAAGGATATATGAAAAGAAAAATATTTGCCCTCATGGTTTATTTAGAATGCAAACTCCTAGTGTCAGGGGCTGTCTACATGTATTGTGTAGTGCTCAGCACAATATCACAATATATCACATTATACAATCGCAGTTGCAATAATTTCTTCATTTCAGATATTTGATATAGATTTGAGTGTAAAAGAGATTACTAGTGATAAATTTCAAGACTTAACATGGGGAAACTGCAATCTGGTGCGTAACAAAGAGCCTGAAATTCCTAATACATCTAAGCTTGTATTGCAAAAGGGAGTACACGTCTTTTTAATTGTCATTATAATTTCTTTGTGTGTGTTGTTTTTTTTTTTTCCCCATTAAACTATTTCTTCTAGAATTCCATATAGAGACAATTAGTTTGACAGTTTCAGCCATGACGTGTGTCATGGCTGAAATTTTTTTTTTTGGTTGGTTGTTTTTTTTAATGATTGCTTCAAGTAAAATATAATTTTAATTTCTCCAAATTTACTACACGTTTGAGATTCAGTACACGAAAACAATGAAAACAGTTTTAAAGGTGTTTTCAAAAGCTGTTGTAAAAATTAGAATTTTCCTGGAATGTCTCAAATACAATAGGTTGGAAAATTTTAAGCATATTTTTCCACAGGAATAAAGAAATGAAGGAACAAAAGAGAGAGAGAGAGTGAGAGAGAACTAAAATCAGATGTATTACCTACACTTTGGAAGTAGTCACCTAATAGAAAACATTTAGAGAAAATTGAGACACATTCTGAAACTTTAGCATATGTATCCATCTACAAGTAAATAAAAAAAAAAAAAAAAAAAACTTTTTTAACAGAAAAGTTAAATTTGGCTTTTAGCAGGAATAACTCCACAAAGGTAACAAGACAGGTAATTGCATTCTTATGTACTGCTGATTCTGTAAAGATAAAATTTCCAATACTCCGTCTATGGCAAAGTGATCTAAGTCAAAACTAACTTCTGAGAAGACTGTGTAAGGAAAGAAAAGTCCATTGCAAAATCATTAGCTGTTAGAGGAAAAAACACCATTAGAATGCTGAAGATCTGTGCTTTTAGATCTCATTATGGCAATGTAAAAATTAACAGTCTAGTCTTTTCTAATACATTGGAAAAATACAGCTTAAGAAAGGCATAGAAAGATATTTTAAACAATAAAGCAAATTTAGCTGAATTTAAGCAGTGTATCCTTGTTAATCCATCTCATCTATAAAGTAAAACTTATCCTGAGCAAACATTTCATTCAGTGTTACCACTGATCATCATACAGGGTTTTTCTGCACAGGCAGTGTGTGATGTTTTTTTCACAGTCAAATTTCAAGTCTTGCTAGTATGAAAACTTCTGTTTCTGATATATTTCTTTTTGATTACTGAGAAGAGAGATAACACTTAAGATGAATTTTAGTAAAATTTGACTTTATTGGGAAGCAATAGTCTAAAGCATTAAGGAAGTCTAAAGCATTAAGGAAAAGGAATTTTCTATAGTACGGATCTCCAGTGAAACTATTCCTGAAGAAGATATCAATCTTTTTTTCCAATTAATTAATTAATTAATAATAAAATAGATAGGGAACAAAAATATAGAGGAAATGGGACATTTTCTTCCTACTTCTCTTAAAGATGACTGAAATACAAGTTCCTCTACTCTCTATTACATTTTGAAAAGGTGCTTACAAGAGATTGTAATTATTCAACATTAAACAGAAATAGAGATGGATACTAGTACGTTATTTTTACACTGTAGTTTTAATCCAAAAATATTCAAAGTGTTTTACTAGTTCTACATAAAAACAGATTCATATGTCTTGAAATCAAATTATATCTATATATTTTCTTTGTATTTTAACTTTAAAATTGCACACTACATCACTACATAAACTAAGAGCTAAAAATTATCCAAATAGACTGATAGGAAATATTTTCCTTTATTCAAATACTTTCCTAAAAATACACCTTATATCTTGAAATGTCATTTTTTTGCTGCTTTCTGTGAACGTTTCACTTTTGATTAACTTTTTACAACTAATTCTTTACAAAATGCCTGAATAGTTCTACATATAGTTCTGAAACCTGTTGGAGAGGACACAGAAGCTGCACCAGCGGAGGACACATGCAGCAGTACATGCGCGTGGAAAGAATCGGAAAAGAAATATTTTTATTTTATTCTTCAAATTCCTATAATTTTAAAGAAAAACATAATTATAGATAGGCTGATTTTTACCTCTACCTTCATTGGAAGTTAAGAATTTTATAAGCCATTTGTTTTCTTGGATATCAATTTGCAAGCACAAAGAATAGGTTTGCTAATTTCTTTTTCAACATATACTAATATATACCTATATCTTAAGAGTTTTTGACATAAGGTGTAATGTGATTGAAATAATACAATGCCTGTATTTTTATAGATGTTATTAAAAAAAAAAAAAAGTATCTACTTAAACATATACTTAAACAAGCATTTTACTGAACTAATTTATGACAACTTTACCAAGCTAATTAAAAATTGAACGATACAATGATCCAACCAAGGTCAAAATTAAGAGTAAGTCAATAAATCAGTATGTGAAATTATCAAATCATCAAATGAATGTATCAAGTAATCAACTGAAATTATAAGGCTGACACCAGAAATAATTATTTTTGGTAGTCAGGTAGAGAAAATCTAAGATAATTTTTAGTCTGATATCTTCTGTTTTTTTTTTTTTTAGGCAATACCGACCTATTTTCTGAAGACTTTTTCCAGGAAAGCTATATAGCTCGGTTTGACTCTTAAAAGAAGGATATTAATCTCTTGGCAAATCCACTTAGTATTTTTTTTATTGATGACTCATTCACAGAATCACAGAATGTTAGGGATTGGAAGGGACCTTGAAAGATCATCTAGTCCAATCCCCCTGCTGGACCAAGAACACCTAAATCATGTCACACAGGAACACATCCTGGGTTTGCTAATTTCTTTTTCAACCAGCCTATCCTTGTAAGTGAGGACAAGATCCAGCAGCGCCCTCCTCTCCTAGTTGGCACATCTACCATTTGCATCAGGAAGTTACCATCAGTACACTGAAGGAACCTCCTGGACTGTGCATGGCTAGCTGAGTAGGCCTTCCAGTAAATATCAGGGTAGTTAAAATCCCCCACAATAACCAGGGCCTGTGTTCGCGAGGCTGCTATCAGCTGCCTGTAGAAGGCTTCGTCAACTTCCTCATCCTGATCTAGTGGTCTGTAATACATGTAGACACCCAGAACAGTATCCCCCGTGCCAGCCTGCCCCTTAATTCTCACCCACAGACTTGCTCCTCATCTGCCCTGGACTGTATTCAATACAATGTAGTTGTTCTCTCATGTAAAGAGCAACTCCGCCACCTCACCTTGCTGGCCTGTCCTTCCTGAGAAGGAAATACTCATTCATGACCACATTCCAGTCATGTGAGCTGTCCCACCATGTCTCTGTAATTACCACTAGATCACAGTCTCCTGACCGAACACAGATTTCTATCTCCTCCTGCTTATTCCCTATGCTATGTGCGTTGGTGTACAGGCACTTCAGGGAGCGAGCTGAGCACGCCAATTTCACCATATGGGGATGGGAGGCCTCCTGGTCTTCATCACTGCTAAAGTGCTGCCCCACTGGTGCAAGCCCAGCTACAACCCCCTCTCTTTTTGGACCTAGTTTAAGGCTTTCCAAATGAGCCCTGCTAATTCCTGTCCCAGAACCCTTTTCTCCTGTGAGATAAACCTTTCCCATGTATTACTGTCAGGCCTGGTGTCTTATAAAACCAGCCATTATCAAAGAACCCAAAGCCCTGCCTGTAGCACAAGTCACATAGCCAATTATTTAAGGACCAGATCCTTCTATTCTGTCCCGTGTCATCAACCCAGAATGGAAGAAGGGAAGAGCAAATGACTTGTGCTCCAGACTCTTTCACTAACCATCCCAAGGCCTTGAAGTCTTTCTTCATTCCCTTCAGACTATGGGACGCAGTTTCCTCCCCACCTGTCTGGAAGATCAGTAGCTGGTAGTACTCTGTTGAACACAGAGAGGAGTTGCCTGCAGCACCAAACTGGTACTTGCTTCCAACTCTCCTCGTCTTTTTGGTCCCCTCCTTCTGCCCAACAGCAACAGGGCAGGGGCTCCACCACCCCCTGGGGGCCACCCCCCTTGCACCCTTCTCTCTGACTGGTGGAGTAACTCGCTGGTGTGCCAATCTCCTGCTCACACGCCCCAAATGTTCCTCAGTCTCTCCACCTCTTCCTTGAGCTCAGCCACCATGGCGAGCAGACCTTCCCCCTGAGAACAGGCTGACCCCTCCTCAGGCAGGCTCAGGCACTCCCTGCAGCCAGAGGACTTCACAGCTGCGTCTCTGGTCAGGTCCTCTGTCTGGGTCACCACAGCCTTTTTGGAGCGAGCCAAGCGGACACCACGGTAGGTGTGTGATCTCACAGATTGACAAGAGTTAATGCAGAGGTCCCCTGCCCTGCCATACCAGGTGCACACCCGTGTGCACACACTGCTGGCTCCTCCTTACTCCCAGACACTGTTTCTAGGCAGAGGGCGTGGGCACAGCACCCTGGCAATGCCCACTCCCTGTCTGCTTCTCCTGTGAGAGCTAGCAAGAATTCCTCTTTTCTTCTTTGGTAAAATAATTGTGTAACATATATATTAAGCATACATGTTGTCCAACACAAGACTTCCTATAAAGTTGTTCTTAGTAATCATAAAGAAGTCACAAAACAGCAGAAGGAAGAGGGTCCAGTATTCACATCTAGGAAGACTTTTGTAGCGATGGCTATTGTTACTAAAATTTTAAATATGAGTAAGACATAAAATTTTAAATATGAGTAAGACATTCCGTGTCCTACATTCATATGCACTATTGTATTGATAAGATAAAAATTATTTTAGGTAAGGAGAATCTGAGTGTAGGATAGAATGGTGGTGGGAAGCTCAAATGAAAAAAAAAAAAAAAAAATTGACCTTTTTTGCTATTTATTTACTGGATGAAGTCATGAACAAGAAAGATCAACAGGTAGATCTGAAATAAATATAGTACACTACCAAAAACAATCAATCAGTCAAACAAAGAAACAAAAACTCTTTTAGAAATAAGTAGAAAAGCAAAGTTAAAAACAAGCAGGCAAGCAAGATTCTAAATCTTAATTTTCAATCCACATATTGAATATTATTGAATTCAGAAAGGATTCAACATAAATGAAGTGGGAGAAATTAGATTTGTTTTATTACATCTGGATACAAATTGGGTTTAAATAAGATTTGTGCTGAAAAAAAAAAAAAAAAACAGCTTGCACAGGGAACTGATGTATGTGCAGTTTTCAAGTTCACATTGAAGGTCCATTTTTTAACACTTGAGGTAGTGAATTAGTGAAGTACTTAATTACATGCCAAATTATATTGGTTTTATCTTTATCTCACTAAAGGAGTGAAACTCAAACTCTTTTAACATTTGATCATCTAAAGTGAAGAACTGTTGTTTGTTGTTGTTGTTTTTAGGGACAGAGATGAAGCACAGGCATTTAAATTACCTGAAAATAATGTAGGATGACTAATTAAATATGACTGAAATGTGTATACATTTTTCATCATTATAATATGGGATTTTTTTTTTGTGAAATAGTATGAGAGATGGGAATATAGCAAGTAATCCTTTACTGTGTTTAGCTAATACAATATTATAGAGTTTCACTTTGCCAACAAATGGAACTGCATTTGATACTTTGAAAATATTTAGAAATATTTAATGTATTCATTTTTAATGAATAATGCAGTTTTAATATTAAAAAAAAAAAAAACACAAAACTTTAAGTAGAAATCACTAGTTTAAAAATTTCCAAAACTTCATATTATTTATGAAAAAGTTTAGAGAACTGTACTATAAAGTAGACTGATGGCACATGATAGCTATATGATTACACATTGTATTCAAGTATATATGATGATATCCTCATATACTGATCTACTGTGTACTGAATAATCATTTCAATTCTGCAGCTTTTGTAATACTAATATCTTGATCATTTCAAGCTTCATCAGTTATAATTATAGGCTTGGAAACATTTTATATGAAATCTTTCTTACACTTCCTAATAAGGTTGTAGGATATAGATAGGTAGATAGATAGATAGACAGATAGATAGATAGACAGAAAAGAAGCACCTCCACCCTCAAAGAAGAGATATAAAGGCATTAATATTTTAGTATATCTTAACGCAACAAAAATCTATTCTCATAGTCTCATCTGCCATGGGCATAACAGTGCCCTAAATAGTAGTCATCTTTTCTCCAACTCTGTTTTTGTAGGTTTTGCAGCTATTCAGTTCAAATTTAACTAGCTGAAATGATTGGCCATGCTGGATAGGAAGGAACTGTGAAGTAAACAGAAAAGCTAAGTGGAAGAGAAATAGATGAGACATTCATTTTCAATTCTGGCTGACAATGACTTGTCACAAGTCTCCTTCTTCTTCTTCATATTAGCACTGTCAAGAGGCAAATGATGAGCTGCATAATGACCTGAGTACTCAGATTAGTACATGTTGGTTCATGTGATTCTGCAATTCCGTGAATATCTAGAGCATAGAAATGGTTTGTCAATATTAAAGAAATGGTCAGAGAAGAAGAGATGATGCAAACTGATACATGTACTTTTAAGGTGAATGCTACTAGCAATGGAAAGAAAAGCAAAGTAAAATAAAACAAAGCAATCCAAACAAAAATCCAAACATACACAGAGAGGTAGGGAAAATAAATAAATAAGGAAATAAGGAAATAAAAAAGAAGGAATATGGACCTGATCAAATGATTTGCATATTAAGAATCAGAGAATCGCAGAATGGGCAGGGTTGGAAGGGACCTCTGAAGGTCATCTAGTCCAAACTCTCTGCCAAACAGGATCGCCTGCAGCACATTGTGCAGGATGGCATCCAGGTGGGTTTTGAATATCTCCAGAGAAGGAGACTCCACAGCCTCTCTGGGAAACCTGTGCCAGTTCTCTGTCACCCTCACACTAAAGAAGTTTTCTCATGTTCAGCCAGAACTTCCTGTGCTTTAATTTGTGCCCGCTGTGTCCTGTCCTGTCACTGGGCTTAACGGAAAATAGACTGGCTCCATCCTCTCAACACCCTCGCCTTAGATATTTATACACATTAGTGAGGTCTCATAACTGAGTATAGTCCAGAACAGACTTCAGGATAGGTCAGCTGGAAACCTGAGAAGAAGCCTGACTCCGAAAGTAGAATATTCTGAAATTTCAGTTTTCTAATTTACTGATAAGTAATGATAATTTTGCTAAGAAGCTAGGTTTTGGCATCTTATGTGAACTGAGTCTCAAAACAATTGGAAGAAATCCTTTGATTAAAACCTCTAATGACCCTCATTTTGGTGACTCATATACATTGCTAAAAGACATAATTTGTTAAAGGTTTTTAACATATGAAATAGAAAACCAATGCAAAATAAAGAACAGAGGTTAAATACATCAATTTTACAGGAAAAAATGTGAAAAAGATGCTGAGGAAGAAAGTCAACACCAACAATTAATTTGTGAGACAAGGACGTGGTTTTACATAGGAAAGTACAGTACCAACAAGTCACATATGTAAAATTGGAGGCTGAGGTTGAGAAATACAACTGAAATATGCTTCACTTGGAAACATCAGTGGATGTAATGATTTTTTTTTTACCTCTGTCAGACATTCAAGTGTCTGGATAAGATACTACTGTATATATACATATATACACCTATATACATATATTTATATACGTATACCTATATACATATATATAGTGCCTCAGGATATTCAACATAATTTGTTGAAAATTAAACTTGCTGATTCATAAGGTGAAAGCCAAGTTGCATTTTCCATATTCTGAGCATGTATGTAGAGAGACGATCTTTGGATTTTTCAGATCTAGGAGAAATTAAGGAAGAATTCTCATGTTTTAATGAAAAGGTAAGATAAATTGGTATTATTATTCTACATACTCATACTTATTTCCATAAGGAAAAATAGGTTGAATTAATTTATAATTCTCTTGAAAAACAAATTAATCAAACTATATGACTTAATGAAATAATGAACTAAAATTCATCAAGACAGTAACCAAGTGCAATCAAGTTTATTTCTCCTCAGCAATGATTTCAAAAACTTTAGAAGAAGAGAGTGGACTGTAATTTTTGCTTTTGGTCTCAACATTTAAATGCCACAAAGTACTTAAGGAAATACGTATCACAATCTGAATTAACAGAGGTTCTTCTCTACAGTGGTAGCTTAGTATCTTGCCAGGTATTAACAAATGATGGAAATGTGACCAAAATCCTGTTTAAATCTACTATACTTTTCCATGCATTGCATTACAACAGATAAGTTGGCTTAATAGTTTTCTGTATCCATAATTTTTCACTAGTTAAAATACAAACTTTATAAGAAACTTTTAATTTCAGTTCTTCACATCAAAATTGGCTGCATTTTATTCTGTAAGCACAGTTTATTTCTCTTTTTCATGCCTGTAGTTAATGATATATTAATTCAGCCCAAGAATTTGCATGATGAATTTATGAAATGTCAACTTTCCTTCCAAAGTCTTCAAAACTGCAATACTGACTGCAGGACAAATGTATGCTATTTAGTAGAAACAAATCAGTCACGGAAATGAGCAAGCTTTCAGTCCCAGTCAATGCCTTACAGCCTATTAAACAGAAGAAAGGAAAGCAAGTTTGTTTAGGTTTATTATGATAGATCATGAAAATAGACAATAATAATGCATGCTTATAATCCTAGGCTGTCAATATTAACATGAGGAATTATAAATCACGAATCCATCAAAGAATACTGAGTTCTTGGGTCTCTATTATTATTGAATTTCTCTGTTTAGACGAATAGAGAATATAATGAAATAGGCTTAGTGATCAAGTCTAATAGAGCATCTTACTGGGTTGTTATACAAAAGAGCTTTTTCTCATCACCAATAAGCCTGAAGATTAAAAATATTAGATCACAAAGATAATGAAAGACACCACATTGTCTCAACATTTTTGTTCTCCAGAAACCTGATTATGGGAATTTAATCATAATTCATATTTGTCCTGGAAACAAATAAATCTTGTACAATTTCTAAAGAAAAAAAAAAGGGGGAGGTGGGGGGAGGGAGTCAGATTTGAACATCTTAAACTTCTTAGCTAACAAACTTCTGTTCATTAAAGAGAAGTATCGTAAATCATTAGGGCAAAGCACACAACCAAAACCACTGTTCATTTTGCATTCTACCTCCAAGTCCATTGGAATCTTCTGTCATATCTCTTTAACTAGAATGGGCTTTGAATCATTCCTACTGCTTGCAGCCAAATTTTGACTTTAATGATCTGAATCAGGTAGTTTATAACAGAAATAAAGCTTTGATCACATAAATAGCAAGGCAGACTTCTACTGAAAGATCCTATAATATTAAAGCTGTCCCATCTGTTCCATTGCTGACATCTTTCATGTTTCCCTTTATGTGTGTTTGTTAGTGTGTTTGTGTGCCTAGTTAATGTGTGACTATGTTCATAGTTACATTCATTCTTAACACCAAAAAATATTTCTTGCGCTGAATTGCTGAAAACCACAGGATTCTTTTCTAACGTCATTAACTATTGTCTACAAGTTGAGAACTAGCTTTTCTGGGTACCGGTAACTACTTCAGCAAAGTATTTCCAGACTTGATCAAGCACAGAAAATAGGTATATGCTGAGTACAGGAAAAGTCTTACCAGCTCTACATAGTTCTACATAGGATATAGGTGGGACATTGGCTGCCTAGCTTTAGCCCTCTCCTTGACTCCATCTCCTTCCAAACAGCTCATGTGGTTCACTTCTGTGTGGCATCACACTGGAACATCCATATCACTTCCCCACTCATCCCATAATAAGAGCAGCGCACACCAAATCAGAACAGTGGCTGTGGGTTGAATAGACATGTTATCCAGCTGATGTTAAATGACAATGGTATTATCATAAAGGACCAAGAGTAAAACATAAGCCATCTGTATGTCAAAAAATGCTGTCATGTGCGAATGTTTTACCTGTGAATGATAAGGAGCTCATGGTGTTGTGCAGTGGGTCCCAGAAGCAGCCCATCTGTGCTAGGAGTGCTCTATGCGTGATCACTGGAGCTGATCTGTTTAGGTGCTTAGCTATCCCTGTATTGACACACTCCATTAAATTATGGCTAGAAGGAGGAGGTCCTGGCCAAACTCAAACAGAATAAGGAGGACCACAGAAGTTGGAAACTCTCTTTTCAGTTGTGCCTAGTGACAGGATGAGAGGCAATGAGCACAAATTAAAGCATAGGAAGTTGCAGCTGAATATAAGAAAAATTGGGAGGTTGTGGAGTCTCCGTCTCTGGAGATATTCAAAACCCACCTGGATGCCATCCTGCGCAATGTGCTCTAGGTGATCCTGCTCATCAGGGTGGTTGGACTGGATGATCTTCAGAGATCCCTTCCAACCCTGCCCATTCTGTGATTCTGTAAAACAAGGAAGGAATACAGAGACATTGTCCAAGCAAACAGGGATAAGGTTAGGAAAGCTAAAGCCCTGTTAGAATTAAATACGGATAGGGACATCAAGGGCAACAAGAAAAGGTTCTATAGCTACCTCAGTGACAAAAAGAAGACTAGGAAAATTGTGGTCCCTCTCCAGAAGGCAACCAGAGACCTGGCTACCCAGGAGAGGGCTATATGGAGAAGGCTGAGACACTCAATGATTTTTTTTACTGCAGACTTCACTGTCAAGAACTCTAGCCAGAGAGCCCAAACCACAGAAGGCACAGGGAGAATGATGAACTGTCCACTGCAGGAGAAGATCAGGTTCAAGATCAGCGAAGGAAAATTAAGGTGCTCAAGTCCATGGGACCTGATGAGATACATCCATGCATCTTGAGGGAACTGGTGGATGTAGTTGTTAAACAAATATCCATTATATTTGAGAAGCTGTGGAAGTCCAGTAACATTCCCACTGACTAGAAGAAGGGAAACATAATGACCTTTTTTAAAAAAGGGAAAAAGCAAGACCCAGGGGACAATAAGCCAGTCAGTTTCATCTCTGTGCCTGGCATGATCATAGAGCACGTGGGCCTGTGAGAACCTCATGAGGTTCAACAAGGCCAAGTGGAAGGTCCTGCATCTGGGCTGGGACAATCACAAGCACAAATACAGAATGGATTGAGATCAGCCCTCAGGTTTGGGAGCGTTGGTTGATGAGAAGCTCAACATGAGCTTGCAATATGCGCATGAAGCCCAGAAAGCCAACCGTATCCTGGGCTGCATGAAAAAGAGTGTCGACAGAGGCGATTCTCTCCCTCTACTCTGTTCTTGTGAGACTCCACCTAGAGTACTGTGTTAAATTCTGAGGACCCCAGGACAAAAGGTACATGGATGTATTAAAAGGAGTCCAGGGGAGGCCCATGAGGATGATCAGAGGGCTGAAGCATCTGTCCTATGGAGGCAGGCTGAGGGAATTGGGTTGTTTAGCCTGGAGAAGAAAAGGCTCAAAAGAGACCTTGTAGCAGCTTTCCAGTACCTAAAGAGAGCTTACAAGAAAACAGGAGAGGGAAAGGAAAAGGAGTAACAGTTTTAAACCAAAAGAAGGTAGATTTATATTAGATAAGGAAGAAATTCTTTACTTTGAGGGTGGTAAGTCACAGGCATAGGTTGCCCAGAGAATCTGTGTATACCTCATCCCTGGAAGTGTTCACGGGCAAATTGGAAGAGCAGCCTGGCTTACTGGAAGGTGTCCTTGCCCATGGCAGGGGGCTTGTAATTAGATGTTCTTTAAGATCCCTTGTAACCCAAACCATTCTTTGATTCTATGATCTAAGAACATACAGAAATATGGTCAGTCATGATCATAATTTTGCCAAGTATAGCTTCAAGGTGACTTGCTATGGAAAAGGTACTGTAAATGAGTTTTTCTGGAAAATTATAAATTTTCTTTTATACAGATTTAGCACCCTTCAAGATAATAATTATTTATTTTTGAATCAAGATAATTTTCTTCCACCCGCCCTTCTCCTAGTTTCATCCCCAAGAAATGTAACTAAACTTTCTGGACAGGATCCAATTGAAAACATGCACATTAATTTATTTGACAGACCATGATAAATATAGCAAAATTTACTTAAAGAAAAAAAAAAACTTTTTTTTTTTTTTGTATTGCTTTCATATTAGTGTCAGTGTGATCTTTGAGGTTATACTTTGGTTACTAAAGCTTTACTTTTATTGACAGTAGCATTGCATTTGCAGATTTGATTAGAGCAGTTCTTTGTTTGAATCAGAAAAACAGTCACAGTTGTTCTCTGTCTCACCAAACTGTAGAAGAAAAGTGAAATGTATTTCTTAGACTGCAATAATGTAACATTAAAATGACAAGCAATGTCTTTAAAGTGTCTTCAAGGTTGAAAGCATATTAGAGTAATAGCCATTAGTCTGCCTGTATGTGCCTTATAGGAGTTCTGCAATACAGTATTATATTTGATTACTCAACTAAAAACAGTCATCCATTAACCCCCAGAGACTTACGCCCCCCTCAGTATGCCTAAGGCCATGTCACTTAGCATGTCTCCATTATTTAAAATGTTACAGAAAGAACACTAGGACATACAGAAACATCCTAAGGTCACTCTTTGTCATTTCAATAAAAGTTATGGGAGAAAATGTATCCCCTCCACAGCCAGAAGCAGCGTGACATGAGGGAGGAATCTGGTGTATGTATTCAAGGGCATTCGTGGGTTAAGCATCAATAACACTAGAAGCAGGGCTATGGAAAAAGATACCATTGTTTTCATCAGAACAGATGAAAGTATTTCCACTTTTCTGGAAATATGAATGGATTTAACTCCTCCCCACCCACAAATTCCAGAATTATAAATGCTTCCTAAATGTTTAATTGATACTATTAGTCCTACCGATCGATATTTTTTATTAGAACTCAGAATATCTTGTAAGGATTGGATGCTGTTCTCATGGTGAAGAAAGATACATTTAGACTTTTCCTTTGTTTTGAGGAATTTAATAATAAATAAATACATTTCTTATAATACATAGAGAAAGCAGGGAGACTCAAATATAGATACAAAATTTGCTTTAAAATTTTCAGTAAACAAATAACTATATTTCATATCCTTCTAGTGGCTTCTTTCTTTCTTTCTTTCTTTCTTTCTTTCTTTCTTTCTTTCTTTCTTTCTTTCTTTCTTTCTTTCTTTCTCTCTCTCTCTCTCTCTCTCTCTCTTTCTCTCTTTCTCTCTTTCTCTTTCTTTCTCTCTTTCTCTCTCTCTCTCTCCCTCTTTCTCTCTCTCTCTCTCCCTCTTTCTCTCTCTCTCTCTTTTTCTCTCTTTCTCTCTTTCTCTCTTTCTCTCTTTCTCTCTTTCTCTCTTTCTCTCTTTCTCTTTCTTTCTCTCTTTCTCTCTCTCTCTCTCCCTCTTTCTCTCTCTCTCTCTCCCTCTTTCTCTCTCTCTCTCTTTTTCTCTCTTTCTCTCTTTCTCTCTTTCTCTCTTTCTCTCTTTCTCTTCCTCTCTTCCTCTCTTCCTGTCTTTCTCTCTCTCCTTCTCTCTCTCTCTGTCTTTCTTTCTTTCTCTTTCTCTCTGTCTCTCTCTCTCTCTTTCTTCCAGCCCTGTCCTCCTACTCCCTGGTCTTGTGGCAGAAAATTAAGCGTTACTAGGCTGTTGATGCCTAGTAACTAGTAACACTCTATCATCCTCACCAGCAGCAACATGCTATAGATCACACTGTATAGTCTTGTTGTAGAAGTTGCTTTAGCATCACAACGGTCAGAAAAGGGCTACAAAATTCCTTCACTACAAGAGCTCAGTCCTGCCTTTTTTTTTTAAAACACACAGGTAACTCATTTGTGCAAATACATATGCAAAATAAAACATGCTGCAGAAAATAAATTAAAAAACAACAACAACAACAACAACAACAATAAACAAACATTGTTTTTAATATTGTCCTATGCTTCAAATTTTTTCACTTTATTTGTTGTTGCTCCATTTTTGTCTGCACTCTTAACATTTTAATGAAACAGAAACCACTGTGGGCAAAGTGCCTTTATCCACTTACATGAATTATGTTTTGGTTTCATGTCATCACAACAGTGATGCAGTTTAAAAACATAAAAATACTCGTTCCTCAAATATAAGATAAGCTCTAATAAGAATCACTTTTTGTTAGTTTAACCAATAACAATTGTGAATACGATTCCCAGGAATTTCATATAAAACAAATGTTTAATCTATTGTCCACAACAATTAAAAAATATATCTTCTTATATTATGTACTATTTTTTAAATTTAATTTGCAGTTAATGAGTCATAATGATAAATCACCAGTTTGTCCAATGACTTTATTTATTTTTTAAAACAGTTATATTTTAATAAGCAAATAAAAAATAATTTGCAGCAAAGCATGTCTCCAAGGGCATAGTCAAACTGAACCAGATACTTCAATGACTTTAAAATAGTTGTTAAAACCTATGGGTATAATTTTAATCATGGCTGCACTACTTTATCTGTATCACAGAGACAGTACTGAAAGGCTTAATTAATTCTTGATTGTAAAATGCTTAAGGATTCTTTGAAAAAAATTGCCATGCAAGTCCAAATGATCATTGTGTACTGTGGCAACTCACACAAGTCTTAACATTTTACTTAGTAAAAGCACTAATCATTTCCCTGGTGATTTTTTTTTGTGGGGCTTTTTAAAATTTATTATTATTGTTATTTTTCAAATATTAGGTTCAAATTCAAATAAAGTGAGCTCTCTTGGGCAAATCAGGGCAGCTGGACATAAAAGCCTATATGCATGCTGTCTTTCCACTCAACCATATAATGCAACATTTTGCTATCTCCATTAAAAGACTTACTTTGTACCATATCATGCATTTCATAATATTTCCATCTAAATGCAGATTTTTCTGTTCCATGTGTAGCATATAGTCAGGTTTTCCATAAAAATACCAGCGGGAGAGAACATTGAAATTCATTTTGCATATTAAAGAAATCTCTCTGAGATTCCTTTTATTTGTTTTATCAACTCAAGCAATAAGCAAGAAAATTAGAGTTTCAGAAATGATGGAGAAAACATTTATGATTTTATCAGAGTTGCTTTTTATTTTTCACTGCTTAGACAATTTCCAGACTCTTATTAGCAAGTAATTTTACAATGTTCCACTGATACATAAAATAAGTCCATCTGTATCATTTAACCCAAGTAAGTAATATACATTGCCCAACGAGAACTTCCCTTTGAGTAACGCACATGCTGAATTATTTTCTTCCCAATATTCACAACACGTTTAATATCTGTCCCATAGGAATTTGTTTCTCTTGAAAACGTTATTGCAAATGTCATAATATTTTTTGGTATAGATCTCTGGTGTTCGGAGGTAAAAAAAATAAAAATAAAAAAGATTAGACAGCAGACAGCAGAGCTGTCAGTTCATACACCATTCCAATTCTAAAAGAAAAGGAGAAGACAATCAAAACTGTCATTGTCAAGCTATATAAATACAGCTGGAATTGATTTATACTGTAATAAGTTGTTTATTGGGGATTTTTATATCACACATTAATCAAAAAAAAAAGAGAAAATGCAGTAGAAAAAAAAAAACAGAATGATTATTAGTTCATACTATATGTGTTTGTGTTTCCACATAGTGATGAACCTATTTCACTTTTACCAATTGATTTTCTCCATTATCTGGTATTTTGAAAAAAACAAGAACAACAAATGTGGCTTAGTCAAATACATATATATATATTTTTTATGTATTGTACAGAAAATGTAGTATGATAATGAATAAAATTAGTCTGCTCTTATGTCCATGCTTGAATTATTTATTATTTTTGAAGTCCTCCCAAACCACTCAAAATTTTACCATATTGGCAATACATCATTATTTTACAACAACCACATTCAAATATATGTGATGGTTCCAGGCTAATGTTTGCAGAAAGCCCGCAATTTTGTCTTCCATTAATTCAGTGCAGTCTACAAAGCATCAGAAGCAGTTGCAGTCACTGCTGTATGATACAGGGCCTTGAACCAGCAAGACCTTCAACCTGATTTTAGCTCAGAATGGGACCAGAATGGGAAGTGATTTTCTGTCTTGAACCACCAAAGCTGGGAGCTTGCAGACTGGGAATCCAGATCTTTGTCAAGCAAGGCCTCCCTGCAGCCTGAAATTCAGCTATGAAATTCCCAGACATGAGAAGTGTAGGGAAGTTTTTTTCTGCTTTTAGGGTGTTTCTTGACACATCAAAGGTTGGCAGTTATTAATAAAATCACATAAATAAAACTAAATAAAAAGAACACTTCCTTTTCAAAGATCTCACAGACTTTTGCCAAACCTAAGTGAATTAATCTCACTATTCACTAACTGGACAGCATTTTTCTCTGTGTAAACATACTGATTTGTGTGGTGTTTTGTCTCTTGGAGAATACTACTTACATGCCTTAATTTCCATATTAGTTTGCTAAAAAAAAATTAATAATAATAATAATAATAATAATAATAAAATCTTACTTAAATCTTCCATGAAAGTAAAGCAATATGCAATTACATGTAATAGAGGGAAAGAACAATTTCTGGATCAGAGCACAGTTAGGTTGCAAAGCTATCATCTTAAATATCAAAATAAATATTAAGTTCATTCGAATTTACAAATACTTAAAGGTTGCTTTAAAATTAATCAAAATAATGAGTATACTTAGGATTAAAATTATTCTGTCTTTATTCAAGCACAAAAGAGAAGCAACAAAGTTCTGTCAATTTCACAGGAGAACTGTGTTGTTGAAGTGTTCCTGTGGAAAAATGAATGTTTGAAATTTAGATGCACCATCAGTGAGAATAGTAAGCAATGATTTCAGAGATGTGGTCAAAAGAATCTAAGTTCAATAAACTGAGCTGGTCAGGGCTGGAGCAGTGGCTATGCAAGGAGAGGCTGATAGAGCATGGCTGACCCAGCCTGGGAAAGGAGCCATGGAGACCAGGCTATTCATGGTGCTGAAACAGGAGTTTTGTACCAGACACAAGGAGAAGGCTTTTCCCCATGGGGACAGCAGAGGAGGCCAAACCAGCTCCATTCTTAGGGGATTTTCAGTCCCAGCAAGAACAACCCTGATCTGCCCATCAGCCCTCTGCACTGAGCCTGCTGCAGCAGGACTGGGCCAGGGACATCCTGAGTACCTATCTCACTTGATTATAAGAAATCTTCTGTCTGAAATACGATGGAGCCATTTCCAGGTTATGAACTCAAGGTTTTCCTAAGGAGTTCAGACTGCAGTGTGATTTCCCTAATTTGTTTGTCTATGAAAATAATATATATATGAAAATATATATATTTCCATATATAAATATGGAAAATATATATATATGAAAAGAGGACATAAAAAAATAAAATAAAATGCTCACAGTGCAATGTATGCTGCAGCCCTAACATTCTTTTGAGACCAGGATTTCTTCCCCCATACAAAGTAGTCATTTGAGGGGGATATGAATTGATCATCTGAGTATTTGGGGGATAGAGAGGGGGGTGACTCACAAGGAGTATCGCCTGAGGGAGCTTGAGATATATGGCATAATATAACCTGTGGAGGAATAGCTCCACTTTATTTCTTCCTATAATGTGTGCTTTATTTTTTTCTTTTTATTATTATTTTTTAATAGCCCTATATAGGCAATATAAATACATAAGAAAACCTAGGATCTTCTATTCATTTTCTACTTTCTAGATGTTTTATATTAAAAATAATCTATTTTATTCACACTGGCTTTTGTGTGTGTGTGGGGGGGGGGGGGGGGGGGGTTCTCTCTCTTATTGTTTCCTGTTTGGAAAAGAACAAAGACAATACGTACTTGCTTTTACACATTATGAAACATACTGTGGTTCACCATTGTCTGTCATGACCAATTGTTGATTTCATTTTACTTGGAATTTTTTGCACAGTTTCATGTCAGAGAAAGGCCAGTTGTTTTTTTCCCATAGAAAGGGCAGATAATTGTTCTTTTAGGTTTTGGCTTTCTTCCGTAGATTTAAAAGACCTATTTTAAAGAAAGGTGGATCATTATAATCATATAATAATATAATTGCCATATCAATACATATTCTATTTTTTTCTTTAAATTAAACTTTAAACTGTTCTTTAAACTGACAGCTACCAATGCATTTATCTAGTCTCACTTCCCCACAGGCTTTTTCATAGATAGTTTTGCATGAGAGCTTTATACAAAACTGTCACATGCATGGACATATATACTTTACTATCGTATTCTATATTCATATATCCCTTGTTTTCATATTATTTACTTGCTTTCATCTAATGTATTTTAATAAAGATATTGTCACATCTGTTATGCATTCCCATTTAATTTGGGGCATTTCATTTAGATAATTATGCTGGTGATTTGGAATTAAATACAAGTGACACTTTTCAACTTTTACAGTGAAGACAATATCTTGTACTTCTTTCATGCCTTTTCAGCCATTTTATTAATATTATGATAGTCCTACTTATGCATAAGTTTGTCAAACAGCAAATCATTTTTAATGACTCATCACTTTTGCATACCTTACCTTTTCCAGACAAACTCAGGCTGATATTTTGGTTTTCACACAAACATACAAGACCACTTAACAATTTTCAATGTTGATTTTCTTTGAAAAATAAAATAAAATACTATGCCTACAAATAATTATTATAGCAATTTCATCACCATAGTTTGGGACATTCATTATGGTTTCAGCTGAATTGGAAAAGATTAATTTGTGTTTTTGTTTTGCTTCTGATGAGCAAACTGGGAATAAAGAAAATAGAAAGGGAGAAAGTCAGTTCAAAGAAGAATTCAAATTATTTTTAGTGGCCTTTGAATAGAATCTGCAGCTTTGAAAATTTCTACTCTGTTTGATTTTTGCCTTGTTCTGAAGTCAAAGGTCTCATTGATATGTCCTGTGTCAGTTAGAAAGCACTTGAGGACTTGAACACTGTTCCTATGTACTGGTTTACACACAGAGCTACAGAACAAGAGTTCTGACCCACCTTCTCACTCACTCTCTGCAGGTGATGAACTTAATTCCCAACACAGTAAGATAATTTCTGTACAGATGCAAAGATAGTACAGTAGGGCTCAATACAGGGCTCAACAGTGAGTTAACTACGCAAAGACATACTTTTCTCTTCTTTGATCTCAACACCAAAAGCAATAAGGCAATTAGAGTCCTCAGTTCAGAGGTGAGGATGTAAAAGTTGAAGTGAGCATAGTAAAATGAGTAACTGAGTATAATGCCTAAGGAGGCAGCCAGATCTTCAGGTGATTGTAACCAAGTGATTGTAACAGGTTATCTAAGGAAAAGTAAGTGGTGCTAAAATCACCAAATGGTTACTGGGGAGATAGCTGAGAGAGAGAAACCCAGACTATTTGGGTAAGGATGCTTTTGGTGGGGAGATTTTTTGTCTGGGAAAACAATATGAAAATTAAGAAGACTGGAAACTGAAACTAATTCTGTATTGGAAACCTGGAGGGACTTTAATGAGTCAGAAGAGTCAAGCCAAGAAAACACTGGAGGTGAAGGGATCCCCAACAATGTAGAAAACAAGCTAGATAATTTGTGACGGGAGCCACACTTGTGAGAACATGAAGAATCTGAAGGCAGTGTCATTATTCTATTAGTACTATTAAACACTTGTAAAACTCATAAGTTAAAATGGTTTTACAAGCAAATGTGAACATACTGTTTTCCAGCCCTAATATAAAATACAAACCTATTATTGCAATCTCATAATTCATAAGTTAATGTCAGAAGCTCTTAACACTCTAACCCAGGTAATGGCTTATGGAAATGTTAGCAAATTTGTAGGTTTTGTTCATTCTGCTTCATTAAAAAAAATTAAATCTGGATCTATTTCTCTTCTCTTCTCCCCCTTCTCATCTTTCCCGACCTTTAATATATGTCAATATGTGAGAATTTTCATTATTAAAAATATGAAAATATTCATATATGAAAATATTCATATATGTAAACTTCCCTAAGGTATTTTAATTATTAATTTGTTTGGATTCCCTCAGCACAATCTCTGCCTTGTTTAGGTTCACTCTTCATTCAGGCACAACTAGCATTCATTCATTGTTCTTGGCCAAAATTTGACTCCATCTTACTGCCTCTGGTGGAGATAAGCATTATGACAGCTGGGTAGTTTTCATATTAAGTTCACAGAAATTACACCACTTCTAGGATCTTCCTGTAGATGCTGAATATGTTCAGAGGCAGAAGTGATATTTATGAAATTAGTTGATAAACATGACATTTCCTGTCATGTTATTTGATTTATATAAATTCAAAGAAGTACTAGGCCATTTGGATACATTCATCATATAGCCTTACCATTTCCCTCAGTAATCTTTTATGATTCAGTAATCATAATCTTCGGTAATCTTCAGTAATCATTTCCTTCAGTAATCTTCACACAGATCACCATCTGTGTGAAATGTTAAAAAGAGGTCAATAAATATGAGAAGTGATGCCAGCCCTTCATTCAGCACCATCAGAAAATAATACGTCAGTGTCATTAGTATTTTCAGTTCTTTGTTCTGGTCTGCATCCATGTTGTATTGAGGGTTGGGCACTTGCTATAGCCTGGTTGTTTCTTGCCCCCAGTAGTCTGTCATTGCTATTAGAACATCACAGAAAAATCACTAATATTGTGCTCTGTGTTCTGGAGCTGCTCTCATTGAGACTAAAGGATCAATAGTAGTGACTATGGCTATTTTATGATTTCTTTCTTTTCATTAGTTTCACATTGAAATGCATGGCAGAACACTGTCCTGTGCCTGTGAACAGAGAGGAGGGACTCCATGGAGAACCAGAAATAGGAACCTGGGAAAGAAAATGACCAGTCACAACACTCCACTTTGTAACAGTTTGAGGATGAGGTGAAATGATAATCTGTCCACTGGGCAGCTGGCCAACATGCAGAAAATACTGCCTTTATTTGTGCACTGTGACATCTATAGATACAGTTAAAAAAGATACAGTTCAGCGTTAAAAAAAAAAAAAAAAAAAAAAAAAAGCAGCTCCCTGAAAGGAAACTTTCAGATCTAACACTTTGCTTCAGGCTATCATCAAAATGGTGCACTGTAAAATAGTTCAGCTTAAATTTTGGATGCAACAATTAGTGGCATTTGGACTGACTCCATTGCTAAAGAAACTTCCTGCAATTACTTCAAAAATGTTATAGTTCAGTTTGATTTTTTTTTTTTCCTGGAATTTTACTCAGGGAACTAATTGCACTGGCAGTCTAAAGAAGTAAAGCTTCCTTCTTGAATTTCCTTCTTTCCTTCTTGAAAAAGACAAAAAAGAAGAAACCAGAGATAAACAAAACAGCTGAGAACAGATAATCAGTAGAGCATGTAAAAGTAAAATATAAGTACAACGTAAATATTTGCAAAATTTAGCTGTTGATTATAATTGTTGTGACCCATAGACCACACAATGTTTCCTGACACTCTATTTTTGTTTGGGTTGTTTGTTAACTATTGGTCAGCTTAAGGCCATGATGCCCTCATGTTAAAGAATACTTGAGGTAAAATACTTGAAGTAAAATATCTGTTAGTTAGACTATTCCAATATGTAGTACGTGTGTCTCTCCTGGAATTTAGTAACACCTTATTTGATGATTTTTCCCTGAATCACTGAAACTTAGTAAGACAATGCTTCACATACATAAGCATAAATTTTAGACACAGGGCAATTAGACGGAAATGCACACACACATCTGGACATACAAGTTCCCGTTAAAGTGCTAAAGGACAGCTGGGTGTCGTGAAATGTGATTCACAGCTGTGGACATGTGGAGACAGACAGCAGTGTTCGTGGAATTCACCCAGAAACTCTACACAGACATGTAGGGGTCTAATGCAATACACCTTTATAAAAATTGGTAATATGTTTAGTCTCTTGAAAACTGCTGGATGATATATATTTAATCCAAAGAACACTTGAAGTCATCTCATTCACTTCCATGAAGTTTTAACTTAAGATTACTCAACTCTGAGAGCAGTCATGTAGAATCATAAAATTATAGAATATCCCAAGTTGGAAGGAACCCATAAGGATCATCGAGTCCAACTCCTGGCCCCACACAGGTCTATCCAAAAACTCAGACCGTGTGACTAAGTGCATAGTACAAACACTTCTTAAACTCCAACAGGCTTGGTGCCGCGACTACATCCCTGGGGAGCCTGTTCCAGTCTGTGAACACCCTCTCAGTGAAGAACGTCTTCCTGACATTCAGCCTGAACCTCCACTGTCACAGCTTGACACCATTCCCGCGGGTCCTATTGCTGGTCACTAAAGAGAATAGGTCGGTGTCTGCCCCTCCACTCCCCCTCGTGTAGACCATGATGAGGTCTCCCCTCATCCTTCTCTTTTCCAGGCTGAGCAGGACAAGTGACCTCAGCCACTCCTTGTACATCTTCCCCTCAAGGCCCTTCACCATCCTCGGAGCCCTCCTCTGGGCTCTGACTGTCCAACAGTTTCATGTGCTTTTAATCTTTTCTCAGAGCCTGACTTCTTAGATGTAGGGCAGAAATTACGCATAGCTCTCTACTAGTAACTTGGAAAGTTAAGTAATATTCAAATAATTTTAAAACCTAATCTGTGTTTTAATATGCTAAAATTTATTTTTATCCCCTTCCCTTTAACCCTGCACACATACACACACACCACCCCCATTATTTCATTGGCTTTTTCTTCAAAAGGAAGGAGAGTTGTGTTCTATTAAAGTGCTGATCCAAATCGATACAAGATATAGGCCAAGTTATATCACAGATAAAAATGTTTTTGTTGTTGTTTGTTTGTTTGTTTTTGCCATAAAGTGGAAACAGCAAGACAAAGAAAGGAATCTTTCTAAAGATAAACTACATCACATGCATTTGGAGCTATTGATGGCCAGAAGAAAAGACTGACCCCCAGGATTAAGGGATTTAAGGTCCCTGTTCAGCAACTTAATACCACCAAATAATGACTACTGAAGTCATTGCTGGACTCTTATCCACTCTCATCCACTCTGTGTGTTACAGGTGGTATTACATTACTCAGTTAAAATTCTGTTATCATAAAAATACCAAGCACAAGGTTTATTTAGCAATGAAAGAGGCTCTATCATGTTTTACCTTACAGCTGGCATAACTAGAAGTACATGGAAGCTCAGCTGACAGTCATCAATTTTTGATGTAGTTATGCTCAATATCATAGCCACAACTTAATTTGAAAATGTAAAAAAAGTTGATACAATAATCATATTTTACTTCAAGCACATACTTTTGTCATTCAACTACATAAACAACAAACTACATAAGCTTTGCAAATGGCAGCAAAGTAGCTTTTAAAAATATTTTTAACAGAGGAATTTCTCCAATATTCAGTTTTTAGCCCAGATTTTTCTGGGCTACAACAGAGGTTTCTATTCTATTTTTAATTTACAGTATTTCATTTTCAGGCTAAAAAAAAAAAAAAAAAAGGAAGTAAAAATAAGGGTTCTGCACACTGATGTTAAAGTTGAAGCTTAAAAATGCATTATTTTATTATTTTTTTTCATTTTACCTGGAAGTCTTATAAAAATGCCTAATGTAGAGCAGGAAAATTTCCATCACAAATGTATAGACTGCAGATATTTAAATAACAATACTACCATTTAGACATTGTCTGAGTGAAAAGAATTTTCAAGCTTTTGAGGTTCATCTTTAACTAGTTAAAATACAGCTTCCGGTGATTTACATGCTGCATTGCCAGATGAAATGATAATGTTCTTTCATGTACTTCGGAGAGGAAAATGAAAGTCTTGGAATGAGATTCCTGCTCTTCCTAGGGTCCTTTTATGATAGGTTAATGGCCAGTAAAATGGACTAAAAAAGAAATCACAAAATCCTGAAGATGTAGAAACTGAATTTTTTAAAGCTGTACAAGCTTTACAAGCCTATACAGAGCCTTCACAGGCTCTGTTTCAGCATTCCTGGAGATCAGAAGATATGTCAGGAGAAGGTCACAGACTATTTCTCATATCAGGCTGCCAGCCAATAGCCAGTACAATGTGCTAGATGGCAACAGCCAAAAGCATTTACTGGAATGCTTGAAGATTATTTGTTGTGCTTCTAGACTTCTGTTTCTTGTGATTGGAAATGGACAACAAACAACAAAGGTATATGCTGCTAGCAATGAGAAAAAACAAACAAACAACAACAACAACAAAAAACACCTTCTCCAGAATTGTCAAGCTTCAGAACAAACTTTTTTTTTAATCTAATCAATAACATTTTATTTTATTTTATTTTATTTTATTTTATTTTATTTTATTTTATTTTATTTTATTTTTATTCTCATAGAATCATAGAATCATAGAATATCCTGAGTTGGAAGGGACCCTTAAGGATCATCAAGTCCAACTCTTGACACCGCACAGGTCTACCCAAAAGTTCAGACCATGTGCCTAAGTTCACAGTCCAATCTCTTCTTAAATTCAGACAGGCTTGGTGCAGTGACCACTTCCCTGGGGAGCCTGTTCCAGTGTGCAACCACCCTCTCTGTGAAGAACCCCCTCCTGACGTCCAGCCTAAATTTCCCCTGCCTCAGCTTAACCCCGTTCCCGCGGGTCCTGTCACTGGTGTTAATGGAGAAAAGGTCTCCTGCCTCTCGACACCCCCTTACGAGGAAGTTGTAGACTGTGGTGAGGTCTCCCCTCAGCCTCCTCTTCTCCAGGCTGAACAGGCCCAGTGACCTCAGCCGTTCCTCGTACGTCTTCCCCTCCAGGCCTTTCACCATCTTCGTAGCCCTCCTCTGGACACTTTCCAACAGTTTCATGTCCTTTTTATACTGTGGTGCCCAGAACTGCACACAGTACTCGAGGTGAGGCCGCACCAGCGCAGAGTAGAGTGGGACAATCACCTCCCTTGACCTACTGGCGATGCCGTGCTTGATGCACCCCAGGACACGATTGGCCCTCCTGGCTGCCAGGGCACATTGCTGGCTCATATTCAACTTGCTGTCTACCACGACCCCCAGATCCCTCTCTTCTAGGCTGCTCTCCAGCGTCTCATCGCCCAGTCTGTACGTGCAGCCAGGGTTTCCCCGTCCCAGGTGCAGGACCCGGCACTTGCTCTTATTGAACTTCATGTGGTTGGTGATTGCCCAGCTCTCCAACCTGTCCAGATCCCTCTGTAAGGCCTTTATGCCCTCATTTGAGTCCACAACTCCTCCAAGTTTGGTGTCATCAGCAAACTTGCTCAAAATACCCTCTATTCTATTCTATTCTATTCTATTCTATTCTATTCTATTCTATTCTATTCTATTCTATTCTATTCTATTCTATTCTATTTTTCATTCATTCAGCACCAAGGAAACCAGTCAAAAGGAGCAGAAATAGCCCAGATTTAGATGAACTTGTAACAAACAAAGAACTGAGATGACTTGTCTCCTGGATGAGATATGAACACAGCAGGATCTTGCTGAGTCCCAGCCTGCTGTGAGTTCATTCTTTGCTTGGCAAGCCTGAATATTATTATATGCCCAAGTCAAGGCACAAGTGGCATAAAACCCCGACAGAAAACATAGCCAAAAGGCTCAGCTACTCCCTTCTTCCACTCTTCCAACATGAAATTGGCTTTTACATTGTAACGAGGACACCAGGGACATGTAGTAGTGCATGGGATCTGTAGGGTACAGGAGAAAGAAGTTAGTGAAGGAAAAGATGGGCCAAGGCAACACAGTCCTTAAACTTCACCAGAAGTTCTGTGCCTGAATTTTCTTCACTGAAAATCTAAGAAATGTTTGTTCATTGTGTAGCATGGACTGTAACAGTAATCTAACCACTCTCATCTCTTGTCAGCACCTCTTAGATAAGATTCTCTGGGTATAATACACTCAGAAATGTCATGTCTTCCACCTGAAGCTGTACTATATGTAGTATATACAATGCATTCAAATGTCTTTAACACTTACATACTTCAGGTTTTGTTTTTGCCACTTATTCTTAGGATGTTCGGCAATGAAGATCAATTGAATCAAAATGAAGTCAAGTGTAGTCAAGACATGTATCATTGAAAGTGAAGTCAAGACATGCATCATTGAAAACTTCCTCAATTTTTCCATATTTTTATTGCGCTTAAATCTGAGGACAAAGGATACTCCTAGTTGGAACAGTTATGCCTATCCCTTCTTGCTTAGAAGTAAAAGGGAAGGCAGAACTTTCCTTAACATGAGAGGATCAATAAATTCTGGATTATGAAGTTCTAGTGTCTCCATACCAGATCAATGGTTGACCATTGCTTTTATTTCCTTAACAATAAATTAGTAGTCAGCTTGACAATTTGAGCCTGCTTCAGTACATAGTGGTGGGTTTTACCTCATAAGTTATCTTAAGTGATTAACTATATATTTAAAAAAAAAAAAAAAAAGGAATATATAGCAATGTACAAACAAGAAAATAATTAAAAAAAAAAAATAGAAATACCATTCTTTTTCATGCAGAAAATACAATATAATGAATTTAGAGAAAATTAAATATATATATGTATTTTCTGGTTTAAATTATAATGTATAAGTACCTGAACCAGAGCACACTGGAACCAGGCTAAAAGGAGTTAAACAAACCTCTGTACTTTATGTGTAGTTTCTTTATCATACTTTGTCGATTTCATCTGGTTAGAGTATTATACCTTAAAACTTAATATGTAGTGTACACTTACTCTTCAAGAAAAAATGTTGCCAAAGGAGACAAAGGAGACATAAGCACTGTTGCAATTTGGTATATCTACTTGGATGTAGCTAGGTTAATGTTAAAAGAAAGAAAAAGCTATTGCTTTTGTGAATACGGGAATAGTACTGGGATTGTCTTTCTTTTCAAATAACAAACAGCATTTTGCTAATGTGAATTGCATGCTGCAATGTTTAAAATGAAAGTACCTATTAAGCCAAATGAAATTGCCTTCCTGAATGGGTAGATGGTGAAGTTGCTTTTGTACAGAACTGAAAGGTGTATTAGAAATCTCCCAGATTAAAAAGGCATGAGATTTGATTTTTTTTTTTTCTTTTTTAGAACAGCAGATATTCTCTTCTACTGTAAACTAATTGCTAGGGCTTAGAATTTGTTCCCAAATATAAGTATATAAATGTGCTTCTGGAACTTCTACCAAAATGCCTGAGTTAGATGTTGTATTATGTTCTCAGGTAACTTAAAATAATATGTCCTCTACAAGACAATGTATGGTGCATGTTAATGAGTTTGCAGTCCGAGTTGACACTCAAGGGCTCATCCCTATGTTTGATACGAACAACAGAATTATTTTATAACTGTTTATCTGCTTAAATGATGCATGTTTCAACTGTAAGTTTAGCAAATGTATGTTTCTGGTTGATACTCTCTGTCTTAACTATAGACAGATATCTCCATGTATGTTGGTTTCTCAGACTTATTCAAGACTTCCACATTAGACTTAGGAATACCCCCCAACAGATTTCCATATAATTAATTACCCCAAAAATATGCTGCTTTTCATCTATTTGAGATTAAAATGTATATTTTGATATTCTACATCGCATCCTGTAATCATCATTTGTTCTTAATGGTAGCATGCTTCTGAGTGACTGTCCTACACCCACTTACTCTTTTTGGGGTTTACCTGCAGCTTGTGAGCTTCTACAGGCAAAAGCAATTTCTATTAATTTGTTATAAGGTCCCATATGATGGACTCCATATAATGGATTAAATGAAAAGTGCAGTTTCCACAGTAGATCTCCTTTGTGCTAATTGTCAGTCCTAAATGTCTAGTGAATGCTGAAGATAGAACAATTAAATTCATTGTTTATACATACATCTTGCTGCCTGGAGCTCAAAACATACAAACATTTGTAGAGCTTGGATGTAATGGAAACTGCCTGTCGTTGATTTGTGTTACATATCACAATGCATGAAATTTTATTAGCTGGTGGAAATGTGCTATGTTATACATGCATTTTTTCTATAGAATTATCATTGTAAAGTCATATATATTGATTTATAAAATCATGGATAAACATTATCTGTTCCTAGAGACTTTATATATCACCTCTGAAATACATTTCCTGTTTGTCATACACCATTTTAATGTTCAGATTTTTTCAGAATTATTTGCAGGTGTTTATTTTATAACAGATAAAGTTGTTTTCACATCTTAAAGTGCTTAGAATTTGTTTGTTTTGTTTTGTTATTTTTTTTTGTTTTCCTTTGGAATTATTTGGGTTCATTATGCATTTTGATTACTTTCCCTTTTTAAACTTTTATTAAATTAAAAAAACTAACAAAAAAAGCTGAGATAATATTTCTTTTTTTTCTTTTTTCTTTCTTTCTTTCTTTTTTTTTTTTAGAACTGACTCCCTGTGCTAAAAAACTGAATATTGAACACACTTCACCAACCATGTGTAAAAATGATAAAAAAAAAAACAACCAACCAAACAAACAAACAAAAAAAAACTTAAAAATACTAAGTAATCAGTACTGGTCATCTATATTTTTGTACATGTGTTTAATGTATTTGAATACATATATTGACTGACATACACATATTTAAGTGAATGTATGTAAGTATATAAGTGAAGTTGTGTACTCTAAATACACACACGCTATATAAATAGGAAACAAATTTCTTAATTTTTCGGATAAGAAAAGTAACATATATTTGAGGTACAAAGAATATGAAAAATATATCCTGTGGTCACAGGTCTTTATTTACATTTACCACAAATGTGTTCTTACCTTTCCCTGCATAAATACACATGAACTCATTTGAAATGACATACAAAAGCAAAGAGTTTAATCTTGCCTATTCCTTCACAAGTATTCTGAAGATTAGTTTGGGTTTAGCAAACTTATTGTTCCTCTATGTATTTAGACACATTAATTTCTTCTGTATTGACAGCTGAAGAAAAACTACTATCTGGGTCTTTGTTTGATGCATCCATACTTACTTTAACCTGTTAAGGGCCAGTGAAGATATGACTACAACATTTCCAGGAATACCTGTTGTAGATTCAAAGTGATATAAAGGGATACAAAGATACAAGGGATAACAGCAGCAACACATTCCAAGGACAATGATTCACATTCCAAGGACAAAGTGTTATTCATTTGGGATGTTGTCCTGCATCAAAAATACTGAGCAAAGACTGATGGCTATTGTTGGTATTATGCAGCTGCAATAATAGATTTTCATGTTTCTTAAGTCAATTCACCTGCGCTGCTTCCTGTCACAAGCAGGATTGTCATGGGTCTTTACTCTACATGGTTTAGAGTTGGTGCAAATGAAGCTAGTGTAGAATATATATTATTTCCAAAACTAATATGCAAGTGTAGGCAAGTTATTTTTACCTGGTTTTACTTTCTTGGACTTCGAAATGGACCACAGATGTTAAATTGGACAAAAATACTTTGTCTCTTATTTCTAGATGAAGTGTTACCCTTAAGAACATACTTGGCTTGAAAAGCAAAATATCTTGCTTTAATCTTGATGAGAACCAGAAAATAAATAAATAAATAAATAAAAATAAAAATAAAAATAAAAAATTAAAATTAAAATTAAAATTAAAATTAAAAAAAAAAAAAAAGCCGGTGAGATATTACTTTCTGCATCAAAAGCAGAAAATCAGCCAAAGTAGTTTCCAGTCCTTAATCTCTGGTTTCATTTTCCCATTCTTGATCTTATGCCACAATATTTCAACTTCTTTGTTGTGAAAGTACAAAAGTACGTGAACCAAACCACAGAACACACAAGACTTGGCTGAAATCTCTTAAGGGTATGTTCATTGGCTGGTTTTCATTTTACCCTCATTTACCAGAAAAAGGTAAATAGCCTGAAACAATCTCTGAATTTCAGTTTTGAAACAAGCTTTTTTTTTTTTTTTCCACTCTTTTACTGCAGCTAGTAGTGCATTTATAAGGCTATGTTCATTTGTAAAATCACAATCTCTACAGTTACTCTCCAGAAGCAGCTTTAAATTATCTGATCATATTTGTTTTTTGAAAAACAGAAGGATTTACAAGTAAAGTATATTCTGTTGCTATTTCTCTGTCCCATCATTAAAATGAGGTTGTAAATCAAACAGTGCATGGATTTCCCTTTTGGCACATTTATCCCCTACAGGTCATTTCTTTGTGTGGGCAGAAAGTGTTGCACTTCAAAGCTCTTATCAAGTTTAGCTCTCAACAGAACCATACTGATTAAACATTTATCTTTTATAGCCTTTTTGTCACCAGAAAGATATAAATCAGTTGACAATGAGCAAAGTTTAAATTTTTAAGTTGAAAAAAAGTAAGAGTTCTTTGGGTTCAGTTTTTAAAAATACCCAGTACTCTGTATCAACATGATATTATTTGTATATAGGCCTTGGTTGTTTTACTCCAAATATTTCTCAGAAAGAGACATCAATAATGAGCTTACACCTGCAAATACACTTTTCAAATTAAGAGACGTAAGCATGTGGCAGTTCTCTGTATGGAAACAAATCACTGAACAATATGGTTCCTTCAGAGAAAGGCTTTTTCCTTGAAGCATAACATTTGATCTCCCTCATCTTTACATGGAAAACTACAAATGTTATTATTGGCTATAAAATTATTCAGCCCTTCTGAATAGGTAATCTATAGCATCTGACTTTCCCATTTCCCTGCAGCCATGAATATCAGAGGCTAATGACACACAGTGTAAAGGAAGACATATTTTATTTTATATATTTTCCATGTCCATTTTCTCTGGTGATTCTTCGGTCTTTAGAAAAGTGCTGGGGAAAAACAAACAAACAAACAAACAAAAACTTTCAAGGGCAGGATTCAGTTGCTAACCAGTTCTACGCATTTTTTCTTAACATATCACACCTGACTCCAAGGTACCACTCTAGAAAGGTCTATTTCTTGCAGAGTGATTGAGTCACCTATGTCCAGCATGGATGCTTTGAGTACTTCAGGGGATCTCACATGGCTCTAGAAAACACGTGTTTGGGCAACTGAATTCCATTTTCTGTTGCCTGAAGACTTTAGCATTTGGAAACTAAAAGAGAGAAACTAAATACTCTATTTGTGTTTAGCCACCATATATTTAATGACACTAGAAGTCATATTCAAAAAAAGAAAATATGGAACATTTTTTGAATATACTCAGACTACATTCAGGAAGTTTCCTGTTCACCAAGAATGAAATTTGCACCAAATTAAATAAAACCTATATACTTTATATGTCTTTTCATGGTGTTCTCTCTCTTTTTTCCATTTCCCCCACCCTAAGGTTAACAAAGAGCAGTTATAAGATGTAATAAGTTCATCTGCTCACACATGAAGAATCACTGTCAGGCAGGGGCATGTAGCTGAAGCACCCTCTTCTTTTTCATGTTCCTAATTTCAGCATTGCTTTACACTATGAATACTATTTCTGGAAAAGAACGGACATAGACAAACAGGCTGTGAATGTTTGTGTTTGTCACAGTAGCACTAGATATGTATTCTGGAACCAATAAGCAGTATGTCACCTAAAGTGTGTTAACACTATCAGTATTTCAACATGTATATTACTTTGAACTTCAATAGAAAATATATGCTTATATCAGCTTATTTTAGTTGCAAAATTCCTGTATTTTAGATGTTTTATTTCTATTGTGCAACTTGTCCCTTTTTATGTGATAAGGTTTTTCCTTTTACCTTTTCTTCCTGCCTGACTTAACCTGTCTTGAAAGTAGTAACTTCAGTGTAAGGTAGTTCCTCCAAGAAGCACCCACCCTACTTCAGATGTTTATTTTATACTAAAATAAATAATTAAATTAATCCACATCTCCATACCAATCCTTCTTTATTGACTGTAAGGCAGCTAAAAAGATGAGCAGATTTAAGGCATACTTTATGATGTGGAAATTAAATATGTTGTCAATCTCAGTGAAGTGTGATTTACTACTTCATGTGCAGTACATATCTACCCTTAATCTTTCTTTCTCATAGCGACTAGAAATGCAAGTACCTGGAATATGTTTATTCTATTTATTATTATTATTATTATTATTATTATCATTATCATTATCATTATCATTATCATTATATCCATGTTAATAAACTGAGGCTTTAGCTAAACATCAAATATAACAAAAGAAAATCAAAAGTGAATAATTGACCTGTTTCAGGAACACAAAGCTAGCCTTTGAGAAAATATTTTGGTTACATCTAAAAAAGGATGGGATATTCACCCTTATTTGACATAGTGTTAAACTGAGTACATAAAATTAAGTATTTATTTCTACTCACAGAAACAAACAAAAATTGATTTCCACAAATTCAGTAAGTCCTCAAATGCTATAAAAGCTGATGACTTTTCATTGTTCTATGAATTTAATCAAAGGGTTTCTCACAGGCGCAGAAAAATGAAGCTTTGTGATACTTTAATGGAATCTAGCACACAGGTCTATGTGAAATGAAAAACAGATGATATACTCAGCTCACTAATGTGTTTTTGCAGGAGAATGCATTGTAGTATAACTACATTCCAGCAAAAATGGCATTTAAGGCTATTAAGTTAGCTTTTGCACAGGCACATGGCCCATTGACTAGATTACAAGTTTAGGTAGTTTGAAACAGTACCAGTGGGAGCAGCAAAGAGTAGCTTTAAAAGGTATGTTGTTCAGCAGGTGGTCCTTTAGTCTTTCCATCATGTTTTAGAATTAATTTCCATTCCTTTGTATAAACTCATGGATGCTGTTTGTGAATAGATCATTAACTGATGAAAGCCTTAAACTGCATTAGCAGTTCATACTCAGATACCTTAATTTAAGTCATTCTATGGATCAGAAAGAACATAGCACGTGACATGCTCTTGAGTAAAAGCTACATTCAATAATGTATGTGTGTAACACAACACTCAGGAAACCTCAGAAACCTTCAAGACGTTCCTTACCAGTGCCTTTGACTGCACTCATATTACAAATTGCTACTGACATTTTTTTTCCTTTAGAGTCTAACCTGTTTCCACATTTATGGGATGTATCTTTGATAGATGGATATAACCCATTCATTAGATTATGAACCCTAGAACTCCCAGGAGTAACTTCAAATCCACATAATGCTATCAATATTCTGTATTTTGCATCTGAATCCATGATTTATTTGAAAAATATGTAGAACTGTATGTAAGTAGGCAGCTTGCTATTGAACAATTATAACAGCTAGGGAGATTCAAGTATATAGTTTATTTCACCATACATATAGCATAATTTACATTCTAAATAAACGGGTTACTTAGTCTCTCATTGGAGACCATAAAGTATGAGTAACAATTATTATAAATACAGTATGTCTTTTGCATAAAACGCACTGATCAATAATGAAATTGTTCACCAAAAGTCTGCAGAAATGCAGCTTTACCTGGAAATACCATTCTAGCCAGATCCTTCATTTTTGCACTCATTTAGACTCTGATCACAAAATACATACTACATACAAGCATAGATCTAGTTATCAGTTCTGAGCCTACAAAGCATCTTATTAAAATTTTAATTCTGTTAGAGCTGCTTTCCCCAAACTGATTTCAGAAAACTAAAACATTTAGATTAACATTTTGTTTGTTTGAAATATATAACTAAAGCATTTTGTATTACCAGCTTTGTGTCCAAGGTACTTTTGTTTAGTTCTGTTTTACATTTGGTCTCACATCCCCCAGCAGACCAGTGCATGGCCAACCCAAAGGACATCTAAGTGGGAACAAGAGGGTGGTCATTGTCAACTTCACTTCAAGTGGTATTGAAAATTTTGGCACCACAGTGGAAGTCATATGAAGCAACACTCAGATAGGAATGAATCTTTCTCTAAGAGAAGGGAAGACCTAATTTTCTGGTTAGAGGTAAATTCTCTAACTTTGTTTGCCTCCTGGCTTCCTTTCCAGTTCAGAGAAATTTCTGAATTGACGTTGTTACCCTTGAAAATATCATCTGACTCAGAGCTAAGCAAAGCTTATAAAATGTGTTAATTTGGTGCACTTTGGAAAGTTTGTGCACCTGGCCTAACCCTGGCAAAGTCTGATAAATTAGACCATACTCACTGGAATAGTCTTCAGCCATTTAGATTTTAAGGATACATAAAAACACATGGATTACTCATGGTAACCTTCTGCAATTATTTTTTTTCTGATTTTGATTAAATATCCCATATACACATTGGCAAAATATCATTACTACTCCTCATGTTTTCCATTTATAGGGAAAAGACATGTTCATTGGTAATTGCAAAATAGATCAGGTCTGTATTTGGCTAAGTGGATCATGTCTGTTTGGCAGGTGTCCTGAGCACCAATGTGTGAAATTTTTCTTTAAAAGATAGAGTAAAGAATAACTTTTAGCAAAAGTACTTGTTACCTGCTTTAATTACTTTTTAAAAATTTATTAAACAAAAATAATAAATATTGGTGCTCAATAATGACATTTATTCATGGTATAAAAATAGTAATAGAGAAGAGGAAAACAAGGAAATTTTTATTTTTATTTCTTTTGTTTATTCATTGGTTAAGAATTGGGTGTCTCTTTGGCACCACTGATAACAAATTTTATAGGAGTCAAATACAATTAATGAGTGGCATGGTGAAGGTGTCTAATTTTACCAATGTGAGAAATGTGATTAAATGAGAAATATTCTGCACTTGACTTATCTGTAACATATTAACATTTAAATAATGAAGACAGTTTTCATCACTTTCCACATTCTTAAAAAAGCTTTTTTTTTTTTTTTTTACTGCTGTCGATCAAACTTGGCTAACATCTTTTGACAGCACTTGGAAAACAATAAAATTTAATTTACATATAATTTGAAACTCACCTGTGAAATATGAAGCATTTTGGATCACATTCTCTCTCTCTCTCTCTTTTTTTTTTTTTTTTTTTTTTTTAATGCGTGTGTGTGTGTGTCTTCTCAAACTAATTGGGTAGAAATAAGAATTAAAAAAATAAAATAAAAATAGAAGACTCCAAACTTAATGTGTACATGTGCACAGAATATGTTTTATGGTTTTATGCAGTCATGGCAATGTGTGTAAAATCTGATTCCTGAAAAGACATAAGATGAGAAATTATGTGACAGAAAGGTTTTAGTTTTAGTTGCCTCTTAGTTATGCCATGGTCCTTCAAAAAGATGTGGTGGTTTGTAGGAAAGAAAGTTATTGTTTGCCTTCTGCTGTCTGATGAATTATTGATCAAGGAGGGAACTGGGATGGAATCTTAGACCGGTGTTACCCGCAAGCTGGAGTTTTCTGAAAAATCAAAGGGTGTAGCAGGAAGAAAACAGGGAGATAAAATTGTAAAGGCACAATAGAGTAAAAGACTTCTGAAAAGTGCAAGCCAGGCCTAAGCGATGACAAAAAGAGTTCGATTTTCCCTATGGACACAGAAAGGATTATGTGGGCTTTATTGCACCCTGGAATTACTGGAAAGAGAACAAACCTGCCAGACAAGACATCTTAGGCAGGGAAAAAGATGAAGAATTTTATTTCATTATACATCTTTGTCTCATTATCTATTTCCTCTGTTCTAAAAGATCAATTACTCTAGCTAATCTTCAGATAAAGCATATTTGAGCCTTTGATGTGTACTTCTCAGGAAAAGACACAGCTGAAAGCTTTGGCAGTCCTGTGGCCTCAGGAACACATGAACATTGTAATAACCATGACTTTCATGCTTGAATCAATTAAACATGCAGACCTGTGTGCATCTCTGTACACAAACACATCCATAATTGTGGCAGGTTTAGAATTGAAATGGTGTGGAGAAACATATTTGTCTTTGAATGAAAGGTTTTGTTTTGTTTTGTTTTGTTTCATGTTCTGCTCCCTCTCCTCTCTCCCCCACCTCCACCCCGCACACACACTTTTTCCACTTTCTTGTCTTTTATATATATATAGAGAGAGAATTATTATATATATATAGAATATATAGAATTATATACATACATATATATATTCAAAATAAAAGATTACAATTACAAAAATTACAATTACAATTACAAAAATTACAAAAGAAAACTAACTCTGTTCTAACTGAAACCAGGACACCTGTGTGGGGCCAGGAGTTGGACTCAATGATCCTTATGGGTCCCTTCCAACTTGGGATATTCAATGATTCTATGATTTTTGTGAGATCCTCTGTGGGCAGTGGTTCAGCTCATCTTCTACTCCACAGACCTGACAACCAAATGCTTACTGATAATAATAGCCTTCAAAAACGTTATAAACAGCAATCAGGTTTAGGTAATATACACCACTGCAGATCTGTAAAACTGGCATTCACTACATTTCCAAAATCAGTAATACAAATCCTATTACAAATGAACTGACTTTCATATAGAGGAAAATATTCCTTCACTGACATTCTGAATAATCTTCCCCTAAAATGCCAAACTCAGGAAGCAATAGAAAGTTTAAAAACATTTTATAATATTTGATATGAAAATAGCACTTTGTCCTGGTTTCAGTTAGAACAGAGTTAATTTTTTTCCTAGTAGCTGGTAGAATGCTATGTTTTGGCTTAGGATGAGAAGAGTGCTGATAACATGCCGATGTTTTAATTGTTGCAGAGGAGTGCCTATACCAAGCCAAGGACATCTCAGCTTCTTGCTCCGTCCTGCCAATGGGCAGGCTGGGGGTGCAAGAGCTGGGAGGGGGACAGACCCCGGACAGGTGACCCAAACTAGCCAAAGGGGTATTCCATACCATCTGACGTCATGCTAAACAATATATAGGGGTGGCTAGGCAGGGGAGGGGGGCTGGACTGCTCGGGGTTAGGCTGGGCATCGGTCAGTGGGTGGTGAGCAATTGCATTGTGCATCACTTGTTTGTACACATTATTATTATAGTACTATTATCATGACCATCATCATCATCATCATCATCATCATCATATTATTATTATTATTATTATTATTATTATTATTTTCCTGCCTTATTAAACTGTCTTTATCTCAACTCACGGGCTTCACTTCCCATTTTTCTCTCCTGTCCCAGAGAGGGAGGGGGGAGGGTGAGCGAACGGCTGCGTGGTGTTTAGCTGCCGGCCGGGTTAAACCACGACACACTTATTTATGTCATAAAAAATATTGAGTATTAAAATGACCTTTGGTATGCTCCCTTTTTAAAAAAAAAAAATATTGTTATTTTAATGCTAGCTGTGAAACGAAATTGTGTCCAAAACTTAGAAATAGAATAAAATTTAAGATAGGGAATTTAACAGTGAGGATAAGCAACAGATCATCTATCAACAACATGCATTAGACTTGCTACTAGTAGTAGATAATGATTCATTTGGATATTACATGATAATTTTTGTTCTGGAAATGTTTAATCTTTTAAACATTGGTTAATATTATCAGGTCCAAGTCTTCCAATATTTTTGTCTTATTTAAATTAAATGCTTTTTACCAGCTTTTGTTACCATTCAATTAACTTTCAAAACCAATTAAGATAAAAATCATCCATAATAATATCATACTTATTATTAAACCTATAATTTTGCCAATCTCATTTACCATTTTTGACCTAGTATTAATGACTGATTAGAGGTAAGCATACACTTCTGGGAAGCCCACTTTCTGTAAATTTTTTGCTGTAAGACTTCGAATGACAGTAACCAATGAGTAGAATGGAGCTACAACCACAAACAGAACAGAAATACATGTATATTGTATTCTTTGTCCAAACCTAACTAAGCTTCTGCTCCATATTTATGGTAGTTCCACAGACTGTGCAGATAGCTGAGTTCTCTTTTAAGTGGCCTAATATCCTATTCCATTATGATTAAACTCTCACTTTTGTATATGATACATGATATTAAACTACACAAAGTGCATAACCCAGATGATCACTTGTTGTCAATATAGTTCATGTAAATATAGATGAAAATCTCTGCATTTCATAAAATGAAATGTTTTATTCTCAAAGGTCTGTAAGTCAGAAAGCAGATAATTTATCACTTGTCACATAACCTATTTTACTTTCCAAATGCTGAGGACTAGACACTTTCCTTGCTCTCATTTACATATCTCCTTTGACTACAGTCACTGGGTACTCAGTGTTTGTTATGCCTGAAGATAAAATATAATCAAGTATATGCATTTAAGAAACAAAGAAACAAATTAAAACATATAAAACAGCTACCAGTCCTTAAGAATAATCAACAACATTTCTGATGATACTTTTCTCATAAGGAACAATAATATAAATATGTTCAAGAATGGTTTATAGATTATGAATTCATAAGACTGAGTAGTCTTTCAAGACTGATTTTAGAAACAGTTTAGAGAACTCTGTATCATCCTGGCTGCAAACATTTTATGTTATACAGGTATATTTTTCTAAAATGCTTGTTGTTGACCAAGCGATTAACATTTAACAACAACTACGAAAAATATTTGAAAAAATACAAAGTTAAGTTAATGGTGAGGCATGAATTATTAAACGAAGTATATTGAAAAAGGATGTAAAAGATATAGAAACCAACTGATCCACCATTTTGCTTTTTATTTAAAATTGTTTTCTCCAGCTAGAATATTTTTTCTACCTCTAAAATTGAAGGACCACTGAATCACAGGGTTTTCACTTTATTGCATCAGATGAGAAAAGTTAGTAGCTTCCTAACTGGATCTATCTTGACTATGATCCATCTCTTCATTAAACTTAAAAATCTACAGCTGGAGAGAATTAAGCCTTAAGAAGAACTATAGAGGGCTCATCATTCAAGTAAATGAATGTTCTGCATGAAGACTGGAAGGACTAAGAGTGAAAAGAATGAGCCATCTGTTTTGGAACTGACACAGAATTTAGAACTCTATACTGTGGGTATAGATCATAAGTCAGACCTGACAGTTGCATGTTTCTGTGAATATTTACATTTTTTTTCAGAAATTAAACTAAGACAAAGACTATACAATCCAAGATGTCCAGACATGAAATCAGACTAGTTAGGGAATGTAGTGAAATAGAAATATCCTGGTGGTTTTTTGTTGTTGTTGTTGTTGCTTGTTTGTTTAGTAATCAATTGTTAACATTCTTCTAGTATAAAGAATGAGGAAGAAAATTTTAAATCTCAGGAATTTGGACTGGGGATCGACGATTATCTGTCAATGCTCAAACTATTAAGATGGTATGGGCCTACCCCGAGAGAAATCTCATAAAAGTTTTTAAACGTTTAAAAAATAAAAAAGCTTCAATTCAATTTTGAGTGATGTCCTGTCACCATAGATATCCTCCCCCAGATAGAAATAAAATACTGATGTATATTTCTAAGAGTATGTAGTAGGAGGATTTGAAACCCTGTTAGTCTGTACTGTGTCTATATTTTAATGTTAGCCATCTCTACCAGGAAGCTAATAGAGCCTTCTGAAAGTTTGCAAAATCTTATTTGCTTTCAGCACAAAATATATGCATAGCCATCATCTTACCAAAGCTGCGTAAGTCAGTAAAGACTAGTAAAGCACACTATGCACAAGCAAGGAGTCTCACTCTTTTAAAAGAACTCAAAGACTGTGTAACTTTGTCTTTTCCATAAATCATCTGTACCACAGGCCAGACCTCTTAAAATTACACTACTGTGTGACAGAAAAAGCTATATGCCAAGTTGCACTGAACTTCAGAGCAAGAAGTTTTCTCTGCATCTTTATTTTCACTGTGGGTTATGTATTTTCCACAATACTAAATTAACATATTTAGCTCTTAAGTTTTATCTACTGTCATTTAGAAGTTTGTGCTCCATATCCTAACTTCTACATAAGGTTCACATACCTCTTCAACTAATACGGTCTGTTTCATGTAAGATACTTTGTTAGGTATCAGAACTTCACTTTGCTCTAAAGGTGAAAGTTCAGGTCACCCCACTGTACAGCTATTTTCAACTGTGTATCGCACTGGAGTCCCTGGAGAACCTCGTGTGTGTGTGTGTGTCTGTGTGTCTGTGTGTCTGTGTGTGTGTGTGTGTCTGTGTGTGTGTGTGTGTCTGTGTCTGTGTCTGTGTGTGTGTGTGTGTGTGTTAGCTCCTTCACTTTCCACAGGCAGGGCAGAGATTGGTGTTCTTGTCATCAGACTATGTTAGTACAATGCTTTGCATTTATCACTGAAAATATGTTACGTTTTCATTTGCGTATATTCAAATATTAAGCTAATTACGGGAAGCAGATTCAGCTGAAAGAATGTTTAGGAAAGTGTTTAGGAAAAAGTTGATATTTTATTTAAAACTTCTTTTTAAGCAAGTATCAATTTTCCTTTATATAACTTTTTTTTTTTTGTCCCATATTTTGTGTTACCTGCTTAAAGAAATAAAAATTAAACACAGTTTATTAACAGAGTTCAGCTAGAAACATATAAAACAGTAGGAATATTATTTTAAAGATTTGTATTTTAAACATCAGTCTTTTTTTTTTACTATTTTTTATTTTTAGTAGAAATGTATTTCATTTTGGACTTTTTAATTTTATTATTTAGAAAGGTAGACTTGTTCCTGGTCATTATTTATTGATTATTTCTATTCCTCATGAGGTTGGTGAGACTACCTGTATAATAAAGAAAACATAAGATATGCAAAATTTGACACTTAAATATTAAAGAAGTGAAATAAAATATGAAACCTTTTTTTTTTTTTGCTATATTCCTGCAAAAATTACTGAGTCTGAAGTGTGTAAGATGATTCAATCTTTACTGTTAAAATACTTGTCCCCATTTACCTGATTGAAAGATTGAAGCAAATTTTAAAGGTTAATCAGCTGAGCAGACTGCATTATTTTATTTCTAACAGTGAAAGGAATCAGACTGCTTGCTTAGCACTGTCAGTTGTCCCCTAATATTAAGTCATGGATTGATGTTAAGAAATTTAAGAAGCTTATAAGAAATTCAGGTACTATTTCTTTACATAAAGGTTATTTGAAATTTAAAAATAATTGTCTAAATTGGTGGACTAGAGAGAGCATAAACTGATCAAATGAAAAACAGGATTTTTTTGATAAAATGAATAATCAGAATATTGAATCACTGTCACTATTTGTGTAGTCAGACTGGTAATAGACTGCTTTATTTGATTTAAACTTGAATCTGCTAGCGTTAGGTCAGAGGTTGGACTCGATGATCTTGAGGTCTCTTCCAACCTAGAAATTCTGTGATTCTGTGATTCTGTGATTCTGTAAATGTGCATCCAGAAGACAAGAGTTGAAGTCTCAGAGACACAATCTGCAGAGTTAACTATAGAGTTTTCTGCATATCCATTATATATCCCTATGTAACAGAAGATTCAGTAAGACCAGTGTTATCAGACTTCTTTTACCTGGTAAATACGTGCAGTCTAAATATGACTTGGAGATATGAAATAGGATCTCATATTTACACTTATTCTAATGCATAATGTGCTCTACCTTGACTTCAGCAAGGCTTTTGACACCGTCTCCCACAGCATTCTCCTCAAGAAACTGGCTGCTCTTGGCTTGGACTGGCGCACGCTTCGTTGGGTTAGAAACTGGCTGGATAGCCGGGCCCAAAGAGTCGTGGTGAATGGAGCCAAGTCCAGTTGGAGGCCAGTCACTAGTGGCGTCCCCCAGGGCTCGGTGCTGGGGCCGGTCCTCTTTAATATCTTCATCGATGATCTGGACGAGGGCATCGAGTGCACCCTCAGTAAGTTCGCAGATGACACCAAGTTAGGTGCGTGTGTTGATCTGCTTGAGGGTAGGAAAGCGCTGCAGGAGGATCTGGATAGGCTGCACCGATGGGCTGAGGTCAACTGCATGAAGTTTAACAAGGCCAAGTGCCGGGTCCTCCACCTGGGGCGCAATAACCCCAAGCAGAGCTACAGGCTGGGAGAGGAATGGTTGGAAAGCTGCCAGGCAGAGAAGGACCTGGGAGTGATGGTGGATAGTCGGCTGAATATGAGCCAGCAGTGTGCTCAGGTGGCCAAGAAGGCCAACGGCATCCTGGCTTGTATCAGGAACAGCGTGACCAGCAGGGCTAGGGAGGTGATCGTCCCCCTGTACTCAGCTCTGGTGAGGCCGCACCTCGAGTACTGTGTTCAGTTTTGGGCCCCTCGCTACAAGAAGGACATCGAGGTGCTTGAGCGGGTGCAGAGAAGGGCGACGAAGCTGGTGAGGGGCCTGGAGAACAAGTCCTACGAGGAGCGGCTGAGGGAGCTGGGCTTGTTCAGCCTGGAGAAGAGGAGGCTCAGGGGTGACCTTATCGCTCTTTTTAGGTACCTCAAGGGAGGCTGTAGCGAGGTGGGGGTTGGCCTGTTCTCCCACGTGCCTGGTGACAGGACGAGGGGGAATGGGCTTAAGTTGAGCCAGGGGAGTTTTAGGTTAGATGTTAGGAAGAACTTCTTCACTGAAAGGGTTGTGAGGCACTGGAACAGGCTGCCCAGGGAAGTGGTGGAGTCACCATCCCTGGAAGTCTTCAAAAGACGTTTAGATGTAGAGCTTAGGGATATGGTTTAGTGGAGGGCTGTTAGCATTAGGTTGGAGGTTGGACTCGATGACCTTGAGGTCTCTTCCAACCTAGAAAATTCTGTGATTCTGTGATTCTGTGATAAAATAAAATATAAAAAATGTTCCACTGTTGTATACTTACATATTTTATTAATTTATGTGCTTGTCAATGTATGCATAATTATAGGGAAGGAAAGAAAATGTCAATGTTTACCAAGTTTGTCTTAGCTTTATTGCTATTTTTAATCCCTTTCTTTTTCCATGTCTTCTTTTTCTAGTTCACATATTCAGTACTCCTGAATGTTTTTGTTGTTGTTGTTTGGTTGTGGGTTTTTTCTCCATTATTTTGGAGATTCATATAGAAAATATGACCATGAAATGTTGCACTAGTTTAAAACGTATCATTATATATGTTATACATTACACATTATATATGTTCAAGGGAGGAATATAGTTCTTTAAGACAGACGTATGAACTTAGTGAAATGAAAGATTGTAATTTCATGGCATTCTGTAATATTTGAATATTAAGGTTACACATATAATTGCCTTTGTAGCTGTCCTGGTTTTGTCTAGGATAGAGTTAATTTTCCTCCTAGTACCTGGTAGGGTGCTGTGTTTGGGATTTAGGTTGAGAATAATATTGATGCCATGCTGATGTTTTAATTATTGCAAAGCAGTGCTTGCACTAAGCCAAGGACTTTTCAGCTTCTCACACTGTCCTGCCAATGGGCGGGCCGAGCATACAGCAGGAGCTGGGAGGGGACAGATGATCCAGGACAGTTGATCCAAACTGGCCAAAGGGGTATTCCATACCATCTGACATCATGCTGAACAATTAATATGGGGGGCTGGTAAGGGTGGGAGGCCGGCTGCTCAGAGATAGGCTGGGCATTGGTCAACAGGTGGTGAGCAATTGCATTGTGCATCACTGTGGTGGTTTTACTCAGGTGGGCAGCCAAGCTTCACCACAACTGCTCTCTCACTCCCCCTCTCCTCAAAGAGGAAGGGGGAGAAAATACAACACAGAGAACTCGAGGTTTGAGATAAGAAAGGTTTAATTAAAGGGAAAGGGAACGGGAGGAAAAACAGAAACAAAAGAAGCAATCAGTCCGCGCGGAAGCACAGAGAGAGGAAATATTATTCTCTACTTCCCATCAGCGAGCGGTGTTCGGCCACGTCCTGGGAAGCAGGGCCTCAAACGCGTAGTGGTTGTTCAGGAGGAACAGCCCCCTCCCCCACGAGAGCCCCCCCTTTTATTGCTGAGTGTGACATCAGGTGTTATGGAATATCCCTTTGGTTGGTTTAGGTCAGCTGCCCCGGCGATGTCCCCTCCACATCACTTGCCCACCCCCAGCCTGCTGGCTCTTGGGGGCTTGGAAGGAGTCCTGATGCTGTGCCAGCACTATGCAGCAATAGACACAACACTGGAGTGATATCAGTGCTGTTCCAGCTACGAGTGCAGAGTACAGCACTGTGTGGGCTGCTGCAGGGAAAAGGTGACTCCAGCTCAGACAGACCCAACACAATCACTTGTTTGTACACATTATTATTAGTATTTTCAGAATGGTTTGGGTTGGAAAGGACCTTAAAGACCATCTCGTTCCAGCCCCTTTGCCACGGGATGTAGTATTATTATCATTATTATTATTATTTTCCTTTTATTTTCTGTCCTAATAAACTGTCTCAATCTCAACCCACAGGCTTTCACTTTTATTCGATTCTCTCCCCCATCCCACAGAGCCAGTGGGGGGGGAGGGTGAGTGAATGCTTTGGATTGGAAGGGACCTTAATAATCATCTAATTCCAACCCCCCTGCTTTGGGCACGGACACCTTCCACTAAACCAGGTTGCTCAAAGCCCCATCCAATTTGGACTAAACAATTGCAGGGATGGGGCGTACACAATTTGTCTGGGCAACCCTTTCCACACTCAAACTAAAGAACTACTTCCTTATATCTAACCTAAATCTACCCTCCTTTAATTTAAAACTGTTACTCCTTGCCTCTCCCTCTCCTGCTTTCTTGTAGGCTCTCTTTAGCTATTGGAAGGCTGCTGCACAGTATCTTTGGATCCTTCACTTCTCCAGGCTGAGCAACCCAATTCCCTCAGCCTGCCTCCATAGGACAGATGCTCTGGCCCTCATGGCCCTCCCTTGGATTCCTTCTAATACATCCATGTACCTTTTGTGCTGGGGTCCTCAGAATTTAACACAGTACTCTAGGTGGAGTCTCACAAGAGCAGAGTAGAGGGAGAGAATCACCTCCATCAGTTGGCCACATTTCTTTTCATGCAGCCCGGGATACGGTTGGCTTTCTGGGCTGCAAGTGCATATTGCAGGCTCATGTTGAGCTTCTCATCAACCAATGTCCCCAAGCCTTTCTCCTCAGGGCTGCTCTCAATCCACTTTCTGTACTTATGCCTGTGATTGTCCCAGCCCATACGCTGGGTCAGCCCAGATGCAAGGCCTTGCACTTGGCCTTGTTGAACCTCATGATGTTCTCACAGGTCCACCTCTCACATCTGTACAGTTCCCTCTGGTGTCATCTCTTCCCTCCAGTGTGTTGACCACACCACACAGCTTGGAGTCATCAGCAAACTTGCTGAGGATGCAATCTCACCATCCATACCCCTGACAAAGATGTTAAACGGCACCAGTCCCAGTACTTAGCCCTGAAGAACACCACTCCACTTGCATATTGAGCCATTGACTACAGTTCTTTGAGTGTGATTATCCAGCCAATTCCTTACCCACCAAGTGGTTCATCTGTCAAATCCATGTCTCTCCAATTTAGAGACAAGTATATCATGAGGGACAGTGTGAAATGTTTTGCACAAGTCCAGGCAGATGTTGTTAGTTTCTCTCCCCCTATCCATCAATTCTGTAGCTCCGTTGTAGAAGGCCACAAGATTTGTCAGGCATGATCTGCCCTTAATGAAGCCATGTTGGTTATCACCCATCACCTCCCTAGTTTCCATGTGCCGTGGCCTAGTTTCCAGGAGGATCTACTCTATGATCTTGCCAGGAACAGAGGTGAGACTGACTGGCTTATTGTTCCCTGGGTCTTCCTTTTTTAAAAATGGTGATTATGTTTCCCTTCTTCTAGTCAGTGGGAATGTTACTGGACTGTCACAACTTCTCAAATACAAGGGATAGTGGCTTAGCAGCTACATCCACCAGTTCTGTCAAGATGCATGGATGTATCTCATCAGGTCCCATGGACTTGTACAACTTTATGTTCCTTAGCTGGTCTTAAACCTGATCTTCTCCTGCAGTGAGCAGTCCATCATTCGCCTGGTCCCTGCCACTGCCTTTTGGGGCTTGGGCTATGTGGCTAGATGCCGTCCCTGAACCCTGTTTTCTCGATAACCAAGCTCACTAAACAATGTACCCAGACGTTAAAGAAAAGCATGGATTAACTTTAGCAATCATAGTATGTAGTGGGTTTACGTGGCAAGGTTTTGGTAGCAGGGAGCCATAGGGGTGGTTTCTGTGAGAAAGATCTAGAAGCTGCCCCATGTTTGGGAAGGGCCCCATTGTTTTCCAGATCTGAGCCAATAAGCGATGTTTTGCGCCTCTGTGAGAGCATATTTAAGACAGGGAAAAAACGCTGCGCCACACAGCAGCCGGGAGAGTCAAGGGAGTGGGAGAACAGCCTTGCACCAAGGTCAGTGTAGAAGGAGGGGGAGAGGTGCTCCAGGCGCCGGAGCAGAAGTCCCCTGCGGCCTGTGGTGAGGACCATGGTGAAGCAGGATGTCCCCCTGCAGCCCATGGAGTACCACGGTGGAGCAGTGTTCCACGCTGCAGCCCGTGGAGGAGACCACGGTGGAGCAGGTGGCCCTGCACCGACGGAGGCTGCCGCCTGTGGAAGACCCCTGCCGGAGCAGATTCCGGGCCGGACCTGTAGCCCGTGGAGAGGAGCCCACGCAGGAGCAGGTGACCTGGCAGGAGCTGCTGCCCGTAGGGGAGCCAGGTTGGAGCAGTTTTCTCCTGAGGGATGGACCCCGTGGTACGGACCCATATCTGGAGCAGTTCTGGAAGAGCTGCTGCCTGTGGGAAGCCCACGCCGGATCAGTTCATCAAGGACTGCATCCCGTGGGTGGGACCCCACAGCACAGGGGACAAGAGTGACCGAGAAGGAGCGGCAGAGAAGAAGTGCTGTAGACTGACCATAACCCCCATTCCCCGTTCCCCTGCGCCGCTCGGGGGGAGGAGGTGGAAGAGGGTGGATGGGGGGGGGAAGGTGCTTTTGTTTTTTTTTCCTTTGTTTTCTCACTTCTCTCGCTTGTTAGTTGTAGGCAATAAATCTTACTATCTCCTTATGCCGAGTCTGTTTTGCCCGTTACAATAATTATTGCGTGATTTTCTCGTCCTTATCTCAATCCTTGAGCCCTTTTCACATATTTTCTCCCCATTCCTCTTTGAGGAGGGGGAGTGAGAGAGCGGCTGTGGTGGAGCTCGGCTGCCCACTCGAGCGGAACCACGACATAGTAATATTAAATTAAAAAAACAATAAAAGTAATGTTCCTCTTCATAAAGATGTCACTAGTCAGACATGGTTATAGAATTACCAAAAGTGTATGTTAGTTTGTGTGAAATCATTCCAAAAATTCCTTAGGAAAATAAATAACAACCCAAAATATTTCACAAAAGACAGAAAGCAAAGGTGGAATAGAGCCAGTGTTGTTCAGATTCCAGTACTCCTGGGGAAAAAAAAAAAATAATAATAATATATATATATATATATATTATATAATATATTAAACATATATATATATTAAACATATATATATATTATATAATATAAAACAGTAAACAACAATTTTTCATATGAAATTTCTGAATATGATTTGCACTTTTATATCCACTTTTTTTTTTTTAAATCTCTATTTAAATTTACTATTCTCTAGGTTGCTGCCCTGTCCCTAATTTTAAAATATATGCATCCTCTTTCCACAATAACTTGTGGTCATTCTCATAAATGTATTATTCAATTTTAATATTACATGTGTTTGAAATTGGTCTGTGTTTCCATTAACAGCTCATGGGGATTGAACTAGTGAAGCAATATCCCACTTTTTTTTTTTTTTTTTTTAAGAAAAAAACTAGCTGCCCCCTGTTTATAGATTGCTTTTAATTCCTATATATTTTACAAACTGTCAATTTCAAGACATTTAGTCTTGAATTTGAATTCCATTATACCAACATTTTCCCTTTACTTTATTATTATATGATGCATTTTCAGATGAATTATAAAATTTCATAAAAATAAAATCACGTGACAATTTACATGAGAAACAGAAATCAAACCAACAAAACCCTCAGGTATTCTTATTAAAGTGGGGGAAGGGAGTTGATATGGGCAGAATGGAACTCCCTGAACTGGAATTTGACCAAGCTAAAAGGATTAACAATCTTCCTTGACCAAAAGTGCCAAGGGAACTTTAACAAGGAGGCACATCTGGCAAACAGTCAGCTTGGAAGCCAAATAATGATTCTTCATCAGCTCTTAAAACTCCACAGACCTGAAGAGTGTGGCTAGAAGAGTTCTAAGGAGTCATATTTCACTGTAAAGCAATAGAATGTCTGGAGTTATGAGGCCAAAGATAAATCACATTGATAGTCTTATTGAAACAGCCATGCCTGGAAGGGAGGTGTAGTCTCTTCCCCAGACACAAAGAAAGCTGATACAAGAAGCAAAAACTCCTGTGCTCTGGGGACACTTAAACCTGCCTTTGAACGATTATTCTTTTCATGAGGGGAACATGTTTTAATTATGAAAGAAGTATTTTCAGGGAAGATGATACAAATTAAACCTTTTTTTTTTTTTTTTTTTTTTTTTTAGTACTTGTGTTCTTGTGTTTATATGCATGGACATGTCACTGTTCACGAAAATCTCAATGTCAAATTTGCGTGTATAAAAATGGACCATATATATGGTTAAACTCATTTTCATAACTTTTCTTAGTTCCTAGAAAAAAAAATACTCTAAATGTTATTTAGTCTCTGTTTCATCTCTATAAATAAACTATGTTTTATTTTATTAAAAAAAAAAAAAAAAGGGGGGGGGAGGGGGGTAGTATTTCTGAGCATTTTGGGACGACGATTTAATCATCAAGGGAAACAGAGTTTAAGCCCCGTGGGATCTTTAGGTTTAAATTTAATACAGGCTCTCTCTCTCTCTCTCTCTCTCTCTCTCAATCTCTCCACCCCCCCCCCCTTTTTTTTCTTTTCTATTTTTTTTTAATATATTTTAGACTTCTGTGAAAGGTCACCACATGGAGATAAAAGAGTAGATGAAAAAAAGCAATAAAACAAAACAATAAAACTGTCATTGTTTTCTTGACCTTTTTTGAATGCATTCATCACGGACTATATGGTAAATCTTGTTAGAGCTTTGAAGCTAATGTTGCTGTGAGTGGAAGGATCTCTAGCATCCACTTACCAATGGCCCTTTCTGGCAAGTTCAGATCATAAGAAAACTCTTTCTGAACCAAAATCCTGAGTAACCAGTGATTCAAGATAGGGATTGTTATTTTGCTCTCTGCAGAGTGAACACAGGTAGAGAGAGCACAAGCTAAGACAATTTCTGGGCTGCTGCTACTTAAGTTTGTGTGAAGTTATTATGATAACATGAAAAAAAGAACACATGGTATTTTTCTTAACAATGTGACATGTAGTTGGAGAAAAAAAAGAAGAAAGCAAGAAAAAACTTTCTGAAGAAGATATCCTTCCATTAGCTTCATAAATATAACAAGTAAGTGCAATCCCTATACAAGAACATTTCAAAAGGATGTTTCATTAACTTAAAGATGTTTCCAAATATTAGTGAATGTAGCTTCTAAACCAAAACATTTGTCTCACTGGCCTGTAAAAGGGAGCTGCAAGAAGTATATGTTCTTTTCCTTTTGTTTTCCCAGAGCTAGTTAATCCTTCCCAGTAATCATACTTTGATTAAATATGAATTTAGTTCTCAGATCTCATCACACACTGATTTTGTTAGTGTTCCTATTTTATGTACTTTGTCTTTCAGACAGAAAATACATTTACTTATTGTAAGTATGAGTTGTATTTTTAGAGTGTTGAATCTGATGCTAGACACGAACTCAGAATAATGAACTAATTGCTACATATAGAGGAGCTTTTGAGGACATCTTGGTGAAAAGAGGTGCTATTTTTCTCATTTGTACAGAGCTGCAAAATTGTGTTTGAGACATCTGATAAAAATATACTTATCTGAAAATAAAATAGCACAAAAAATGTGCTATCAACCTTTCTCTAAAATATTTTATAATTTTATAGGTAGGTTTCAATATGCAGCTCTTACCTTTGAACTATGTTCACTGTTTTTAAGGTTGCAAGTGAAAATTTGAAATTTCACTGGATTTCCAGAGGAATAAAGGATGTTGATAAGAGTATTGTGCACATCTGGAGATCTTTATTAGATCCTATTCTTAATTACCTCTGACAACAATTTATGATGTTACTCAAGCACTTTAAACTTAGAAGAACTCTTAAGAATATGTCTAGTAATTCAAATTATACTCATATATCACATGCTCATTGCAATTTGTAGTAAGGTAGGAATTTTCTCTTTCCCATTAGTAGGGATTCTTGTTATTATCACTGTCTTGCCTACTTTCTAGTTGACCCTTTCAATATGATTACTCTGTTCAACACCTGGCATCTTGCAGAAGATTGTTGTCCATCCTTCATTTATGTAGAAAGACATGAAGAAAGACAGTCACCAAAGAGATTTCCACTCTGTTTAAGAAATTTATTTTTCCTGGAAAGATGCACCAGGTTGCTTAGCAAAGGCGTCTACATCTTTGCAGTATCTAGAGAAAAAGCCTAGGTGACCGCCTTACATGATTTTAATAGAAGAACTTGAGGAAATGAACGGCATATTCATATTTTCTGCTATGGATAACTTCTAACACAGTGAAAAAGAGTCAGAAATACGCAAGAGACAGGACACTGAATTTAGCATCTAATCCATTTAGCATATGATCTGCTGTACAACAATGAACAAGTTGGCTGACCTATCATGTAGATCTGCCAGATCTGATGGCCTACTAGGAAGCTCTGCCAAAGTTTCTGATGATATGTCTGTATGCTTCCCAGGCAAAAGAGAAGCTGAAGCTGAAAGGAACCAAGGAAGTGTTCCCACAATATAGGTAATTTGAAATAATGAGGCAATAGTAGTCAACCTTTCCGATTTGGGGATCAAACACATCTGATGACTAGCAATCATTAGAAGAACTCTTTGGTGTGATGTATCCATCTTTCTATGAATAAAAATTAGTAGCAACTGTACAAATCAATGGAAGTGCTTTGGTTGTAATATTCGCCACATTTCTTTTACCATTTTATGCAGGGAAAAAAAAAAAGAAAAAAAAGGTATCATCAAAGAAGTAACATCAGGAATAAATGGGGTTTTATGAATGAACTATGGTTCATAGTGTTCTGCCAGATAAGTTCATTTTAAAAATTACTGTTTTATATATTCTGTATTGCAAAGAGATTTTGGAGTGATTCCAGCTAAGCAAACATTGCCTGCAACTTGTGTTATTTCCCTTCTCTGTATATCTAGTTGTCACATTATGAGATGAAGGATGGATAGTTATTTCAAACAAGTCTCTCCCATAGCACCTCTATACAAGTTACAAGAACATTTTATAAATGTATGCTCCTGTCAAGAGCAGACTTGATACTGTATAATATTTTTAATTCTTTTTCACTGCTTGTGGATATCTCAGAGTCCCGCACTAAAGCACTGTTCCTGTCAAAAATTATGTTTCTCAAAGCAAGTTTGTGCGTTTTAAACTGGATTAGCCAGAAACTTACGATTTGAAACAGTTTGATTCTCCCTACAGCCACCAGTTACAGAATTTTAGTTGAATAATCTAGCTGTTTTCTTCTGTTTGTCTTCAAACATGAAGCAATCCAGCTTTTCTGTGGAGAGATTCATTAACTGAGTTTCCTGTCATTTCCTTATAAGGCATATAAATATAAAATAAGTTGTTCTGGTATGAACAAGTTGTAAATAACCAGTCCAGTACAAAATAACATATGTATTATGTTTTGCTCTTTGTGTTTAGCCCCCCTCTAGTCTTTGCAGTAGTTCATAGATGGGAACGTCTGAAATCACATACCTGAAACAGAAATCTCTGGAAAATTATTTGCCACCTGATCATAGTCTTACTCTTTTCCAGTTAAATCATTATTAGTTTCATGAAATCAAATGGTGACACTCACTACAAAGAAAATCTTTGCTGTGGTTGCAGAACACCATTCAGCCGCTGGTCACACTTCCTATGTTTGATGTTCAATGTGGGGTGAAGAATCATCAGACCTTTTCCCACTTTCCAGCCTGAGCTGCTATATTGAACAGCCTGCTACGGTTTGGTGTACTAAGCTGGAAATGTCTTTTCAGACAGGAGGTATCCCCCTGTAATGGGCTTTGCATAATATATAGTTGGTAGCTAACACACAACTTGACATTTAGTTGTTCTGTTACCTGACTTTATTTCATCACATTAGTACAGAATAAAATGCACAGAATTCCCAGTTCTTTACCTAGTTCTCCCATACCTGATTTTGAAAACTCTGGGCACTAACCACCAGTGCCAAGATGCAGAGCATCCCTCAGAAAATGCATGACCTGTACATTTTGCTCTGCTGAAGCTGCACTAACCAGTCAATACCCTGACTTTGGAAAATAAAGCTCTTTTGTTTACAGTGCACTGGAATAGAGAGATAAAAGGACCCTCATAATTCAATAGTTGCATGTTACTTACTGTCAAAAAAACACAATGCCCAACATATATAAATGGCCTACACCAATGAAAGCCATTGGTCAAGACATGTGATCACAGGAGCAGACCTGAAATGCATTTGACACTTTGACACTGATAAAAATAATGATACAATATTTAAAAAAAAAAAAAAAAAAGTAGTTTTATTACAAAAGTCATGCCATTCTAACACTTTAAGGAGGCAAGTTAAGGGTTCTGTGATAAAGAGGCTTGTTTCTCTTATCTGAGAGTATTATCCATTTGTTCTAAAGAACAAGGTTCTATGAGATGTGTTCAGAGCTCAGGTCTTGACTGCAGAGGCTTAGTGTGGCTGTTAAATAACAAAGGTAAAAGTTTGTGTTTGATGCCCCTGGCATTAAATGCATAGATCTGTCACTTGTTTTTCATTTGAATTGGAAAGGGAAAGCCAAGTGCTTTCTGGGGTGGGGAGACATGACACAAATATCTATTTCCAGTCAGATTCTGGAAGAAGCATTCCATCAGGCAGATTCAGCAATAAAGATCTACTGGATTTAATAACAACTAAGCTTCAAACTCTTGTAAGACTTCTTCTAATGGTATAGAGTAGGGTCACAGAGGAAATCAGGCTTTTACACAAATGTTGCTGAAATCACTGTAGCAGAGAATATGGGTATTGTTTCTCAGGTTTAAAGTTCCTAAAGGAGTCATTTTTCTTAGGAGATTAAATCTGTAAATTCAGAGGCAGAGTCAATGGCCAGTTACTCAAGAACCAGATTAAAACAATTAATGACAGTAAAGAATTTGGTAAAGTGTGGAGAAAGCCACAGCACAACAATCCATATGTTCTTCATCTGTGTTTCAATTTTGCCTGGCTTGATGAATTTTATTTAATTGAGATACCATCATAACACAGGGAGGAAGGGTAAGTAATCTGTTAGCCACAGCCACATGGGTGCTGGCCTTATTTTTCATCAGTACATCTTTAGGTACTTAGGGGACTTACTCTGCACACATAACAGAAAAACTTAATTGTCTGACATTTTGATATAGTCTCAGCACTAGTGTCTTCCAGAGCCTGTATTTTGAGCCATGATATCATATCACACAATTTGCTATATCCCATGGGCTGGAAGATACAATATTTGGAAGCACCCAGGGGTAACAGACGTTTGCCAGCTGCCTCATTGCCACTGGCAAAATCCTAACAAAATCATTCTTTAATTGAAGAAGTGGTGAGATTGAACAGCATAGAGCTGTTACATGCAAAGATACAACTTATTCCCAGCTGAATTCCCTCCCGGGGCTTTGCAGCAGCAACAGCCCTGTATTCCATTAAACACTGCATCAGGTCACCCTGCATACTCCCGTTCAGGTTTCCAAACACCATGATACCTCAGACAAGGGAAGGAGAGGAAAGTGTTGTGCAAGTAGCAGCAGATTATTAAACCTGACTTTGCTGAGAGGACTGCATCACTGCAATTTCCATAATGATGCAACATCTATTCCAAGTGTTTTGTATAATTACTTTTCAGGAACCAATCTGAACAATAAATTCTGTGTAAACAAGATACTGATTTGTATTTTCCTAATTAAATTTCCAAAGTTGCTATGAAAGGAAAAAGAATGATACCTTTAGTTGTACAACATTGCTAGAATATTTGAACTGGTAAATTTCAGGACAATATTAAATGGTAAAAGTTATTGCTATACTTTCAATTACAAGCCCTTTATATGAACCTCTACACTTTGAATCTATGCTATGTCAACCAGTTATTTCTTATGTAATATAATCATTAATGAACAAGAAATGAATAATGGGAATAGCCATTTGTTGTTGATGATGATTAGATTTGATATATTTTTTTTCTTCACTGCTTGGTTTGTTTCTGGGTTTGAGTAATTTAAAACTAGAAATTAGTTATTTTTAGTTGCAACACAGTGGCAGCTTTTAGAGATCTCAGATGATAGAAATGCAAGAGTCCTGATAAAAAAAAAAAAAAAAAAAAAAAAAAAAAAAAAAAAGCTATGTTGCTAAAAAAAACTGAACCTCACATTTATGGTGGAAAATGAAAAAGCAAGCAAGCAAGCAGCAGAGGCAAACAAAGAATACCTGGAGCAGCAACAAATGGCAAGCTGCATCACAATCAACCACTTTCAAATATTCATCCAAGCTCTGGAAACATAAATCAGCTTAACACAATTTTGTTTTCTGAAAGTCAGCAATAAGAGGGAGGTAGTGAACTTTGCTGCACTCAACCTTAATTTTATTATCTTAATCTCTGTGGCAAGCAGGCCATAACCTGTTAGCCAGCTCTAACCATAACCTGATTTAATTGGTAACCATGAATGCTTGCTTACTTTGACATCTTATTTAAATTGAAAGTTAGATAGGTAGGGCTTTATAAAGTGAACTGTTTTGCAAAACATCTCTTTATAGATGTTTTAAGGTATTTTGTTAATTTTGCCTCTTGTGCAATTGTTCTTCGCTTCCAAGCATCACTCTGTGAATTACTTATTATCATTTATCAAGGTAGCTGAAGAATAGTAAAACTTTCTTTAGTGCACACATTTTTAGGCTGAACAATCCTGGCCCTCAGCATGATCTAACATGTGTAGCGCTCCTGTCCCCTAACCATTTTTGCAGTCCTCCACTGGACCATTCCAGCATACCAAAAGCTTTCTTTTGCTGTGTGTATGACTATATGTACCTTTATACATGTACATGCGTGTTTGTAAATGTATGTAGTTGGAAATGGTTAAATGAATTTGAACATACTTCTTCAGGTGTTTAAGTCTGAGTTCTACTTTCTAGTACACATAAGCTGCATATAAAATGTTGGTGCAGAAGATTATTAAAATGTGAGAAGATGATTAAAAGCAAACAAGTTAACATGGCTTAATAATTTACCAGGTATCATCAGAGCCACAAAACTCCCTTGTCCACTGAAAGTGCAAAACAAATCATTATAAGGATTTGGTTCTCTGTCTCTGTAAAGAAACAATAAAAATTGTTGGACAGAGATAATAAGAATTGTTTTCTCAGATGGATTGAATCTTTTATGAAATAGATTTTATTATCTATTTTATGCTATAGATTGTGTGAAATTCTTAGATCTTGTGATGTAATAAATACACATGAAAATTTAGCATGATGGTATACAGGCTGCGTACAGGCTGGTACAGGCTAGGGGATTACCTGCTGGAGAGGAGCTCTGAGGAAAAGGACCTGGGGGTCCTAGTGTATGACAGGTTGACCATGAGCCAGCAGTGTGCCCTTGTGGCCAAGAGGGCCAATGGGATCCTGGTGTGCATTAAAAGGATTGTGGACAGCAGGTCAAGGGAGGTGATCCTCCCCCTCTACTCTGACCTGGTCAGGCCTCACCTAGAGTATTGTGTCCAGTTCTAGGCTCCCCAGTACAAAAAAGTCAGGGATCTCCTGGAAAGAGTCCAGCAGAGGGCTACAAAGATGATACGGGGCCCGGAGCATCTTCCTTATGAGGAAAGGAAGAGAAACCTGGGTCTGTTCAGCCTGGAGAAAAGAAGACTGAGAGGGGATCTCATCAATGTGTATAAATACCTGAGGTGTGGGAGACAGGGATTTGGCCAACCTCTTTTCAGTGGTTTGTAGGGACAGGACAAGGAGTAATGATCACAAGATAAAGCACAGGAAGTTCCACACCAACATGCGAAAGAATTTCTTCATGGTGAGGGTGATGGAGCACTGGAACAGGCTGCCCAGGGAGGTTGTGGAGTCTCCTTCTTTGGAGATATTTAAGGCCCATCTGGACAGCCTGCTCTAAGGAACCTGCTTTGGCAGGTAGTTGGGGTAGTAGTAGTTGGGGTTGGACCTGATGATCTTTCGAGGTCCCTTCCAACCCCTTCAATTCTGTGATTCTGTATTTTGAACTCAGAAATTCTTAGTTTGCTGTTGTAACAGATAGGAATTTCACATGCCACATTTACAAGTTAATAGCTGTACCTTACTAGGCTTAGATAGCTCAACTATTTGTTATTCTCTTGTCATATCCTTCAAATAACAGAACAAAGAGAATAAAACAAGATAATGTTCTTGGACACCATTTCTGGGAAGACAATTTATATGTTGGTGCAGAGTATCAGACATCACCAAATATAAAATCATACAGGCTGTTTTTATTCTGTCAGATTTATTAACAAGTATAATGGGCTATCTCTGGTATGTTCTTAGTGCAGTTTCTCACTGACTACACTGATCTACAACGTGAAGAATCAGAAAGATGTTGTGAACATTGGAGAACATCCAGTGCATATGGGCCTGCCCTGTCCTATCCTGAAACTTAATTTAAGTGGGGAGGAGAGACATCCCTATCCAGTTTTATCTGTCTTGGGCTATGGAGGAACGTTGTTTTTAACAGAACGTAAATCCACATAACCAAGACATCTCCCATCCTGTACTAGGGAAACAAACAACAACAGAAGAAAAACCTACCACAAATAACTTCTTGGTATAAGAAACTACAGTTGGTTTTCTTTCTATTTCCTTTTTTTTTTTTTTTTTTTTTTTATTTTGACTGTTAACTGAAAGCCATACTTAAATACCTTTTATGAATGACTAATCTAGCCATGGCACTTACCATGAAAGAGAATGATGACTTAAATCGTCTTCTACAGCCTGTGGCTGCCAGAAATTGTCTTCTTACACACTCAGAAGTGGGGGGAAGAAAAAAAAAAAGTCATACCACTTTGTATGGTTTTACTTATCTAGGCAGCTGAGCTCCACCACAACCTCTCACTCCTCCACCACCAACCCCTCACTCCTCCTCCTCATAGAGAAAGGGGGATAAAATGAGATTAAAAGGGCTTAAGAGTTGAGATAAGCAGGGAGATTGCTCAACAATTAACGTTAAGGCAAAACAGACTCAGCATGGAGAGATTAATGAAATTTATTACCTATTACTAGCGCGTTAGAGCACTGAGAAAACAAAACAAAACAAAACAAAACAAAAAATATGAACCTAAAAATACCTTCTCTTACCTCACACAAGCTTGAGAAGTGGGCCCATGTGAACCTAATGAGGTTCAACAAGTCTGGCAAGGTGCTGCACCTGGGCCAGGGCAATCCCAGACAAGAGTACAGACTGGGAGAAGAGGTCATTGACAGCAGTACTGCAGAGAAGGACTTGGGGGTTCTGATGGACAAGGTCAACATGAACCAGTAATGCACACTTGTTGTCCCAGAAGGCCAACTGCATCCTGGGCAAAAAGAGGAGGGGCCAGCAGGTGGAGGGAGGGGATTGTTCCCCTCTGCTCTTCCCTTATGAAGCCCTACTTGGAGTCTAGGTCTGATCCCCCAGCACAAGAAAGACTGTTAGAGTAGGTCCAGAAGAGGACCACAAAGATGATTAAGGGGATGGAGCACCTCTCCTACAAAGACAGGCTGAGAAAGCTGGGGGTGTTCAGGCTACAGAAGAGAAGGCTCTGGGGTGACCTCATTGCAGCCTTTCAGTACTTGAAGGGGACTTATAAAAAGATGGAGAGCAACTCTTTTACTCAATTAGATATTAGCAAGGGGGAATGATTTTAAATTGAAAGAGAGGAGATTTAGATTAGAGGAAATTCTTCACTCAGAGGGTGGTGAGGCTCTGGAACAGGTTGCCCAGAGAGGTTGTAGATTCCCCATCCCTGGAGGTGTTCAAGACCAGGTTGGATGAGGCCCATAGTTCCTATACCTACCTGCCACTTGCATCTTTGAATGTCTTAGAGGATAGTGATCCTCAATTCCATGGAAGAACTAAGTCGAAAGTCTTGCTTCTTTTGTAATCCTCTGGCAGATCTATGGGAACTCATGTATGTGCATACATATAGGTTTCTTAATTCAGAATTGAACATAATTACCCCTCCCTACCCCCCACCCCATCTCTTCTTTAATCCATCTCTCAGCTTCAGGATGTGTATTAAATACCACAGTGGGGAACAGCTGTTTAAAGTAGACAACACGTTATGTAGGTGAAGTGACTTGCTATATGAAGACATTAATTATCATGAAAAAGTATTGAAGTACAATTTAAATCATACTACTTTTGTTTAATTACCCAGATAGTCCTCCCTGTAGATACTGCACTAAAAATAAATAAATAAATAAATAAAATTAATTTGCTAATTAAAAATCATATGTTTTAAATGAAGTCAAATTCATAAAAGTTTAATGGCTTTATTTTTCTCACATTTTACTTTGCTAGACTTAAACAGGGACAAAGTTTAGAAATGAGCCAGTGTATGTGTGACATTTCCAACAGAGCCATTGAATTTCCTTCTGATACTGCTTTCTGTATTTTGCTAATTGCTTTGGAAAGGCTTTGTATTTGAGGTAAACAATCAATGAGATCCTCTTTTAATCTGAAGATAACAGCAGTTTCTTTTCTCCTGAAAATGAGTTTAAATTGTGAAGTTGTAAAGGACACAGGATGGCAGTTTTTAATGCTTTTCAGTACTGTCACTTCTTTTTGAAAGGGTGCCTATCAATTCTGTGCTCCATTCATTAGGAATAAATGGGAAAGAGTAGGGCATAGCTGTTCTGTGATTGCACTTGAAATTTAAAAAGACCAGAAATATGACAGCTATAGAAGCCTATTGTAATTCTTATGTGATAATGATCAAACAGAATTGAATTAACTAGCCTTTGTTGCCTTATAAGAACACATGTAGAGACAAGAAATCTGAATATGTTTACACTAAAATTAAATGAGGTGGAACTGAATGTTTTGGGCTGTATTTCCATTACCAGATGAACATGTGCCATGTGGAAACATATGGGTTGGTCATATATGCATTCAGTATGATTTGACAACTAATTGCTGGATCAGCTGAACTTTGTAACCAGAAATTCTAAGCTTGCATGATAGTAGCACTGAAAAATATGGATCTCACAGTCTAATACTGGTCCCAGTTCTACCACAGAGATTGCAACTTTGCAAAATATAGCTAACAAGGGCAGGTAAATAACAGAATTATAATGCTAACCTCCTAGATTGATTTTTCATTAGAAGCATGGACCAGAATTTTTGTTGTTGTTGTTTTGTTTTGTTTTTCCAAGCTTTTAGTGTTATACCATAAGCAGATTACTCCAAAGTCCATAACTTAAAAATAAATAAATAAATAAATAAATAAAGGAAAAAAGTTAGTCATGCTAATGCATATGTGCACAATGTACACACTCTATGCAATCTTGGTTTTATCATTCCAAAATGAATGTAATAGAAGCACAATACATCTCAGAAAGCTGATAAATGTGACATGAAATACAAAGGGGCTTCTAAGTAAGAAAAGATTAAACCTGGAAGAATTCTTCAGCCTGGAAAACAACAACAACAACAACAACAAACATTCAGCTAAGGAACATCTTGTAGTGTTTTTTAAATTCTAAATGGCATTTAGAATAAAAATAAAGTATGCATTTTTATTGTAATTCCTAACTAAAGAAATGAAAAACATTAGATGAAGTCTATCAGAATAAACAGAAAAGGTTTGTTTGTTTGTTTGTTTTTTGCCTTTTTTTTTTTTTCCCCTGCAAACTGCATAATGAAACTGTGGAACTCATTGCTACAGGATGATATTTGTAGCAAAGAATACATATATCCAAAAAGTTGATATAGACATTCATGGAAAAACCTATCAATGGCTGTGAAATATTTAGAAGCAATTTCTGGTTCAGAATATCCTTGGAAGACTTATGCATGGCTGTAGAAGTTATTGCTTGTCTGGTTTTGTATGATATATTAAACAGTTCTCACAGCATAATCACGTGATTTTACAATAAAAAAATCTGTCTACTCTTGCCAAGAGTTCTATAACTCCGTTGCCAGAGCAAATGGGTCTCTCTCTCTGTTACCATGATGTAGAAATATGAATCTGGTAGAACTCATAATGTTAGCTGGCTGAAAAGAAAAATAAAATCAAACCAATATGTTACCAATAACAATCCACCAATAGTTTTTCAGTGGGATCATAATTTATTCCCTATCATTATTCACAACTGAAAATGAATTCATTATATGCAGTGTATAATTTTAACATTTTATATAATTTATGAAAATCCTATAAGTAATATAAAATATTTTATTTCCAATAGGTTAAATACTTAAATACTTTAATATGTCTCTTTTCCTCTGGATATAATCATCATCTCTAATCTGCCCGTTGACTGTAGGCCTACCTATATAGGTAGTAACAGTGATTTCACACTCTTCTAACTCTATGCTATTCTTTCATTCTCAGACTGAGAGCTCTCAACCAGGATGTAGAATCTTGGCTTTTCTCCTCTTTTTTTCTTGACATTATCACAAACTATACACATCATCTGGTAAAGGAGACAGAAGGAACATTCTCAGTCTGGCCTTTTGAAGCTGTTCTTCCCTTATATAAAAGTCTTAAAGATTAACTGGTCCAATAAAATAGTGCACAGTCAACATAGCACTCCAACCAGCCTAAGTGGGTGTGACTGAGCCTACCCTCTTACCAAGCCAAACAGTCATGTTTTTAAAACTTTCCTTCAGAGGTGAAAAATGGTGTCTGAATAATCAGATATATCAAAGACCGGGAAAGGTGGATCCCCAATGGGAAAATAGAAATGAGAGGAATCAGGGGCTTTTCTTTCCACGCCTATTAAACTCATCAAGAATCTTCCATCACTTCCTCATAAAGAGAGGCAAAGCACTCTAATCACTTGGAACAGGGATGATGAGGTCCCATCCTCCACTTGAGTTAGGAGGTCTACATTTTCACAAAGGTGAAATCTTGTTATGAAAGCATTTTGTTTGTCTGTCTCTGTTAAAATTTGCACACAAGACAAGTGAGAGCTGTGGAAATATTGAGGTGTGAGGTATTATCTAGACTCTTCCACTGTCACATCCCTACACATGTTCTGAAATAGACACTTGGGAACTTGAAGCATGCCAGTTGCAACCAGGCATTTAATTACGTCTATTCCAAAAGAGTACAGCTGCTGAGAAAGAGCTTTTGGAAGTTACATGGATAAATGTTCCTGTACTTTGGAATAGGGGCATGAAGTTTTACAGGTGATTGGTTTTAATTAAGTGATTAGTGTCATTTGCCACACTCAATGTCACCCAAATTTGACTCTGCGTATATCAGAGAAACCAATAAGATTTCAGTAGCTAAAATTCTGGGAAACTCTAACTTGACCACACTCTGTCCAACCTTCACTGTATTTAGAGCTGATTAGACTGCTACTGTCTATCCTACAAGCTGAACTAAGGGCTTAAGGATGACCAAGGCCTTAAGGTTGATTCTGGATTGTCTCCAACAGTAGTCACAGATTTGTGTCTTTTTCCTGTGCTGAAACCATTATCCCCTCTTGAATGAAGAGGGTACATGGGTCAGTATTTGATGGTAGTGTTAGGTGGTGGTTGAACTTGATGAATTTATGAGCCTTTTCCAGCTTAAATGATTCTATGTCTCTATGATGTAGGTGTACTGCAAGACATATAACAAGTGTCTTAGGAAGGGGGGAGACTGAGGCTGGAAACTAGAGAGGCAAAGACATAAAAAGTATCCACAGAAACACTTTAAAAACTGAGGCATGAAACGTAAATAAGAATAAGGAACACAGAAGTTAAACACAGTTTTCATGAAACAAGGAAGTGACACAGATAAATGCAGAAGAAACATGTCTGACAAAGATGGACCTCCTACCTTTATGTTAAAATAAGGAATAATAGTCAGTTATTGTACCCCTTTTTAAGGACTTCTAGTCAAAAATAAATAAATAAATATTAATAATAACAGTAATCCAAACTATGACAAAGGAAACTGCACACACCTTTATAATTTTTTAGAAGTTTTATGTTTGTATGGGATTTTATGGAAAAACTGAGAGAAAAAACACTGGATGTGGTGGATGAAGATTGAAAAGTCCTCTAATAATTTGATTAACTTTTTAACCGAATAAGTAGATTTATTGTCGATATGTACTCTTTTAAGACGAACTATCATTCTATTCTAAGTTTACACAGAAACACAGAATCATCTAGGTTAGAAGAGACCTTCAAGATTTTAGTAAATTATCAGGACACCAAAGAATTTAGTATGAATAATTTTTCTAAAATAGAAAGAAGGAAAGAAGGAAAGAAAGAAAAGATGGAAGGAAGGAAGGAAGGAAGGAAGGAAGGAAGGAAGGAAGGAAGGAAGGAAGGAAGGAAGGAAGGAAGGAAGAAAAGGAAAAGAAAGGAAGGAAGGAAGGAAGGAAGGAAGGAAGGAAGGAAGGAAGGAAGGAAGGAAGGAAGGAAGGAAGGAGGGAAGGAAGGAAGGAAGGAAGGAAGATGCCTTGAGCCTTATATAGGCAAAACTTAAAAAGATTTTATTTTTACTCAAGGAGCATTGAGTAAAAGGTGTAACATTGGAATACATTGGAAAAGTGACATGTCTTCTGACAAAAAGACCTTGCTCTGTATGCTTTATTAAGAAAAATTCAGTCGGTAAGTCACTATGTGATCAATATTTAACAGATCACATGAAAAAATATTAAACTGAAGTTAACTTTTTGAAAAGTTGAAATTCTCATTTGTTTTTTTTTTTTCATTCATTGTTTCCTTATCTTTATTTCATTTTCTGTAAAACTACACACGCTATCCCTAAAACTATATTAAAAAAAAATAAAAATAAAAATAAAAAAAAAGGCCAGTTGAGAACTTTTATCTTGTTTTGTAGTCTCAGGTTGAATTCCCAGAGTCTTTATGTATTGTATACAACAAAATTGGCCTTTTAGGTATTATAGATGCTTCTTTTAGAATCCTATATTCTCCTTTCACCTCTTTGGTGATGATGTTGTACACAGTATTATCATCTTATCTGTTGCCCTTTATATCAAAGTTTATTGGAGCTATATAGTTAATGTATGAATCAGGATATTTTATTGAGTTCAGTAGGATACCATTTTGCTATTGTTCTCTCTATAAACAGATGATAAAGAATAATTCAGTGAAAAAAATAATAGCAGTATTTTGAAATGTGATCTCTGCAATATTAAAATTGAAAAATCACTAGTCCAGCATAATTTTAAAAGATAATTTTATGCATTATTACCATGCTGTCCCTTTTATATTTTGAGCAAACTGTCATGTTATCTCTAACATTAAACAAAAAATTGAATGTGTGGGTAATGTCATTCACAAAATCTTTGTTTTCCACAATCAGGACATATATATGTATACATATATACATATGTACATATATATCAATACCTTCATGTATTTTTATGTGTATTAACAGGTATATGAATTTATAATATTTACATCCAAATAGGTAATATCAGGGATGGAATTTTCTATGCTACATACATAAAATTACTCAATCAAGGTCAGACATTTTCCCTGGACTCATTCTTAAAAGAAGAATGACTATCCACTACTAAGTTGAATCTGAATTAGTAATTCAGATTAGTAATTCAGTGCTTTCCTCTATGGGTTTGATTCCTTTAAATACTTTCATGATAATTAATATTAACATCAATATTAGTGATTATAGGACTTGTATTTATTCTTCAATGTGAAAGATGTTCAAAGAGCATTGTTTGTATTCATGAACATCACTGAATCCTTCCACTATCTTTTTTTTTTTTTTTTTTTTTTTTTTTTTTTTTTTTTAACCTATTTCTTTGTAGTATGCTTTTTTCTTTCTTCATTTGAACTGTAGTAGGAAAGTACCTTGTTTGTAATTCTTAGCGGGGAAAGAAAAAAAAAAAAAAAGATATTTGGCCAATTGGTATTTATTATGTATTCTTACCTAAGTTAAGCAGGTTATTATGAAATTACCTGTGTTCCCACTATACTATAATATCATTTACAGGCTTCCTGATTTCTCAAGACATAGAAAGCTCATCCAGAAATGATGAAGGAGGCTCATGACATGATTTTCCATTAGTAATCAAAGTTATTGATGTTTACTGCATTATAGCATGACACAGGTAATAAATATGTTCAGTCTAAGATACTCTTTTGGCATGAAAATGTTACCTCATGAAAGAATCTGTCTAATTCTTGTTTCTAATGCAAATATGAAGATAATAATCCATAAACTGTGGATTTACATAAACTATGTAAAACCCTTACTTTTTCCCACAGAATGCAATTTTTAAAATATTTACATATGAGGGGATAAAAGCTCCGCTGTGTTTCAGTAATCCAAGGCACAAAAAATGAGTTCGCTAATCACAGATGCCCCTTGCTATAAGAGAAATGTAAGGCAATTATTTACAGAATAAGGATACCTCGGGATATCTCTGAATCTGATGGTGATTATGTAGAAGGAATTTAAATCCTTCATATCCTGTCACATTGTTTTCAGCCAAAGACACAGAAACACAATTTTTAAATGGTGTACCTTATGTGTAATCCTTCTGGTTGAAATGTCAGAAGTACTTAAATGACTAATTTGGATCTGTAAACAAAGAATAACATCTCTAATCAAGCTAGGAGGACATGGAGAGACTGGATACCCAGTCCCAATGACTTTAATGAGACAGGAATACATGTAAGTCCACAGTAAGACTTTTTACAAGTATGTTCACCTTTGAAGGTATTTATACACATCTTATTCCTTAATGTTTGCAACTAAGCATGTAAGTGCTTTTTTGTTGTTGTTGTTGTTGTTACTATATTGAGTCTACATGGCAAGGTTTTGGTAGCAAGGGGCCTGCAGGGGTGGCCTCTGAGCAGAGCTCAGCAACTGCCCCATGTCAGATCAGAGCCAGGTCCAGACAGCTCTAAAAGGGACCTGCTGCTGGCCAGGGCGAAGCCAGTAAGCAATGCTGGGTGGGCCTATAGAAGAGCAGATTGAAGAAAGGGGAAACAAACAAACAAACAAACAAACTGCTGAGCAACAGCAGCTGGGAGAGAGGAGGGAAAAAGTGTGAGAGAAGCAGCCCTGCAGACTCCCAGGTCTACAGCAGGAGGGCAGGAGGTGCTCCAGGCACGCATCAGCAGTTCCCTTGCGGCCTGCAGAGAGGCCCCTGGTGGAGCAGGCTGTCCCCCTGCAGCCCATGGGTCCCACATGGAGCAGATCTCCACGCTGAAGCCCGTGGAGGAGCCCCTGGTGGAGCAGGTGGATGTGGCCTGGAGGAGGCTGTGACCCATGGAGAGCCCCCGCAGGGGCAGGCCCTGGGCCAGAGCTGCAGCCTGTGGAGAGGAGCCCACACAGGAGCAGGGGGTCTGGGGGGAGCTGCCGCCCATGGGGGACCTGTGCTGGAGCAGTTTGCTCCTGACAGAGGAACCCCGTGGTACGGACCCATGTTGTAGCAGTTCTTGAACAGCTGCTGCCTGTGGGCAGCCCCCCAGGATCAGTTTGGGAAAGATGGCATCCCATGGAAGGGACCCCACGTGGAGCAGGGGCAGGGAGTGACCGTGAAGGAGCAGCGAAGATAAAGCATTAGGGACTGACTGCAGCCCCTATTCCCCATTCCCGTGCACCACTCTGGGGAAGGACATAAAAGAGAGAGGATGGGAAGAAGGTATTTTTACTTTGTTTTTAGTTTCTAGCTGCTCTAGCCTGTTAGTAATAAGTAATATATTTCATTAATATCCCTATGCTGAGTCTGTTTTGCCAGTGACGATGACTGTTGAGTGATCTCCCCATCCTTATCTCAACCCTCGAGACCTTTTCATCGTATTTTCTCCCCCTTTCCCTTTGAGAAGGAGGAGTAAGAGCACTTGTGGTGGAGCTCAGCTGCCCAGCTGGGTAAAACCACCACAGCTACTAATAGATGTCTGTAAGTGAATTTATATTTGTGGTAAATTCTCCAGTTAATGTGAACATACATATGATAGTCTAACCTGGAGGAAACAAAATTTTTCATAGAAGTTACCTCAGCTGCAATAGCAAAAACTTATGGAGGAACTCATGCTGTATTCATTATGAAAATATTCATTATGCTAGACTGAGGATGAGATCTCATTGTATATCTATAATCACAATTTTCAGAACATTTGCCATTAAGTGTCTTGAAAAATTTCTCCTCCACAAATCCTACCACTCCTCACCCCACGTACTTTTATTTTTTTGCATTCTTTCCTTCATTTGTCCATAAAGATTATGACAGTAGCTCTAATTTTTGTAATCCAATTCCTGTCTGGGTCCATTAAAGCTTAATGTATTCTAGCAATAGAAAATCAAGCAAAAACCTAATCTGCATAAAACATGAGGCTGCATAAGAGAGACTTATTCTGACGGGGATTCAGGCATCTATTATTGACTTTTGCAACCTTAATTCTTATGGAGTGATAGAAAATACTTTACCAGTTCACAGATAAAAGGCAAGAAAAAGCACAGCCTTGGAAACAGCAAATGATTTTATTTCTAAGCACTACAGAAACCACATCTGCTTTCAGATATGAAGGCACTATGTATGTCTTGTAAAATCAGTGATGTACATGCATATACAAGTACAGGTTTGTTGGGTCAGGATTTGGCTTCATTTAATACCTTTTATATATTGAGTAGCCAAAAGGCAATTGACATAGCAAGAAATTAACTATTAGTTGTGCAGGCAGTCCTAAATATAGGAGTGTAATTGGAAATATTCTATAATTTAATTATAATGTATCATACCTATTACTATTGGATGTGAAGCCCAAATTCATTACTAACATTAAGAATAAAATTTTTAAATTAAAAATCTAGTGTATTTACATTGACTACTCTTGGTTAGAGAAATCAATGAATTCTCCCTGTAATATCAACATGACTTTGTCCAGTAGTTAGAGGGTTAGAAATTGAAATACAACATGTAAAGGCATGTAAATTGTATTGTGGAACCAAGAAGCCAAAGATATTTATCCTTGCAAGAAAGAAAATAATAAGAATAATTAGAATCTCTTTCTGTTTATTCAGAAACATGAGAGAGGCTATTTGTTGGTAATGAAGAGAAATATTCATTGCTCAGGTGTTGAAAGTATCTATCCAGAAATATCCCAACGTGTGCAACTCTTACACTGCCAAGATGGAAATGAAGAGTGAAAGTAAAATTTTGTTTGAAACACGAATTCTATAACAATTTGCCTAAATAAGAAATCTTGGTAGACTGAAAAATCTAAGATGAATTGCAACATTACTCAGGTATTGTAAAATTAATGACCAAATGGAGGTTTGTTTTTCATGTTTGTTTGTTTGTTTGTTTCAGATATCAGTTTCAAAATTTAATATCGGAAGGATTGCATAGGTAAGCAATATACAAATACAAAGAAGTCCTAAGGAATCTGGGCCAGATTCTCTTGTTCAGTAGTGACATTTGGTAAGCACAGCTCTTTTTTACAGCTGCCAGGGTTTTGTAATAAAATATCTTACAAAACAGTTGAGTACAAGCTTCATGAAAGTACAGGACTTCCATCTTAGGCAGGCCTCCACATCCAGTAAGAGGCTTAAAAGGGGCTGTGGTATGACTTGGTCTAAACTCCACATTTTACAGTTCTTTATACATTCTAGCATGGAGCCTCTGTTGTGCTACCTGGCCCACTTACCAAAGACGTAGAAGATACATTCAACTATTTTGCTGCCACCTTTTGAACCTGCAGACAAACTGGGAACACAGAGTCTAAAAGACAGCTCATAATATACAGGGGTTTTGTTTTATTTTGTTTCCTCTTACTCTGCAGGAGCTAATTCTGTTGATACCTTGGTGGAGAAGATGTAAGATCTTAATGGGCAGCATCTGAATGAAATTCTTCCATGTAGCATATACACCACGATAAACAGTATATACATGTCTGCTCACACATGCAAAAAGAAATATTATTTTCTTTTGAAAATAATGAGGCAGTCTATTAAAAAGTGAGAGAGCAATTTATGTAATACTCAAAATTTTCTAGACTGTTTTAGAAAACTTGGGTCTGTTTAGGAGGCATACTGATCTGTTTAGTATCAGGTGAACAATGTTAAATATAGATGATGGAGGGCAATGCATTGTCAGTACATGTTTTCTTATTGCGTCAGTGGTTACCAGCGGACATTAAAGACTTATTTCTGAGCTATTCCTGCTCATATCCTTCCAAACGATTATTTCCTTCTGTGTACTTCTGCTCAGTTGCTTTAAGCATGTTAATATTGCCAGGATTGATTCTGTTTTTGTTCACTGTATGTAGAAGTCTTTTTGGAATTGTAATGAGATAAAAGACACTCGAAGTAAAGGTGACTATCTTTTATAGATCACTCGAATCAGACGCAACAACCCTAGAAGAATGAATAACCCACTGCACTAATAAAATTGGAGACTGGACAAAGACTCACTGACTTAATTCACTCATGTTAAAGATGAAGGAGAAAAAGCAGCTAAAAGTAGGCAACAATATGAGATTCAGAGGCAGAATTGCAAGCATAGCATTTTTCATTTATGTATTAGATTTGCAATGGGATTTTGTTATATCCAGGCCTGTTTTGAAAAGATCAAACAGCAGCTGTAGGCAGGAAGATGCTTTTTCATGTACTTCTGAGTAAAAGTTTATGGTATTTCTTTTCTGATCTCAAACATATTGCCATCCTGTATGTCGTTACTACTTTGGATTTTCTGTCTGCACTCCACAGGAGCTCTACACTGGTTCTTCTCAGAAGCTTAAATTAAAAGAGAATGAAACTATCCGTTTTTTAAAACATGTATGTTGTGTTGAAGGTGAGGGACACCAATAAAGTATATTAACACATGTAGAGATACTGAGGAAACTGATTGCATGAATTTTTAGAGAAGATAAGAAAATACTAAAGTCTTTTGTGGACATTCTTCACTCTTGTCTAAGTAAATTTCAAGCTTATTTATTTTATTTTTTATTTCTTTTCCAAGAATAGAGAATTCAAGAACGTAATGCAATCTGAATGCATGATATTTTTATATTTTTGTTTTTAATGAATTCCGGGGTGGGGAAGGGAAGGGGGAAGAACTGGAAGAGTTGCTTTTAGAGTCATGGATGACGCTGGCACAGTAAGAACTGTACAAATTATGAGACTGAAAAACTCAAGATTTTATAGGTTTGAATAAAAAAGAGAGGGCTTGATAGAAGGAGAAAACATAAGTAATTCAAGGAAGGTAAATTCCTATTTATTCTTCATCTAAATCTTAAATGTGTCAGCCACATAGCAACACTGAAAACTGACACACCTCCAAATGATAAAACCAGGTGTGTTTTTACAGAAGCATAATTAACCTCTCACATTAAAGTCCTGTGCAATCAGGACTTTAAAAAGGAAGTCCTGTACCAGGACTTTAAAAAGGAAGAAGCAAAGGTTACAGATGCATATGAATAGCATACACAATTGTCTTCACAGAATCACAGAATTTCTAGGTTGGAAGAGACCTCAAGATCATCAAGTCCAACCTCTGACCTAACGCTAGCAGTCCCCACTAAACCATATCCCTAAGCTCTACATCTAAACGTCTTTTGAAGACTTCCAGGGATGGTGACTCCACCACTTCCCTGGGCAGCCTGTTCCAATGCCTAACAACCCTTTCAGTAAAGAAGTTCTTCCTAACATCCAACCTAAAACTCCCCTGGCTCAACTTAAGCCCATTCCCCCTCGTCCTGTCACCAGGCACGTGGGAGAATAGACCAACCCCCACCTCGCTACAGCTTCCTTTAAGGTATCTGTAAAGAGCAATAAGGTCACCCCTGAGCCTCCTTTTCTCCAGGCTGAACAAGCCCAGCTCCCTCAGCCGCTCCTCGTAGGACTTGTTCTCCAGGCCTCTCACCAGCTTCATCGCCCTTCTCTGCACCCGCTCAAGCACCTCGATGTCCTTCTTGTAGTGAGGGGCCCAAAACTGAACACAGTACTCGAGGTGCGGCCTCACCAGAGCCGGGTACAGGGGGATGATCACCTCCCTAGCCCTGCTGGTCACACAGTTTCTTATGCAAGCCAGGATGCCGTTGGCCTTCTTGGCCACCTGAGCACACTGCTGGCTCATATTCAGCCGACTATCCACCACCACTCCCAGGTCCTTCTCTGCCTGGCAGCTCTCCAACCACTCATCTCCCAGCCTGTAGCTCTGCTTGGGGTTATTGCGCCCCAGGTGCAGGACCCGGCACTTGGCCTTGTTAAACTTCATGCAGTTGACCTCAGCCCATCGGTACAGCCTATCCAGATCCTCCTGCAGAGCTTGCCTACCCTTAAGCAGATCGACACATGCGCATAGCTTGGTGTCATCTGCAAACTTACTGAGGGTGCACTCAATGCCCTCGTCCAGATCATCGATGAAGATATTAAAGAGGACCGGCCCCAGCACCGAGCCCTGGGGAATGCCACTAGTGACTGGCCTCCAACTGGACTTAACTCCATTTACCACGACTCTTTGGGCCCGGCTATCCAGCCAGTTTCTAACCCAACGAAGCGTGCACCAGTCCAAGCCAAGAGCAGCTAGTTTCTTGAAAAGAATGCTGTGGGAGACGCTGAAGTCAAGGTAGACCACATCCACAGCCTTTCCCTCATCCACCCAGCGCGTCACTTTGTCATAGAAGGAGATCAGGTTCGTCAAGCAGGACCTGCCTTTCATAAACCCATGCTGACTGGGCCTGATCGCCTGCTTGCCCTGCAAGTGCTGCGTGATGACTCTCAAGAGGATCTGCTCCATGAGCTTCCCTGGCACTGAGGTCAAACTGACAGGCCTGTATTTTCCCGGGTCTGCCCTCCGGCCCTTCTTGTAGATGGGCGTCACATTTGCTAGCCGCCAGTCAACTGGGACCTCCCCCGATAGCCAGGACTGCTGATAAATGATGGATAGTGGCTTGGCCAGTTCCTCTGCCAGTTCTCTCAGTACCCTTGGGTGGATCCCATCCAGCCCCATCGACTTGTGCACATCCAAGTGCCGTAGCAGGTCACCAACCAGTTCTTCGTGGATAGTGAGGGCCACATCCTGCTCCCCATCGCCTTCCACCAGCTCAGGGTACTGGGTACCCAGAGAACAACCGGCATTGCCGCTGAAGACTGAGGCAACGAAGGCATTAAGCACCTCCGCCTTTTCCTCATCTCTTGTCACTAAGTTCCCCCCGCATCCAGTAAAGGATGGAGATTCTCCTTAGTCCTACTTTTTGTGTTGATGTATTTATAGAAATGTTTTTTGTTATCTTTAACGGCAGTAGCCAGATTGAACTCCAGATGAGCTTTGGCCTTCCTAATTTTGTCCCTGCACAGCCTTACAACATCCTTATAGTCCTCCTGAGTGGCCTGCCCACTTTTCCAAAGATTATAAACCCTCTTTTTTCTCCTCAGCTCAAGCCACAATTCTCTATTCAGCCAGGCTGGTCTTCTTCCCCGCTGGCTCGTCTTTGGGCATGTGGGGACAGACTGTTCCTGTGCCATTAAGATTTCCCTCTTGAAGAGCGCCCAGCCTTCCTGGACCCCTCTGCCCTTCAGAACCGCCTCCCAAGGGACTCTACCAACTAGTGTCCTGAGCAGCTCAAAGTCAGCCCTCCGAAAGTCCAATACAGCGGTTTTACTGGTTTTACTGGTCCCCTACCTGGCCTCGCCAAGAATAGTGAACTCCACCATTTCGTGGTCACTCTGCCCAAGACAGCTCCCGGCAATCACATCCTCCACCAGTCCTTCTCTGTGAAGAGAAGGTCTAGCGGGGTGCCACCCCTGGTAGGTTCACTAACCAGCTGCATCAGGAAGTTATCTTCCATGCTCTCCAGAAACCTCCTAGACTGCTTTCTCTGGGCTGTGATGTGCTTCACATTGTAGATAATGTTCTAAAAAATAAATGGATATGCAGACTGCATGGAGGTAAGCCACCCATTACTGGCTCTGGACAGTACAACTTTTTACTGTGTCTGAGCTCTACTCATGGGCAAGTACCCACACTCACTGAGCTCAATGGCAAAAATAAGCATTCATTGACTTCAGCAACTGAGATTTCACTTGACACAGTTTAATAAAAGAGAATGGGTTCAGATTTCATAAATCTTTGAAGCAGCACAGCTAGTAGTGTCTAAATTCAGGAAGCCATTGATTAGACCAAGTCAATGTAAATGGGGAGAGGAAGAAAGAAAAGGAGCACAAGTATAATCTGGGGAATGGGGAAGTTGATGCTATTTTAAATCTTATTAAAAAACTCTAAAGCATATGTAAATTTGAGATAACACACCTCCCTGATCACAGTGCCTCAAAAGCATTTACTTCAGTAATTCGTACCTAATTCCATAATTATTAAGCTGAATAGTGTATTTTCGAAATTTAATACTAAAAGTGACTTGGTGTTTTCAAAGTAGTCTTTAATTTTGTCCATCAAAAGTGGAGCCTTGATTAAAATCTCTTTGTGTCTTTCCAATTCTGTTTAGTGGTAACTGGATCAGGTTTTCTTTTTTCTTTTTATTTTTTTTTCAGTATTTTTGACCACCTGTCAGCCGATCAAAATTAAAAACATAGGCTGATTAAATGACTCTCTATGGTGCTGTTCAGGCAGCTTCATTAGTGCTTCAGTTTATGGCCACTCAGTGAGCCACACTGCTGTAACTTCTGACAGTTTATGGAAGCCGATTTGGAGGCACAGGATGTGGGGTACACAATTTTGCACAGTTGCAAAGTTTTGATTGCATGAATTATACATGAGGTCCATTACTCGATATTCACTGGTGGTAGCAGCACTGTGAAGGTGTAAAACAGCTTTTTCTTTTAAATAAGCAAAACCCAACCCACCAAGTACTAAAAGCAACATAAAGGAGGAAAATACAAAAGAATTAGAATAACAAAAACAAAAACTAAACCACCAAAAAACAAGCAACAAATGTTTATTTCTTTATTTTTCTACTTAAAAATAAATAAATAAAAAAATAAAATAAAAACATCTGAGAGCTTTCCAGTTCATTTTGCTAGTTTTCTGGTATTGAGAACTATGGTGGCATGAAGGGGAAAGGTGATATATAGAGAAAGAAACCTTCAAGTCTCTGGCTGTAGACTATTGCACACATCAAGGGCTTCTCCAGCATGAACGCAGCAAGCATTTCTGAAAGCTGTCAATGTCACTTTGCTAAAGATGTCTCTTCTCTTCACTAGTTGTCTGTCTGCTCTGTCACATGTAACACTTTATTAAAGCTTTGGGGCTTTGCTTTTTCTTTTTTTCTCCTTTCCCTCTCTCTGTCTTTCCGCCTTCTCAGATGACAGGAAAGAAATTTCAAAGGCAGATAGATGAGAGGCAAAGTAAAAGTAGCTCAGATTTTCAGTATTCCCACTTTACTCAGGTGACTTGCTAACTCCCTTTTTTTTTTTTCTTTTTTTTTTTTTTTTTCATACTAAAAGGAAATGGTTCCTGTGTTGATTTTAATTGTTCTTAAAACCTTGTTTGGTTCAGTATGTAGAAACATTTAACCCTCCTTCTCACACACACACAATACTTGAACAATTTAATTTATCTATGGGAGACGGTGATCAGTGATGGTGCCAAAATATGCGTATGCCAATACTTACAACTTGCATTGACTTTGATAGGCAAATTGCACCCATGCAAACTATTGAAAGGTGGAATCTGTGTGTACTGATATAGCAAACATGCAAAACTGATCAGTTAGCGGGAGCTCCATCATCTTCACACAGAGTAGATACATATTTCTACTTACTCTAACAATAGCTTACACATACATAAAGCTTCACTTGTCATACCCTGGGCCATATTTATACTTGTTTCCACTGTAAATTAAAGCAAACACCATTTTGAGGGATTCTTTTTACTCATTCCATGTGCCTAACATGCCCTTGCTGTCTGAAGGTAGAAATAAAAGCTGCTCATGACTATTCATTGTAATGTCTTAGCAAGACTTTCATAGCATTAATGTGACAAAAAACAAATGCTCATTTTGTGGTATTTGTACCTTGAAATACCTGTGTTAGGGAAAAAAAAAAAAAAAAAAAGGTAAATTAGTGTGAGGCAAAATGCATAATCCATCAGAAATTTTCTCTTAATAGGGTTATTGGCTTTCTCAGTATGTTCAACATTTCTTTGAACACTCCTACTATGCCATATTAGACCAAGTTCCACAGCTTTGCCAGTAAAAGGCCAGGTATAATCTCCTCTTTGTACACAGATTGCATTATGAAACTTCAGTTAATTCAGATGTTGGCTTTGCACAATTTTCCTCTTTGTTAGAACTTCTTTCACACCACAGGCAAATCCAGACCTGAATCTGAGAGGTTGTGTAACAAATGTGCAGTAAGGATGTTTTGCTTCCACAGCTGCCAATACCAGACCACCTCACTGTCTTGTAGCCCAGCAGCACTAACCTGATTTATATCAGACAAAGGTACACAATCACATTTCTGCAGAATTAGCCAGAACACAATGCAGACTGCCTCTCAGATTTTGCTGGGTCCTTGATTTTACACCTGTGTTACACCATTTGTACTTGTCATAAAATGTTTGATTCAGCACAAAGTTAGAATAGTGTGGAGAGATAATTACTGATCCAAGGAGGAGAAAAAAAAAAAAAAAAAAAAAAGACAAAGAGACCAGGTAAGCCTACCAACATTTTTTGAACAAAGATGAAAAAGAAATTCAAGCTTGTATTACTCTGCATCAGTACTTCTCTACAGCATTTCTGACCTCACACTGAGATGTATATTAATATTTACCATTTACTACATTACTGAACGATGGTCTGAGAAGACTCAAAAGCACAGAGGTATTTATATTATTGTGTTTTTTTAAAATTGTGCCTAGAAAAACCTTTCTCCTTAAGAAAAATCTTTCTATGTCTTCTTACACCAGGCAATTCAAACCTTGCATTCTTACCCTTTACTTTTTCCCTATTTATTCAGTAGTAAAGACATCAACTGATTATTTATTTTTTGTAGGAAATAATACATCAGTGTAAAGAAACCAGTAGTGTCTAATGTAACACAAGTTTCTTCTTAACTACAAGGCATAGTTATCCACAGATAGGAGTGAAAAATGCTGAAGTAAATGTGCTCTTCCTGCAGTGAGTGTTAGGGTGTGTAGCATACATTTCTGTGGGGCTAACAGTTTATTTTATGTGGCAAACAGCCATCTAAATTAATCTTGTGATTCACATTCGTAATACAATGCATTGGACTATCATGAGATCAGCCACAACAAATCCATTTCATAGTGACTGTATTTTATTCACAATCATATTTCTCCTGAAAATCTGGCCAGAATCAGTTCATTTGTTGAGAACATTGATGATATTGATTTCCATTTGCATTCCTTCTCTTCCGTTCCTCCCCTCTACTCTCTTATCTTGGATATGGTCAAATTCTATTTTAAACCCTTCAGGGAAAACAATCTGTATCAAACTGGTATCAAGACAGAGCCAAAGATGCTTGAAAGGAAGCAGAGTGTCTGATATCCCTCATGTACTGAGCTAATGAGCTGTGTTTTTCTCAGAGTTGTAAAAATGTCTCCATTACAAGAACTGTAGTATCAAATGAATTAGAAAAGTCCTTCTTCAGAGGTGAAAGACACCAACTACTCTTCCAGATTATTACTTCTATTCTAAAGGCTTGGGGCAGTAAAATTTGAAGGTTACTTGCTGCAAGTTTGTTTTTAAATATATTCAGCATGTGAACAGAAGTGTACACTCATTTTTCTCTGTTAGCAGGAAGCTCCTCTCCACAGAAGCTCAGGCTGAGCTGAAGCTTTGACACTCTAATTACCTAAAGACCTGAGGAATAAAGCTGCCTCCATTTCTTAATAAGGTCATCTTCCTCATGAGAAATAAAGCTGCCTACATTTCTTAATACAGTCATCTTCCTCCTTGTTCTTTTCATCTGATTGTTCTTTAAGCACAAAGAAAAAGAAATCTCCTTCATCTAAGATGCATTCCATGCAAGATTTCTTTCCATCATTTAGATCTACACTACCTGCTTCTGTTCTACTGCCTTTAGGACAGAAGATACTGATGAACAAAGAAGATACTGATCAGAACATACTGATGGAAAGCAAGACTAGCAAGGACACTGCCATACCACACAATATGCCAGTGACTCCAAGCAATCAAAAAGTATAGCGATTTCAGTATCTTAAACCTGCTTTAACATTTAGTAGTGGTCAAGTCAACCTTCACCAATCTGAAAAAGTCTGATTTAACCAATAGTATTACCACTGTTTGTGTACTGACCAGCTTGACTGTGCCAAATCTATGGTGCAATAATGCTGATTGTTTTATCTAACAGCATCTTTTTTCCAACATGCAAGACTAATCAGAAGGGAAAAAAATAATTTAAAAAAAAATTAAAAAAAAGACTTATTTCAGTAGGAAACTTGCCATTATAAAATCAGTTGCACTGCAATAGCTTCCATTTACTATGCTTATCCTGTGTAAAAACAATAACAGTTCTTTTAACACCAAGGAATTTCTTTAATACCCATGGATAAGTGACAGGACAGAATAAAACCTCCTTCTAAGCAGTAAAATAGTTAATACTTCTAGAAAATTATCTATGCAGCAACTACAAATCATGTAGATAAATGCAAACTTATGAGGGAACTGTAAAGTCCCTCATAACCTGAGTACATCTACGAGCTTGTTTGTGGCAGGACGTCTTGCCTTCTTTGCCTCAGTCTTTAGCGGCAATGCCGGTTGTTCTCTGGGTACCCAGTACCCTGAGCTGGTGGAAGGCGATGGGGAGCAGGATGTGGCCCTCACTATCCACGAAGAACTGGTTGGTGACCTGCTACGGCACTTGGATGTGCACAAGTCGATGGGGCTGGATGGGATCCACCCAAGGGTACTGAGAGAACTGGCAGAGGAACTGGCCAAGCCACTATCCATCATTTATCAGCAGTCCTGGCTATCGGGGGAGGTCCCAGTTGACTGGCGGCTAGCAAACGTGACGCCCATCTACAAGAAGGGCCGGAGGGCAGACCCGGGAAAATACAGGCCTGTCAGTTTGACCTCAGTGCCAGGGAAGCTCATGGAGCAGATCCTCTTGAGAGTCATCACGCAGCACTTGCAGGGCAAGCAGGCGATCAGGCCCAGTCAGCATGGGTTTATGAAAGGCAGGTCCTGCTTGACGAACCTGATCTCCTTCTATGACAAAGTGACGCGCTGGGTGGATGAGGGAAAGGCTGTGGATGTGGTCTACCTTGACTTCAGCAAGGCTTTTGACACCGTTTCCCACAGCATTCTTTTCAAGAAACTGGCTGCTCTTTTCTTGGACTGGCGCACACTTCGTTGGGTTAGAAACTGGCTGGATAGCCGGGCCCAAAGAGTCGTGGTAAATGGAGTTAAGTCCAGTTGGAGGCCAGTCACTAGTGGCATTCCCCAGGGCTCGGTGCTGGGGCCGGTCCTCTTTAATATCTTCATCGATGATCTGGACGAGGGCATTGAGTGCACCCTCAGTAAGTTTGCAGATGACACCAAGTTAGGTGCGTGTGTCGATCTGCTTAAGGGTAGGCAAGCTCTGCAGGAGGATCTGGATAGGCTGTACCGATGGGCTGAGGTCAACTGCATGAAGTTTAACAAGGCCAAGTGCCGGGTCCTGCACCTGGGGCGCAATAACCCCAAGCAGAGCTACAGGCTGGGAGATGAGTGGTTGGAGAGCTGCCAGGCAGAGAAGGACCTGGGAGTGGTGGTGGATAGTCGGCTGAATATGAGCCAGCAGTGTGCTCAGGTGGCCAAGAAGGCCAACGGCATCCTGGCTTGCATAAGAAACAGTGTGACCAGCAGGGCTAGGGAGGTGATCATCCCCCTGTACTCAGCTCTGGTGAGGCCGCACCTCGAGTACTGTGTTCAGTTTTGGGCCCCTCACTACAAGAAGGACATCGAGGTGCTTGAGCGGGTGCAGAGAAGGGCGATGAAGCTGGTGAGAGGCCTGGAGAACAAGTCCTACGAGGAGCGGCTGAGGGAGCTGGGCTTGTTCAGCCTGGAGAAAAGGAGGCTCAGGGGTGACCTTATTGCTCTTTACAGATACCTTAAAGGAAGCTGTAGCGAGGTGGGGGTTGGTCTGTTCTCCCACGTGCCTGGTGACAGGACGAGGGGGAATGGGCTTAAGTTGAGCCAGGGGAGTTTTAGGTTGGATGTTAGGAAGAACTTCTTTACTGAAAGGGTTGTTAGGCATTGGAACAGGCTGCCCAGGGAAGTGGTGGAGTCACCATCCCTGGAAGTCTTCAAAAGACGTTTAGATGTAGAGCTTAGGGATATGGTTTAGTGGGGACTGCTAGCATTAGGTCAAAGGTTGGACTCGATGATCTTGAGGTCTCTTCCAACCTAGAAATAGAAATTCTGTGATCTAAAATTCTGTGTTAAAACTGCCGTTCTTGGCTACACATGCTGAGATCTGATCTAGTGCATATGTTGAAGTTGAGCCAAGATAGCCTGAGTGTGCACAGGTGACCTACAGCCACTGTAATGCATCTGCGCAATTACGTAGGTATAAATGATGCTGACATCACCATGAAGTGATGTCTAACACATTGTATTAGGAATTTATTTATTTATTTATTTATTAATGTGTGGAAACGCTCATTAAAAATGAGATCATACTGAAGTTTCCAGACAGTTAAAGTTTTTAGTAACAGCAGTTTTAGATACTGAGGATGATGTAAGCATGAGACAAGGAGACCAGCAAAGCAGGAAGAATCAGAGAATCAAACTAATATCTTCAGTATTTAAAACTCACTGAGAAGAAAGTCTCTACCTTTTTCATGTGTGATCTTAACTCAGGAAAAGAAGAAGTAGAAGAAGGATGCCTGCATAATACCTGTATAAAAATAGCTTGCACATCTCTAGTGAGCATGAAGCAATTACTAAAGCAAATATTTTGATTTTATGAAAGCATGCAGTAGCAAGGTGAAAATTTAATTCTGGAGGTCACCACAACACCTGAGTTGCTTTTCTATACGTGTCTGTCTGGGTAATAAACTAAAAAGCAAGCAACTATTTTATGGAATGATGGACAGATACATATAGGTTTGCATACTTTGTATTGAAGTACGGATAATAGATGGACCTTGTTTTTAGGTCTTTTTAACACAAATTTCTAGAGCATACCATCTCTTTTATGTACTTTCTACAATTATTGTTGATTATATACTTTATAGTCACATAATATTAATTTTATTTTAAATGAACTCAGAAAACCAATGTCTTCATAAATCATAAGTTTAGTACCTGTTTTCAGTCTTTCCCCTATAGCTCAGATGGGATGCTAGTTAATCAGTGGCCTGTCCCAACAGCCTTAAAACAAACTCCAATTTAGGACTGGAGGAATAATGCTTTATAACTACATATATGCATACATTACCAAATTTCTTTCAATTTTACAAAATATTAAAAAAAAAATATATTACTAAGTATATCTATCCTATCTTCTAGATTTTTTTATCATAAAATCTTTGAGTGTCTCTGGTTCAAGAGACAAGTCTCTAGTGCCACCTCCTACTCATGGCAGGGTCAGTACTTTATGCACTCAGGTCTTAAAAATCGTCAATAATGGCAATTCCACAGCCTCTTTGGGTAACCCATTTCAATATTAAATTCTTGTCACAGCACTTTTTCGTGTTTGTTTGTTTGTTTTTGATTTATTTTTTTTCCCCATATAACCAGTTGGCTTCCCCTGCATTTCAATTTATGGCCATTGTTTCTAAATTCCTGCTGTGCAGTTCAGTTAAGATCTTGGCTCCATCTTCTTGATGACTTCTCACAGGTACTTCAGGGCTGATCTTAGCTCCCCCTGAAGCCCTCTCTTCTCCAGAATGGGAAAAAAATAATAAAAAAATCTTTCAGCCTTCAGTTCTGAACTGTCTTGGGTGCCCTCTGCTGAATTTGTTAAAGTCTATCAACATTTATGTTTTTATTTTTTCTACTGGTGGTCCAAGTCTGGATGCAGTCTTCTAGATATGGTCTAAAAAATGCCAAGGTACCCAGAATAATCAGATCTCCCAGTCTACTAGTTACACTCATGTTGACACAGCCCAGGCTGTGGTTAAACTTCTTAGCTGCCCAATCACACTGCTGGCTCATGTTTATTCTGCTGTACTGAACTCCCAGGTCCTTTCCTCAGTTCTACTTACCCTACTTGTAATCTTGTGAGGTCAGTACATCCCAGGTAACGGATTTCAGAGAATTTCAGAAGGCCCATTTCTTCCTCATTTCTTCTTTCTCCATTCCTGTTGGCCCATTTCTGTAGCCTGTCTAGATCTCTGAATGGCAGCCCATCCCTCAAGAGTATAGTCTGTCTTTCAACTTGATGTCATTTGAAAACTTGATCAGAGCATGCTTCCTTGTCTCCTCCAGGCCACTGATAAAGACATGAGAGGACTAGCAGGTTCCAGGAAAGATTTATGACCAATTCCACTTGTAACGCACTGCCATCCAGATTACAAACTATTAACCACTATTCTGAGTCAAGCAATCCAGATAGTATCTGTCGTGGTTTAACCCGGCTGGCAGCTAAACACCACGCAGCCGTTCGCTCACCCTCCCCCCTCCCTCTCTGGGACGGGGGAGAGAAATGGAAAGTGAAGCCCGTGAGTTGAGATAAAGACAGTTTAATAAGACAGGAAAATAATAATAATAATAATAATAATAATAATAATAATAATAATAATAATAATAATAATAATACAATGATGATAATAGTACTACTACTAATAATATGTACAAACAAGTGATGCACAATGCAATTGCTCACCACCTGCTGACCGATGCCCAGCTTAACCCCGAGCAGTCCGGCCCCCTCCCCCGGCTAGCCACCCCTATATATTGTTTAGCATGACGTCAGATGGTATGGAATACCCCTTTGGCTAGTTCGGGTCACCTGTCCTGGGTCTGTCCCCTCCCAGCTCTTACTGCACCCCCAGCCTGCCTGTTGGCAGGACAGAGCGAAAGGCTGAGATGTCCTTGGCTTGGTATAAGCACTGCTCTGCAACAATTAAAACATCGGGGTGTTATCAGCACTCTTCTCATCCTAAGCCAAAACACAGCATTCCACCAGCTACTAGGAAGAAAATTAATTCTGTTCTAACTGAAACCAGGACAGTATCTCACTCATTTTGTAATTCATCTGCCTATATCATCATGGAGAAAACTAAATATGAGAATGCTATGGGAGACTATGCTGAAAACCTCACTAAGGTCAGAAAAACATTCCTTACCTACGACTAAGAGAAAGTCACCACTTTCTCTTTCTCCATAGATTTAGTCATTTCATCATGGAAGGTACAAGATACAATTTGCTGTAAATCCATGCTATTGCTTCCAGACAGATTCTTCGTGCACTCAAAATTGCCAAACAAAGCTCTAGTAAAGTTATGTCTGAGCTTTAACTTCTCCGTCAGCACTCCGTCATACCCAGGAAGTGTTTCTGTATTCCTCCACTGTGGCCTGTCCTCGTTTCAACTTCCTGTATATATCTGTTTTTTTTTGTTTTTTTTTTTTTTGTTTGTTTGTTTGTTTTATGGAGCTTAATCATGCATATCCCTTTTTATTCTTCACAATTTCCTGATAGGGCTGCTTGTTTTCCTGAGTATGAGCATGAATCATTTCTGCACTTGGAGGAGGTTGTTCTTAAAGATCTGAAGATCTGCCAGTTCTCTTGAGCCCTTCTGCCCTCTACATCTGCATCTCACAGCATCCTATCTACCATTTCCAAGCAAGCTAAAGTCTGTTTTAGGAAAGCCCAGGCTCTGTATTCTGCTACTACCTTCCTCACTTCCCTCAGGATTTTGATCTTTACTATTTAATTATACATTATACTACCATAAACAAAGAGAGAATAAGGATAAGCAAAGCACTACCTCGTACAGTTGGCTGCATAACACAGCTTTATTCTCATTTTGCAAAAATGTTAATGCAAGTTTAGTAAAGAAGAAGGTGAAGAATTTGAACCATTAACTGTGATATGAAGAAACCTTTGACACCAGGGTTCTTTTTCCCCAGAGCAGCTGGAGAAAGCATCTAAGGATCATTAGAGAAGCATAAACTGTTGAAAAGATGACATATTAAGTAAAACCACAGTGTGATCCCTTTTTCATAATATTCTTTTAATCATTGCTCACATCTTGTGCTTAATGTCATCTTGTCTGTTAATCTAAAATTTATCAGAAATATTCAGATCCTTTAATCATCATTTCTGGTGAGGATTATTGAACTTAACCTTACAGGAATTTCCTTCCTGGAAAGCATGATCACAGATATATAATAGCATTAACCAATTATACATGAAAGGTGCATGTGAGATCATTGGGAGTGTCAGTATTGACTTTAATCCAGGGTGTAAATGATGAGTTACTCTACCTGATCTAATGATTTTTATCACAATTTGAACCACCACGTTAATAAAAGGTGCCCAAATTAAAATGCCAGACCTCTGATAAAATATATGCATTTTAAAATAAAATATATGTAACATATATAAAATGCATATGTAACATATATAAAATATATGTAACTTTATCACAAGCAGTTTTCTTCACAACTTCTTGGAAAATGCTAATGATGTTGTAAGAACTAATGGACAACAAATCAGAACATTTCCTCTCTGCATTTACCAAAATGATAGGAAAGAACAAAAAAAAAAAAAAAAAAAAAAAAAAAAAAGACACACATGGGTTTAAGAATTAAGAATTACTTTACCAAAACAATTAAACTTTTTTTCTTCTTTTTCCACAGGCAGCAAATATATCTTCTCAGATGTGTCATTTTTAATTCCCTAAATGGCTATTGTTGATTATAATCTATTGTTAGGTTTGTCTTAGTCTTTCTTGCATTTTTGTTTTTCAGAATGGCTTCTTTCAAACAGTATTACTTCTCCTTCACTACTATCTCTTGAAAGAGCGTATAATAGTCTTCCATCTAACCATGACCCAGAAATTGGTCATTTTCAGACTGATTGTTTTGGCTATATGGAGCTCTATTAACTCTGATAGGGCTGTACAGAGATCTAACAATCAAGCCATCCTATATCAGTTCTTGGATTGAGGTTTCTTTCAGAATCTAACTAATCGTTATTTCCATTTCATTTTGCTGAAAAACATGAGTGAGTTTCTTTGAGTAGAAAAAGAACAAAGTTCTCTTCGTTCTCTGTGTTTTGCTCAGGTAACACATTTCTAATTTTGAATTTAAACTCTTACCCCAAAACAGCTATATATATTTATACAGCAGCTGTATATATATATATATGTATGCACATATATATATATATACATGTGCACACACATATATATATATGTGCATACATATATATATATACACATATATATGTATGTGTGTGTGTGTGTGTACATTACTTCATCCCAATGGCCTTTTTCTCCTTTCATTAACTTGTTTCAGTATTATATCTAATGAGCTGCCCAAATTTGTTGGCGTTTGATGTAGTCCGTATTTCTAAAGAAGAAAAAATTATCAACATTAAAACTCAACCAAATTCAAATTCAACCAAAACTGTATAACAGTGAAACATTCATGACATAATACAGTCTTGCTGAAGAGCATTAATAAACAGCTTTTAAAGTAGCATTATTTTTTTAATTTAAAGGATTATTCATGCAAATAAACAGAAAATTCCTGACACTTAGGATAAGTTTCAGAATCATATTAAGACACCTACATGTAGGCATTTGCATTTCACTGAGGTTCCTAGACTCCTATTAAAGGTGATGGAGCTGTAACATCTGAAGTCTGAAGGGGTCTACAGGGCAATTTAGCTCACCTGAAATTATATTCCCTAACCCATGTTTAGTTGTGTAGTGTCAGCTGAGATGTTCTTGGATATGCAAGATACTCATAGAGGCCTGAGAGATATGATACAGGAGCCACGGTAGATTGTTCTCCTTCTAGAGCAGCAGCTGAGGGGCAAGTGGGACACCCTACGTACCTCAAGTGGCAGTAGATAGTTATGTTGTCTCTACCACAGTGAATTCAGACATGTCTTGGATATGGCAGTGTAATGCAAGTGTCCATAACAGCAAGCTCTTAGAGCATTTCCTGCCTTTAATTTGATTAATTCTAACCATTATTAATTTTGGACAATTCATGACATAATCTAATTATTAAAACAGTACAGGGACCATTACAATAGGCATTTTGTAAATACAAGAAAGTTAACTGGCATAAACACATGCCAGTCTCTGTCAACTGCTGTCAGTGCTCAGATTCTGCCCAGGCAGATTTAATTTATTAGTATGCATTGAGCATTAGGGGTTATTTATCAGAAGAGATGAGCTTTGAATACATTGACAATTCCTCTGTTAATTATAATCCAATCTTAGACATCTGCTCCATGTGTTGATATTTTAATTTATACACTTATGTGTCTTGGTCAAAGGCTCGGCTCCACCTGAAGATCCTAAGTCCTTCTTTGTGTCCACGTTTACATAACTTTCAAGCAGTATGTGTGGTCAAGGTACTCCTGCTGACCCAGAGTTGTTCTTTGACATCTGTTGTGAGTTAACCCTGTTAGACTGCTAAACACCACACAGCCGTTCACTCACTTTTCCTTCTCCACACCACCCCCAGTGGTGTTGGGGATAGTGAAAGGAAGAGTGAAAACAAGAAAAAATTGTAGGTTAAGAAGTAGAAAAAGACAGAAGGAAAACAAAACAACAAAAAAGAGTGACATAAATGGAAACACTCACTAGCTCCCATAGGTAGACTGATGCCCAGTTGGTTCCTGAGCAAAAGGAGGGCTAACTCCTAAACCACCCCCCTTCCCTTTTTATTTCTGAACATGACACTTTATAGAATATCTCTTTGGCTAGTTCATGTCATCTGCCAGATTGCACCTCTCCCAACATTTTGTGCACCTCAGCATGAGTCAGCACAGGCAGGCAACAGAACAACCTTGCAGCTAAAATTAAAAGAGTAGATTTATTCTTGTTACTTCACCAACTGGGATTAACTCCATCCCAGCCAGATCCAGTACAACATTTTATGAAAAACATAGTATACAGAGACACTCCTTTCCATGAACAGTCATATCAGCTGTTTGGCTGCTTGATCAGGTAGCATACATACAAAAGAGGCCTATGTACTTGAAAAGTGAATTCTTGAATCAGTCATGTTGTGATGATTTAGGTTTTGAAACTTAATGACAGGCTTCTTCCAAACAGCTTATGAATTTTTACTTCCTATACATTTCTATCACAACTGTTAAATGACAGTATTCAACATCCATTACTGATCTATCAGACTTCATTGCCAAAGTATGGTATTCATACCTTTACACACTAATCAGAGAAATCTAGTAAATATGTAGCAGTGAAATAGTATTTTCTCTTCATATGTGCAAGCAGAGCAGTTACATCCATGAAGTTACAGGCTCTGTGCAAGACTCAGATTATGAAAGCTGCATTTTGTTAATCACCTCAAAATTCAGCAATGAGTAGTGAACCATTCTTATCATCAGTCATGAACAATGTTTATATGATGTCTAATTATGAGACATAATAACATTACTATGTAAATGAGAAGTCCATAATACTAATGAAAAATCCCAGAAGTTATGAGTAATAATTAGAAACTTAATTCATAATAGCATATACCTATGAATATTATTCATATTCATATATGTAATAATTAAAAAACTTACATATATTGTAGCTGTAGTGGATGTAAAACATTCAGCTAACAAATATAGCCATGCAAAAATCTATTTGGTCTTTGTGGAATTTTGCTCTTTTATTTCTTTATTATTTGTTCTAAATAGAGCTCTGAAATAAAATATTTACAAATAATTTTAGGGTTAGTGTTTTGGGACTATTTTTGAAAATCAAATACCTCAACACTAAAAATAATTTAATTACTTGAAATAGATTTTAGCATTCAATAGAAAAGAAGAAGCATGAAGGCTAATACTTATGAAAAAGGCACATGAATATCAGGTTTTACTTATATGCAACATCTACATAAAATGGATGTTTTTATATTAACAGACAATCATCCTAAACTTAACACGGGAAAATCTTACTTTCAATTAAGCATAAACACATTTATAAATCACTCCTAATTAGTCTTGTTCTTCTAAATTTAATCTGCAATTGTAAGATAAACCAACCTGTGGAGATTCATTAAACCTTAGGACTTTTTTAACTGCAACTTCAATGATCTTCATTTAAGTGGTCCCCTACAATCACTGACATCATTTTCTATCCTGTTCCTTGAGTTTACTTAGCACACAAAGCTCTGATGGGATATTTCAACATGACAGTGATTGGAGACTTAATTTTGGTTCTCCTCCCTTGTCTTTCTCAACTTCTATAAGACACATACACGAACCATTTGCCTAACCTTGTACAGTTGGGCATATTGAAAAGGGCTGGAGGAAAAAGGGAGTGCACAACTCTTTCTCTTATTGCTGTTGCTGTTCTGGTTGTTTTGTTGTTGTTGTTGTTTTTAAGGTAGCTGTTCATATGACCCTCGTTTTTGCAGTAGCAAGGAAGCATCCAAGTGAAGGTGGAGGCGACATGGTTCAAGGCCATGTGCAAACAGAATCTGGGAGGCATCTGTAATCATTTTGTTGGATCCAGAATGTGTAGTGACTGGTACTTCTGCATGACATTCACCACCACACAATACCATCAAATACATAGAATAAATATGGAAGGTACCTAGTCTGGAATTCAGCTAGTCTAACCTCTGCTCAAAGCCATGCCAATTTATATCTGGTTGCTCAGGGCCACATCAAGTGAAGGTTTTGTATATATCCAAGGACAGATATTCCATAGCTTCTCCAGGCAACACCTTAGTGTGCTGTGATCCATATCTCACCAATCTAGATAGAAAAAAAATTACTTGCCACCCTATCAAATACTTTGCCAGAGTCAATTTACAAAATCCACTGATCTCCTGTTGTTCACAGATAGATCCAACTAATTATAGAAAGCAGCCAGACTGGTCAAGCACAATTTGCCCTTGATGAATTTCCAGCCATCTCTTTGCCCTTCTCTTATTTGGAAATAAGTCCCCTCAATCTGTGTCAGATCCTAGATCACAAATGGCAGTATTTGTTCTCAATGCAGATTTGAACTGTAGTTTCTCCTTATAGGAACATTTCATATCCAGAAAGGACGTGAAATGGCAATATGTTGGAATGGCAACAAGATGGAATGGCAATACGTTGCTTTATAAACGTGAGCTTTACCTAATGGCTCTTTGAGAGTTTCATTGAGGCACTACTCACAGATTTAAAGAGAATGAAGAAACCAAAAGAGTAGTTAAGGTTACTGAACCATTTCTTAAATACATTACAACTCATTTACCAGGTCCAAACACAGTAAGTTTTTCACTCTGGAACAATGAGAGTGAATGAGAGTTGCTATTGTCTTAGCAACTGAGAACCTATAAGATAGGTAAACCCTTGCATCATGTATATTTTAATATTTTTTATATTCATTTTAAAGTGTAGTTAGGGAAGGCGTGGAGGTGGGTTATAGTACTGTTTGTTCTAAACAGTCCCATTATAGTTAAATTCTGAGTGTCTGATCAATTTGTGGAATGAAGAGGCTAAATTTGGAGAAACTGTGGGAAAGGAAGAAAAATTAAAAATAAAATAAAAATAAAAATGGTTCTCCTTCACAGAATGACCTTGTTTTAATGTTCTCCATGCCATTCACCCTCCATAGCTGATCAGCCAATTCCATTTATCATTATAATTAGGCAGCATCTTGCCAGTTCAATCAGGCTCAATTACTTTAGGCCTCATTAGTGACTGACATACTATAACAAGTGCATCGTAGAATGAGCAAGGTCAGATAAAGAAAGTACAGTATGCAGCCAGCAAACACTTAGACCATGACAATACAATGCTCTGGACATTGAATAACTCTGCATTCCTTCTTTTTCAGAAGGTATGAGGATAATGAAGCTAAAAGTAACCTTGCTGAGCTTGCATTATAGCAGCTTCTACAAGTTCCTACCAACTCTGCAGCTGAGCAGCAGCGATAAGAAGAAAAGCTTCAAATGGTTCAGGAAACAATTTTGAGCTGTTAGCAACAGTTAGTTTAAGTTTCAGGTTCTGGAGAAGAGCAATTTGTCTAATACATCCAAAAAGCACAAGAACTCCAAACCTATGCAGTGGACCAAACTGGATGTTGAGACTGCAGTACTATATATCCTGCTGTATTACCAATAGCAGCAAATGGTCCTACTTGTCAAATAAAATGGAATGTAAAGAAAATAGATTGGCTCTTACAGTAATGAGAATTTATCTAGACTTTGAAATAGTGATGAAAGTCAGAGGAATGTAAGTCTAAAGATATTACTCTAATATATAACATATATTCTAATACATGTATATATATACAAATCGCATGACATTAAAGAGAAAAAGAGATATGTATGAACTGCAAATCAGAGTTCCTTTCACACAGGAAAGTGGTGGTCTAGAACTATATTCCAATATGAACAGTGCATTCCAATATGAATAGAGCAACACATCCACATTATTTAAAGATGGTGTTTGAAATTTTTATACATTTTTTATGTCATGTTCCTCTTGTGGAACTGGGAATATAAATCATGAGTCTAGTGGTGTCATCCACCTTTTTACATATGAAAAAAGTCCTTATTCTCTAATCAAGGTGATGAAATTAGACATGTAACTATTCCATAGCTAGGCACTGGCACTACTGAAAATATGGTTTATTATCCAAAACAGGATTTTTATTTTTTACCCTACTGCACTGCCAAAATCTATAGTTTGCCCATTTGGCCATGTTTGATCCCTAGCAGAAATTTTTGCCCTGAATTTTGCAAAGTATCTTGTGTTATGTGAGCACAAAATACTGATAAAGAAGACATGCACCAGTTTTCTGGGATAACATTTTTCAGTCTTAAAATTTGAACTTTGTTTCAAATGTCACCTATATTTCAGGTTATATTTTTGTATCTTACATTTAGGTATCAGTTTCTCTTCCAGTCATAATGTTTAAAATGTATTTGAAAATTATCACAAATCCACATAGAATATTTTGTAATATATTATGCATTACTGAAAGAAATATCTGTACTAGGATAATCAGCATGCATCCAAAAGTACGGGGATTTGATTATCTTGACAGATATATTCTGGGTCATTTTTATCTGGTTCCTTTTTATTCCTCTACACAATATCTGCATACACTATACTCAGAGGTATTTAATTTCACAAGCTGGTGGTATGCTGTGTGAAGTATTTCTTTCATTTATTATTATCTAATCTTTTTATTTATTTATTTATTTATTTTCCTAGGCAACAATCAACAGTAATAGCTGAGTATTAAAAAATAGAAATGACAACATCCCAACCTTTATTTTTTCCCTTCTTGTAGTTGAAACAGAGGAACTATTTTGTATGTTCTTGAAAACTTCACTGAATGAAGGTGAATCAAAGGAGTGAATTTTTTAAGTAAATCAGAAAGTGGCTCAGGCTATCGTTATTTTTGTCTCTTGTAGCAGTGAGTGCCCTAGCCTAAGCTGAGCTTCTATGAAATTTCTACCTCAGGTTTTGATGAAGGTCTTCTCTAACAACTGAAAGATGTATAGCCTCAACAGATCAGAGCTGTTACTGACATTCAGATTTGCCACTGTCAGAGACGCTGAATGTAATGATTTCTATACAATGGACGCCAGGAGATTAGAGGATGATCTTACACCTCCAGACAGTGTCTTTGTATTTGTCCTTCAAATGGTTTTGAGCAGAGACAAAATATAGCATATATACTACTCTGAAGTAGTGCATGGTATGGACTGATAAGCTTTTTCTGCAATGACTAACAAATATTTCTACTCTCAACACAGAGTTTGCCATTACCAACTCTTTGAAAAGATGTAGAATAATAAAATCATAGAATGGGTTGGGTTGGAAGGGGTGGTAAAGACAGTAGTTCCAAACAACCTGCCACAGGCAGAGACACCTCCAGCCAGACCAGATTGCTCAAAGCCCCATCCAACCTGTCCTTGAACGTTTCCAGGAATGGGGCATCCACAGCTTCTCTGGGTAACTTATTCCAGAGCTTTACCACCTTCATAATAATTTCTTCCTAATATGTAATCTAAATCTACTCTCTTTGTGTTTAAAACCATTAGCTATTATATTATATAATATTATATTGTCCCATCATTACACTCCCCCAGCTTTCCTGTATGTACCCTTAGGTACTGGAAGGCTGCTATAAGGTCTAACCAGATCCTTCTCCCCTCTAGGTTGAACAATCCCAATTCTCTCAGCATCTTCACAGAAAACACATTCATATGCACACGCTTATGTAAAAACTGAAAATAAAAGAAAACAAGAACAAATAATAATAAAAACACCAAAATGTTTTTTAAAAAAAAAGTATTGCACTACATTTTTCTACCATGGGAGAGAGAATGAGGAACAAACTTACAAGAAAAACAAAACAACAACAACAAAAAAGACATATCTAAAAAAGAATATCTTCTGTGGCTAGCAATGAGGTTGCTAGAAGTTAGGATAAGATTCTTATACAATGATTCTGCATTTTTCTTCTATTAATCTATGAATATATGAATGGAACTGTAAGATTAGGATAGCCCTGGAGAAAATCACAGTAGCAGCAGAATATAAATGAAATGGGTGTACATTTCAAAATGTGAAAAATTATTAGATTTTATACAGAAACGCCAATATTTAAAAGTGATAAACATACCCCCCATTTGTCCATTGCCCATTACCATTTTAGGGGTGGAGCTAACTTTTTTTTAATTATTATTCTATTATTTTATTTTTTTTTATGTGGATAATAATAGAGCACTTTAGGAGTTCACAGCTTTCTGATACTGTGGCAGTTTAATTTAGAGGGATTCATATGTTCATGTCTCCAAACCCTTACTGAGATCATCAAAATGACCTTATCAAAGGAAGCATCAAGAATTTATGTTTCGAAAGTTTTTGCATGTCTCTTCTTATCTCTAATCACTCACATAAAGCACAGATCAACGTCATAGGCTCTGAACTATTGCCATTAATGATTCTGTTCATCTGGTGTAAATGAGCTCTTATAAACTGGGTATTTGATATACCCTGCATTTTATGAAATACTAGGTCATAGGTGGATATGGTTGAATTGCTTTATGAAAAGAGTTCATAGTTCCTTAAAGCAAAGAATGTTTTGTTCTTGCAGAGGTAGTCTTGGCTTACAGAGCAATTTATATCTCAGGAAAATTGTGGAAGATGTGAATTCTATATTTACCTGCCATTATTTACATTGTTTTCCTTCCCAATCTGTCGTGGTTTAACCCGGCTGGCAGCTAAACACCACAAAGCCATTCGCTCACCCTTCCCCCTCCCTCTCTGCGATGGGGGAGAGAAATGGGAAAGTAAAGCCCGTGAGTTGAGATAAAGACAGTTTATTAAGACTGGAAAATAATAATAACAATAATAATGATAACAATAATAATGATAATAGTACTACTACTAATAATGTGTACAAATAAGTGATGCACAATGCAATTACTCACTACCCGCTGACCAATGCCCAGCCTAACCCCGAGCAGTCCGGCCCCCCTCCCCCAGCTAGCCACCCCTATATATTGTTTAGCATGACGTCAGATGGTATAGAATACCCCTTTTGCTAGTTTGGGTCAGCTGTCCTGGATGAGTCCCCTCCCAGCTCTTACTGCACCCCCAGCCTGCCCGTTGGCAGGACAGAGCAAGAAGCTGAAACGTCCGTGGCTTGGTGTAAGCACTGCTCTTCAACAATTAAAACATTGGGGTGTTATCAGCACTCTTCTGATCCTAAGCCAAAACATAGCATTCTACCAGCAACTAGGAAGAAAATTAACTCTGTCCTAACTGAAACCAGGACACCAATCACAACTCACTCACAGTTACATTCTACATCAGGTGTTACTGTACATGCTTGGATCTCTTTATTTCATAATTGCCCATTGATGCTATTGATTTCCCTCCCCTACTTGCCGCATGCTATATACATACAGTACTAGATAAAATTTGAGATTCTAAGTGAAATGAATTTAGTAGTTTTAGCTCAATCCTCAGCCAGCAGCAGATAAAAACATATGCAACATTGCTCAGTTGACACAGTTTCTTTCATCTGTGCCGAGGAAATGCACTGGAACACATCCAGCACTGACACTAAATTGATTTGCACCCCTGAGATGCTGGCTACTCCTGTCAGAATTGAGTTTGTTGACAGATGGCAGGCAGCGTGGAGAAACTTTCTGTGGAATTGCTTATATGTTACCCAGAAATGGGTAAAAAATCAAATAGGGATATAGTGGAAGGAAGACTGAATAGCTGGGTTTATTATAGCCTCAGGTTTCTTCTGTTCCTGACAAAATCTCTGATTGTTCAAATGAAATAATGTTCCCACACTTTTTTTTGGAGATATTTATTATTTTTCTCTTTTTACAGTGTGATTGCATGCCTTTTTTTTTTCCTTTTCACAGAGAAATTATTAAATACCTGACATACAAATATTAAAGTGTGTATTTGGCAGACAAAGAGTATTTTGTACTCTTTAACACAGAAAATTCTCAAAAGTTGGCAGTAGTATTAGGAGCGTATGTGCTCTGGTATTTGAGGTAACAATCAAATAATAGACATTAAACTGCCTACTTCTGACTTTAAGTTTTTAGATTTTGTGGAAACTCTTTTGTCTCAGTGTAACTAGGGCTGATATATTTTATCAGCCTGAAGATCAATGTTCCAAATTTCTTTATTACATTTGACATAAGTGCCATGTTTCAGACTCACACATAGATTCCATAACCCAAGGTTTAGAAAGGGATTCTTAAACAATTCTTAAAATTAGCCTAACTAATTTTTGCTGTTAAAAATATAAATAAATAAATAAATAAATATAAAAAATAATAAAAATGATTATAAAAAAATAAATATAAAGATGTAAATAAATAAATAAATAATACTAATCCTAAAGTCTTTTATTAAAGACTAGTTATTTCAGCTGGGAAAATGGCACACTAAAAGCAAGATGCTAAATAACAAGAGAATTTGACAATATGTCTATGACATATTCTGATAATACTTTGGAGAAAGAGCATGAATTTTTAGCTGGCTTTATTTTGCTAATACCGATGATTAGTAGGGCTATAGGAAGAAACATCTATATTTCACACATTTACCTTCCAAAAACATTATGTGGTTTGAAAAGAATTGGACCAAGATCAAAGAGTACAAGAAGAGGAGAATAGATGGTTACTCAAGAAAAAGGGGTAAAACAAAAGGGAGAAAAAGAATGAAAGAGAGAAGGAATAATGAGATATGAGAGCCATGAGAGGCTTGACCACCCCCTTAGGCACGATAATGTGGACAAAACTTCACATATTCAAATAATGAACTTAAACATTGAGATCCAAGAATTTGTCAGATGGAACGAAGGGGCAAGACAGAAATCTTTGAATTAGAGATGATTATATATATACATATATATTATATATGAACATATGATATATATCCTAATGGAATACTGTCAACCCCATTATTTATTTTTGTTAGTGCTGATGGAAATCATGCAGGAAAATAGTCTGGCCAGACCAACTACTGTGTCTCCTGGGCAGCTTTTCTGACAGCTAGCTGCCTGATGAGTAGATTGCTGATCTTTCCAGGACATCTGATTTCCCAGCTGTTCACCTGGTGAGCTTCTGGCCTCCCAGGCTTTCCAACTGGCTGCCCCACAAGCTCTCCAGCTGAGATGGGGGTTACATGGTGTCACATAAAGCAAGCCCTCTGGCTGGAGTTTACACTAGCTGGGATCTGGGAGCATATTTATTTTGGAAATTCTGAAATGTTCACAGTGTTTCGGAAGCCTGGACGACATCGATATTTCACCACTCTCAAAACAAAATTTGTCAAAATTTGCAGTGTGACAATGAGAATCCTAGTTTTATTGTTGCTGCCAAATGTTTTTTTTCCTTTAAAAAATGTTGTTTTCTATCCCAAATCAGAATGAATAAAAAGATCACTCCTGTTTTCTTGTCAGAAAGAGATACCATTTCTTTACTATGTGAATAATTTTAAAAAAATCAAAAAAAAAAAAAAAAAACTTGATAGGCACCTTGATTAAAAAAAAAAAAAATGGAAAAAATGAGAAGCATATTAAGAAGAACTCCAGTAAAAATTGTGGTGAGCTGGGGGTTGGCCTCTTCTCACAGATAACTGGCAATAGGACAAAAGGGAATGGCCTCAAGTTGCTCCAGGGGAGATTCGGGTTGGAAATGGGAAGAAATTTCTTCTCAGAAAGTGCGGTTAGGCATCGGAATGGGTTGACCAGAGAGAAGGTGGACTCACCATCCCTAGGGATGTTTAAGGAAAGGTTGGACTTGGTGCGTATAGTTGCTGGGTGTACATATTTGTGGTGGGTGAACAGTTGGACTGGATAATCTTGGAGGTCTTTTCCAACCTTAATGATTCTATGATAAGACTGTTCAGCTTTTATTCTGAATAGTTTTGGTTTCAGGGAACGTTTTCTAAGTCACTTTTTCTGGTGTTCCTCTTCTTGAGTAAAAAATATGAAATCTTCATGACTTTCAACATGTGAAATGAGGTTAAAGTAGTCCTAAAATCATATATCTAGAGGAAAAAGGTGTAAAATTGCCCTTGCAGAGCACCATTTAAGCCTTTTTTTCAGGGATATGACAAGGAAAGTTGATGCTTTTGCAGAGGTAGCTATTAGAGTTTCAGGTCATTTACTGTTTTAGATCAGTGTCTGACTCTGTCTGGGAGTTGCCAAAACATTTCAGAACAAACTTGGACAGGGTGAGATCACTAAATACTGAATTAGCTCATAGTTTCTGAAGAATTTTAAGGTTTGCTTAGACACCCTCCTCAGAGTAATAGTTCATATTGACTTCTGACTAAAAAGGGCAGCTTCAAATGAGAAAAATTACCATTCCTTTTAAGTTTTGTTTTTCAACATGAACAGCTAAAAATGAATGTGTTATTTTCTCACACCTCTTAACTTCTCTTTTGTCACTTTTCCAGCAGAAAAATGAGGGGAAAAATAAATTTCCATTTCCAAATCATTTCAATATCGGATATTTCAAAACTGGAAAAGTGGTTTTGGAATTAGTTTTTGCATGTCAGGTTGTATATTTAAATATATACATATAGGGAAAAGATTCTCCAGAATGCAGGACAAAGCTTTGGTGAAGTAACCGGTTATATTTTGAAAAGAAAAGTCATGATTTAGTTTTCTGAATATGTGCATATAGAGGCACACTAAAACTCCGTAGGGTGTGAAAGACACTTGAAGAGAACTGACTGATCTAATGACACATTTATGTATGTTCCCACATCCTTCAGAAGCAACTGAAGGTCAGGCAAGGCTCCCTCTCAAATGATAATAGTTGTCTACATATAGTTAGGAAACTTAACTCTGTCAAAGTGTTATTTATCAAAATTTGTACCTTGAACATTTTCTTCTTGGTCTGTGATTATATCTGAAAATTTAAGTTTATACTGGTCACGTCAGAAACAGTCTTGTAGAAATGTGCTTCCTCTCATAAAACCATGATGCAATATGTTGTGGCTCTATATTCCCGAACAGTCATCTACAGAAATTAAACTGCATGTTCCCACATGATCTCACAAATCAATAAACATAAAATAGATAATTAATAAGACCATGAGAAAAGGATGAAAATCTTCATAATGGCTGCAATTAAATTTACCCTTCACTGCAGGAAGGACTGCTCCAAATTACATGTTGACTTCTGGAATTCTCTTCCTCATGAAAAGGAGACATTTCTCAAAATGAAAAGATTCCCTCAGCTTAACTATCACTGAGGCAAATGTATTCTGTTTGTATTTATGCATTACTACACTGTACACAAATACTAGAACAGCAACCAAGTCATGAAATCCTCAGCATCAAAGAAAGACTAGGAAGACAAAAGTCATGATATGTACTTCCAGTAAGCCAGCACACATCAACAGGCTTTTTCTCCAGCCTTAATAATCATTGATCACAAAACAGGTTTTGGAACTCACTAAAGAGTGAGCCTAACTTCATCAGCCTTGAAATAGGAAACCCCAGCCTGAAGAAAGCTTTGTTCACCTTCATGCTACGCTTTATAGGGAAATAATAAGGAGACTGTGTTTCAGAATGTTAAGAAGGGCACTTGCTTACGTGAAAGGAGAAGGGTTGTCCTTGTAAATAAAGCAGTGTTTCACTACTATGCAGTTACCTACAGAAAGGACTGGAGTGCCTTGTGAGAGCACAACAGGATATTACATAGCAGCACAGAACAGTGAATATATGTCATGACAGCTTTCTGTATAATGCAGCTGCCTTAAGGTATTTGATGGTATACAGAATGATTGAATTGATAGTTTCAAAAATACTGTATTTAAGTCCTAACTGTGGCACTTCATGAATTTGAAAATAATTTGATATCTGCAAGGATAGAAAAGGGTTTGCACTTAGCCAACACAGACACCAAGGTGAAGTAATTATGAGTTAAGGAGGTGAGTGGCTCAGGTATTTGACTGTGAACAGGTACTTTGGAAAAGAGTCCTTTGAAATGACAGAAAATTGTCTCAGACATATTTTTTTTTTCTCTGAATAAAAATAGCTTTTCTCATTTTCTTCATGAATATACATGCATGCTTCATTTTAACAATGTCTCCAGGAGTACTTGGGAAACATTTTTTGTTACAACTTCCAAGCATTCAAGTCCTGAGTTAGAAAAGTAACAGGCAGGAAAAATAAATTAATTAATTAAAAATTGCTCTATTACAATTTACATTTAAATACATTTGCAACAAATGCCCTTGTGTGTGCAAAAGGTATCAGTAATTGATGACATTCCATTGCATAAGAACACACAGCAAATAGCTGCCTCATGATATCAAAGCTGAATTGTAGGTGAATGGATATGAATATGCATTAACTCCTCTGCTATATTTAAAATATTTTACAAGGAACCAAGTAGTTTCAGTACCTAGTAAAGTCCTAGAAAATTGATAAGAGCAAGCACTCTACTGAACTGGAAAGCATGAATATCAGTTTATATAAAAGTAGGGCCATATACAGCACAATATTACATCCCTTTGATTGCACAGTTGAAGAAAAAGGACTTTCATTAAATACATTAAGAGTTTTGGTCATTGAGAACACTGAAAGACCTTAAGATATTTCAGTTTCTCTTGTCTTTTAGTTTACTGCTTACAGAGTTTAAAGATGTGTAACTATTACTTTAAAGATTATGTTATTAAATGATATTAAAATATTTTTAAAATTATATTAGTTAAAATGTCTTTTTATAGAAAATATTTTGGCCAACAGGAGTGCTTTCCATTTTTCTAGCTCTGCCAATGGCTTTTGTTATGACTGATTTTTTTTATTATTATTTTTTCAGTGTCTATTTTTCTTCCTGTATAACAGTATTTTTTTTTAACCACAGAACATAGGTAAGAGGGAGGAGGGAGAGCTGTGGAGTTGATTGTGCTGGTGGAAGAAGGGAACACAAAGGAGTAGCCAAGAAATACATCAAAATGGGATGCGACTACAGAAAAAGTGGCTATGGTTGGTGCTGGGGGAGACACACGAGGGTTCACACAGATTGATTATGTGATGGACCATGGACATTTGTGAGAAAAGTAAGAACATGAAGGAATGCCAGATGAAAGACAGAAAGGAGGCATGGAACAGGCAAGAGCAGAAAACTGCAAGAAAATAAGAAAAAGGGTTGGCAGAAAGCCAATATAACCTTGAGGAAGGGGAGGAATTTCAATGCAATGATTTGGGCATGGAGGAACATTTCTTGGAGTAGCTGAGGTTAAAGACATTTTGGGAAGGGAGAACTTTCTTTAAAAAAAAAATACAGCAGAAAATCAAAGGGCTTTCACAAAGAATACAGTAGAGAAAACAGTATTTTTTACTTTGCTTAGCTGACTGTCCTTGAACTTTTTAAGAATTAACTAACCAGAGCAAATCTCTATTAATACAGAGAAATTTCAATCCGTATGGCATTTTTCTTGGAGAAGGTGAATTTGACATCTTTAAAACCATTTTTATGACTTTTTGAAGATACAGAATACTGCATGGTAGGTTTGCAATAGGAAATATACCATGACACGGAAAGATCTCTGTACTGTCTCTCAAAGGGTGCCCTGAATCTGCTTCACGCCTAGCCTTGTTTCCCCTGAAGACAACAAATCTGCAGAGTCTCAGGGACAGCAACTAACCGCTTTCCACAGGCAGCACTATCCACCTGCGCCTGAGCATGGTGTTACAGTAACAGTGGGCAGATCTCCACACCTCCAGGCAGGTTCAGAAGAGCTTTCTGTTATGGGCTTCCTTTTCTTGAGGTCACTTAGGACAAAGTCAAGACAATCTGATCTGGGATCATAGTAAGTCCTTGCCTACTGGAAGACTTCAAATATCAAATTAAAGATTTGATAAGACATCAAGATTTCAAACTCAATTTAAGGAAACATTAAAAAAAAAAAGGATACTGCCAGAAATACATGCATATACATTTACTGCAGAATAACATCCATACATTTTCTTTTTCATTTTGTTACTTTTTATATATTTACACACAAATATATATAAATATATACACACAAATTACACACAAACATATATAATAGTCTGCAAATATATATGTATCTGTATGTGTGTGTGTTTATATAAACAGGCATAAAATACGATGTGTATGGTGCATTGTAGGGACAGATGAAGAGACATGCATTTTTAAAAAATCATGCCTATCTTGTATTTGGTAATGGGTATAGAGTTTTTGTAGATGTTGGCTAAAGACACGTATCTGAATATAGAATTTAGCTGTAATTTCCATAACAGCTTATAGTCCCATATTTTGTATTAATACAATTCTTCTAAATATTACTATACATTCTAAACATTTTGTGTGTGTGTGTGTGTGTTTTGTTTTGTTTTTACTCTGTATATAAATGCTGCAAAAAATAGCATCTGAAATGTTTACATTTATTTGGGAATGTTTTTCACACTACAGTAACCATAGGGTCCCAATTATATATTCTCACTGCATTTCTAGACTATTGGGATTTTCTAATTCTGTACATGTAATTTCTATATCGTACTGAACACTAAGCAGAATTGGACTCAAAAAATCACAATTTTGGCTCCATCACAGTGGGCTCCTTGGGATTTTTTCCTTGATAGTTCAATTCTTGTTCATTCCATGAACATCCTGGTCATGAAAAAAAAAAAAAAATGTTTTAAGCATGATAATTGGAGCTGTTTCCATTAAAGGTTTTTGCTTAGGGAATGGGAAAAGAAAAGAAACTGGGGGAACGGCTTGGTGGGCCACAAGCCTACATCCTGAAGTTATGGGTATAAAGAATAACTTATTTTACTGAATTGTAAATATTCTTTTCTAAGACCTTATCTGCAGTCATTTCCACTAAGTAACTTTTATCTTTTTTTTTAAATAGTCACTCTCTATTAAAAGACTTGAAAATCTTTTGATAACGTACCCCAAGGAACAAATATCTCTAAAGTGGGTTTTTAAATATACCCATGCATGTGAGACTGTAGCAAGGAATTTTTGTCCTATTTTTATATGACAGCAAGCTACAAATTTTAAAGTGAAAATCTGAAGTGAAGCAGGATTGTGTGTAGGCATTAGGCCAAAACTGAACTGTGAAATTTAAATTTGTGTAGGTTGCAAGATTACTTGCTTCTCTTGATGGTGTAATTTTAGGACTTTATGTTTACCCCTCACTGTTATCATAATCTTTACTTCAAAACACAGCTAATTTATTAAGATAGTAGTTGCTCTAACATTCTTATCATTACAAAGAATTTATTGTGTTAATAGAATACCACATAACAATATTGATCTGTTGAGAGTTCAGATTTACCTTTGTCTTTTCATGTGTTTTTTAATATCATTTACTTTCTTTCTGTTCAGGGAGACTTATTCAGGTCAACTGTCAGTCACATGCAGGTCATCACCAGAAAACAGATAAAAATTTAAACACAATGACTGTGCTAGAAACCTGAAAAGCTAGAAAACTTTAATAATATTGATCTGGAAGTAATTATGTCTTGCCGTGTGAGATTGATGAATAAAGGCTGGTGGTCCAGTATTATTTCTGACATTAATGCTAAAGCCCTCTGAAAGCAATTACTAAAAATAAGCAGGGACTGAGTGATAAGAATGTAAACACAGGTTTACAAGCTTATTATTTATACTTTCTCTATGATGGTGTTACCATAACATTTACCAATAACCTTTTATATAGGTTACCAATAACTAATAACCAATAACCAATTACCTTACCAATAACCTTTGTTATTCCTATGTACAATCCTATTCACTTAACTGCATATGTAGATAAGGCTCTATCTATGTCTAAAACTGCCATCAGTTCAAAAGTTACCATCTCTTTTGAAGGTGTTACTTAAATAAATAAAATGAGCATAAGAACATTATTGTAGAGTATTGTATATTTTAAAAACTTAGAATTCACTAAGACATTAAAATAGCAAAATAAAGACTGAATTGCATTCAGTACAATATTATACAAACTAGTTACATCATTCACTGCGTGTGAAATAGAAGAAGCTACTGTTAAAAGAAAATCTTTCTAGTCAAGACAACACATGCAGAATTCATTAAGGACTCACACGGGTTTCCAGTAGGTAATGTCCATGCCTATCTAAACTTATTTTTTCACTGACAGCAAAAATACATAAATTGACTTTGAGACAATCTTTTGACCATCCCTCACATCTGATTTGAGGCTTGACCTCCCTATCATCATTATATGGGTCGGAATACCTGGATTTGCATTCAAATTCTTTTTTTTTTTTTTTTTTTTTTAAACAAGAAGATCTATTTACCTCTAAAGCTTTTTATTAAAGAAGCTATTTGGGTTCTTATATATGGTCTCATTAGGCACCACACTGTTTCTTTTCTTATTTTATTGCTGATAAGCTTAATTGAAAAACAGTGGGACAGTGCTGTGTGCAAAGTAAAGACACCATTGCTTCTACATCTCTATGGCATGAACAAAGGGGAACTATTTAGAAACTTGTATTCATTCCTACTCAACAGAAAGTGAGTATTCATGGGAAAGTGCAGCCATTTTTCAGCGAGTGAGTGAAGGGAAACCCCACAGGCAAAGAATACATTCCTTGGCTGGCTGAGTACAGAGATCTTAGAGTGGCAGGTGTTACAAAAAGGTGTTATGACTGACAAACAGAACAAACCAGAACTATTACAGAGAAAATAATTGCAAAATATTCATGAGTAGTTATTTCCTTTTACAGTGCCTAGTTGCTGTGTAGACACTTAAGGCTATTCACCGTTTATTGAACATCTTCAAAATGCAGAAACCTTCACTGAACAGCAGGATTTTTCTGATTGCCTACGAGGGCTTACCCTTTTCTTTCCTGCAATCAATCTCCTTAGCTCTTTGTTTCAAAAAACAAAAGGCTCAGTTGGAACTGGAGCTACTCTAAAGACCATGAGCAATTATAGATGTAGAAGAGGACTTCATCTCATGTGCATAATACTTCTAATTTTTTCACAGTTTATCTTCATTTCTGCTGTTTATCAGTTCCCCATTTCACAAACTGACTGATCATGATCACATTTCACAAAGAGACTGAGGCTTCAAAGGTATTACGTTTTCACAGTTTTCATAAAAATCTGCAGCTGGGAGTCCTGAAGGGTACAAAATGAACAAGTCCTCTATTAGTCTGCAGTATGATTTCAAAATTACAGTATAGACATAGCAGTCACCTTTGCTGTTTGAGTGCCCTGCCAACTAATCAGTACATGTATTGTCTCAGTGCATGTTGCCTCTTCTTCAGGTGGCAGTGGGAGGACATAAGGAGAAATTTAGATTTCTGTAAGATGAATCAAAGAATATGCTGGCTGAAAAAAAAAATAAAATAAAATTGTAACAATAATAAATACAAGGAATGTTAGAGAAAGAGAGAGGTTTAACGAGTAAAGGACCAGACCCATCATGATGAGCACACCTGAGGGACCTGAGAAGACTGGTCTGTACAATCTAAGCTTTTTTATTGAAGCTGTTTGCAAAATATTTTCTTCATAAATCTCAAGAAAAATGTTGTTAATAAATTCCACAAGAGAGAAGAGAGAGGAGAACTTGAAAATTTGAATCTTTGGCACTGTGCAATGAAATGACTGCAAATGCTTCCAAATATATGTATTTATTTGGAAGTTATCATAGAAAACCTATGGGAGAATTTGCATCTTTCCAAAGAACTTTCACTCATTGACTGAGGTTATGTATATTTGCTGTCTCCTTTAGGTGTCAGACTGATAAACTAACTAACAAGATACACAGATCTAGCAGAGCAATGCCTAAATGCTCATAGAAGTGCTCAGTTTGTGAAGAGATTAAGAGCTACAGCAAAAGAGGAGAAAGAGACAATATCTTTCAGGAAAGTCTTCAGCAAGCAAATAGCAAAAGCTGTTGCTGAAAGAGGAACCAGAGGAACAAGAGAACCAGAGGAACCAGAGGAGCAAGAGGAATCAGAGTTCCATTTGTTTCATGACACCACGTACCCAGAACCTGCACTCTGAACTTTCCAGTCTGCCTGTAAAATCACCAATAAAGGGCATCAACCAGATAAATGAAAAAAAGTAAAATCAATGCAGTATGTTAAGATGATGAATACCACTGTGAAGGCTTACAATGAAAAACAATTCAATAAAGACATTCCATCAAGAACTTCTATTTTAAAAAGGTCTTCTGTGGTACGAAATAAATATATATATATATATGAAATAAAATAAAAATAAAATAAAAGTTCTTCAGACATTTTAAAACTCAAATATATTCTGACTGATGGGAATATCAGTTTCCTCCACTTTACAGTCCCCTAAGTATGTTAGTCAGTTTATCTTTAATTACACTGATTAAGTTCACTGTGCAGATCCATTCCTACTCACCTCAGCACCCACTCCTCTTTACAAATACTCCACACTGCCAATGTAGGTATAAACAGGAGGGAAGAGCATGATGTCTGCCTCCACCTTAGTTATCTATAGAGGTGGCAGGAGGAGGAGAGAGCAGGGCTGTTTTCCAGAAAGGTACTGCTTTTCAATTACTGCAATGTGGCCTACAGCCTGCTGTGAGATGGCTTTTGTCAGAGACTGAATTCTTCAGTCACACACAGGTACAGTGCAACTAATTAGATGGGGTCCAGTCCTACTAGCCCTGCTGGCAGGCTCTACTTAGGAGGCTTTTCACTGTAACACCCCAAATCACCAGTTGATACATGTACAGGTTGTTTTAACTCATATACAGCATCATGGTGCTGCTCAGGCATAAAGGCATACATGAGCAAGTAATTCTTCCTGGAAGTGGGAGTGTGGAGGTAACCAGAAGCAAATTATTCAGCTCAACTCCAAAAGCAGTTTCATCTGCTTTATAAGGATTCTATATTAAGATATAACACTACTTATTAGCGCAGAGAGAAAAAAAAAAAAAATGATTTTAATTACTGTTGCCTTAGTAAAACACAGATAGTTGTGTTATTCTACAGATGTGTTTAAATGACTTCACTGAACTCATCAAGACAATGCTCTAGCATTCCACAATAAATAAATAAATAAATAAATAAATAAATTGTTTGACTGGTCCACACTATATAACTTTATTTTACACCCCTAATGTTTCATATTGAGAGTCTGTTAGGAAAAAAATGGAAGCCTTATATCTCAAAAAGTAAGGGAAAGAGATGAGGACATACCAATATAAAGCAAAATGGGATTATCAAGCTCTTCTTTACCTATGATTATTGATTTGCTGTGGCTTTCATACTGCCATTCATGATGGATAAAATTCATTTTTGCTGTTTTGTATTTATACTGCATGTTGTCTTTACTATCATTAATCATAAACATAATTGTCATAAGAACAGAAATGTCTTTTCATTCTAAAATAAAATTATACAGATTTCCTGCTGTTAATGGCATAGCATTCTAATTACTTCAGAATGAAGTTATTCATAAACTTCAGGCTTGTAACACATGTTTACAGTAGATGGATATTACAGAATTTATAATTTATTTGCCAAAATATTTAACTACTCTGCTTCTTAGTATTTATTTTGGCCTCTCCCACTAAGAAATGATGAAGTACTCAAGTCCCTGTTTACTCAGAAACATTTGAGTAGAAATCCTCCTTCAATGACAATGGGCATTTAGATTTTCTGCCTGTAAATAGACTACAGCTCTGCTGTCTGTAGGGAGTCCCCCAAAGTTGAAAACAGCACAAATTTAGTTAGCAGCAACTTAATTTTAACTGATTTTGAGTCAGACAGTTCTCACAGATGTTAATGTGTATGAAGAATAGAAATGCAAACAAGTCCATTGCAAACAGGTCCATGAGAAAAAAAGAGGAAAATATTTAGGTTGGATATTAGGAAAATTTCTTTACCAAAAGGGTTGTTAGGCATTGGAATGGGCTGCCCAGGAAAGTGTTTGAGTCACCATCCCTGGAGGTCTTTAAGAGACATTTAGATATAGAGCTTAGTGATATGGTTTAGTGAAGGACTTATTAGTGTTAGGTCAGAGGTTGGACTAGGTCTTAGGTCTTTTCCAACCTAGATGACTCTGTGATATGTTGAATTGAGTAATAATTTTCAAAATTTTCAAGGATAAATTGTAAAAGAAAAGTGTTGCATCCACAGTCTGTTTTCAGAGGAAAATACTTGAATTTGGAGAGAAAAAACAGTTATTAAAATGATATTTTTATTGTTATAGGCACTATTGTTATAGACACTTTACCACATCCATAAATCTTGAACTCGTATTTTTTTCAAAAATTGTGTCCAAGAAAGGGATATATGTGACATGAACTGAGTTCAGAAAAAAAGGAAATGGCCATTGGTTAAAAAGACACAAAGTAAAAATAAATAAATAAATAACATCAGTAACTCTCAAAAACAAATATGAAAAGACCGTAAGACTGAGGAAAAGAAAGGGAAATAACCATTTTATTTTATTTTATTTTATTTGCATTTCATTCTGTCCTTGTTCTCAGAACAATTAAAATAGAAGAACAGGAAAGTTTTAGTCCTTTACTCTTTGTCTCTTGGAATCTAAGCCCCATATTAAAACTATCATCTGAGAAAGCAGATTACTATAACCAATTTCAAAGCTTTCAGGAATATCTTTGTAAGTAAGTTTTTAATAACTGTAAAGATGATAAATATTTTGAAGACATGGTAAGTCTTAGTTTATACAAAAGTAGCTTAATTGTCTATTCACAGTGAGCTTATACAGTGGGTATAAAAAATACACTGCTTAGTTTTATCATTCAGCTTAAGAAGAAAACAAATGGATTGATAAATGAATTAATAACTGAAGTTCTTTGTAAGTGTACAAGGATGAAAAACAGGAGGAATTCTGTCAAATAGTACAGAAAGGCATGTTTCCAGATAATTCTTAGATAAAAAAGGGGGAAGAAAATTGAAATGAAATGAAATGAAATGAAATGAAATGAAATGAAATAAAATAAAATAAAATAAAATAAAATAAAATAAAATAAAATAAAATAAAATAAAATAAAATAAAATAAAATAGGAAAAAAATACAAGATAAATATAATCTTGGTACACTGGATAGAAAATAGCAGCCTAATGTCTTCTGGCATTTTCTAAGATTTTACTGGGAAAAAATAATAAAATAAAATAAAAAAGTAAAAGATTTTAATTTTTTATTAGAAGATCTGTTATGAATTATTCTTTTCACTCTTTTCATTATTAAAACCTTCTCAAACAAGAAGACTCTTATTAGAGCACTATGGCTTTACATCGCAATTTATCTCCTTTCATGGACCTGGTAACCATAGGTACTGCATATTATTGCATAAGTATCAGCAGGGTTTTGAGCAGTCAGAATATGAGAATTAATGTCTGTGAAATTTTATGTGTTTAACGGTCTAAAATTAGTATTTTGTGTCTACAGATCTCCATGAGCAAAAGATTCAGCTGTTCTCTGTTTCAAAACTCTGTGTCCTACCTGCTATAATCTTGTCTTTGATTCTTGGTGCCCTAATGGGGGACAGGAAAAAAGGAATGGGAACAGAATGAAGGCTTCTCAAATGGTCTATTTTCTGTTTGTTACTTATTCAGAGCATAAGTGTAATGAATGCAAAGGACATAAGAAGGTAAAGGATATGTGAAAGGTAAGTAGATGTAGAAGTCACAGGAATGTACAGAAGACTTACAAGATACCTGGAATGTAAGGATTTTTATTTTATGAAGATGTCTAGTAAATGTCTAGCTTCCTTCAACATTAAAGAAGCAGGGGCAGGGTAGGGGGTAAGGTGGGAATAATAAATTCAACACCCACATGGATATATTCTAACAAAACAAAAGAGATCAGAGAAAAGACACTGACTGATGGGTCAAGAAGGGATCACGCGAAGTCTTGTGGAAGTTCAGCCTTGCCTGATAAGAAGGGACAAACAAGGCTTCATGGGAAAGAACAAACTTATTTTGTGATATCTGAGGGGGACTTTTAGGATTATGGAAAGCTTAATATAAGGCATTTTAAAAAGTCTTATGGAATGTCCAAAATGTAGTATTAGATGCATCCATTAGGGGATGAATCATAAACAGGTAAAGGGAGGAATCCAGGTGGAACTGAATCTTTGGTGCTCACATTTAGCCCTAATGCTGTATGGCACTACAAGCTGGTAGTGCAGTGAACATAAAAGGGAGAAGAAATCCCTGTTTCTTGAAGTCCCTTAACATCATAGTAGAATGCTTGAGAGGCTAAGTTTTCTTTTTTTAAAACCTGATGGATTCCTTTAAAGAATGACAGGTGATGAAGGTGGACTCCTTTCAAGAATAATGAACAATATTCCAGACAATTATTTTCCATCAAATATATACATAAATACATACATAAAGTCAGATCACAATATTTAATGGATATTTTTATATTTTTTTAATATTTTCCTTCAATTTAAAGGAAATTAAAACTGTTATTCCTAATCTTAGGAAGGAAGGTCACAAAGTTGAGTGATTTTCTTTCACACTCCATAGTAGAACAAGTGGAACTCAGAGGCCCATTTTGGTGTCCACTGTGGAATGAAAGAGTATTCATATAGGGGCATAAGACCTAAAGTTTTTTCACTACTTCCCAACTTCTAGCCATCCTCGAGTTCTTCCTCAAATGCACCTTTTAAAAGACATACTTTCTTGATGAAAACAAGACCTCTGCACTTCTTTAACATGTAACTTTTTTAATTTTCCCAACTATTTGTAGAACTACAAATTATATTTTTCCAGTTTAATATTTATCCCACTTTATTATTTAACCAAAGTCCCCTAAGGAAGATGTACTTCTATAAATAGTCTACTAATGATCTTTTACCATTCATGACTTTTCTTTCACTAATAGTCATTTTATTTCTAGTATCTGTGAATTTTTCCTCTGTGCAGCTTCAAACTAATAACATATACCCAACTTCTAAGTTGACAGTTGACAAAAAAGTGCCTAACTGTCCATGATACTTCATTTTTGGTATCCTGGTCACGCTCTGCTTGTACCTTCATTCTCCTTCAGTAATTATTTTTTCCCCAGTGAAACTCTTTGTTCTTGCCTTCTTTTACATATGATGATTCTGTATGTGTTTACAACAGAATGATTGAGACTGTGACATGGTTTCATTAATATCCTTGCCTACTTGATTCAATGAAAATGTTACAATATTAAGTGTTTTAAAAATAGTTCCTATACTATATCATGCATCTCTCCATACACAGATGCCCAGTCTAACCTATTCATCTAGTCAGCAAAGACAGATAGATCCTTCCAGGGAATGGTTGAGCCCATTCTGACAAAGCCATCTAAGGCAGAAAGGATAAATCACCTTCTAAAAGTGTCAGTCATTCTCTAAGTCAATGCCATACACCTGTGTCTCTTAAAGGCATGACACCCAAACAGCCTAAGAGCTGTTTCCTCCTTTTCTTACCTTCTTACTTCGTTTATCAGTGAGAACGAACACCATTTTGACTGAAAAGTAACATGAATAACTGAAAGTTGCTGAGTATGTATGCATTGCTCTGGATGAGGAAGAATGGGTAAATATCAGCAAAAGGCTGTGAAGGTAGATACGGGATCTTCACTTTATAATTTGTTTTTAGATCTTCCCCTGTATATTCTGCAGAACTAGACTAACTTTAATCAAAAGATTGAGGTGAATTTATTGTTGCAGGACATTTGTGCTTGTTTTTCATTTTTGCATCTAACCATAAATTCCACCGCTACTTGTAATGAATGACCAGCACTCTCACAATGCTGCAAAGGAAGCTGAAAACAGTTCCAACCTCTCCTGGAAACCTGTGTGCAGTTTGATTTGGGAGGGTTGACTTAGATCTATTACATTAATGCCCATTTCCATTTGATTCCTGTTACTGGCAGCTTGATAAAATATGGATGAATCTTAAATAGGGAAAAAGAAGAAAAAAAAAAAAAAAAAAAGGACTTATAACAGTTGAACCTTACCAAAACATGGAAATCCACAGCTATATCCTATTATACCGAAGAAGAACCTTCTCTTTCCCAAAATTATTGCTATGGGAAAACTTTACATGTTTAAAAGTACTGATTTATTGCAAAGTACAGAATTTGGAGAACAAAACCTGTCTTTGAGTGAGCTTTATCTACAACACTCTCTGGAATATTATTGTAGTAAATACCAGCTTCTCTTTAAGCTTTTGATTATAAAATAGGAGACATCTATAAACACAACAACATTGAGAGAGATATCATATCACTGAAACATTTGCTTTAAGTGGTTTTATATTAAAGATTTGAGTAGCTGTGCACTACGTGTCAGCTTTAGGAAGGCTTAGATAAATGGGACAGCTGGGAAGATACAAAATAGAACAGGAAAAAATCATATTCAGACCAAGCCTATAGCTTATGTTTGAACTTCAAGTTCGTTTATGTGTTCGTTTATTTGTGTAGAAGTCTATTTGTGAACTTTTTATTTCCTCAGCTACCTTTTTCAATAATTCTTTTGTTCATACTTCAGATTTTAAAACCAGATTAGTAACATAAAGGGGTATCTATGGATTTTTTTTTTCCTTGATTGCATATTCGGAGCTCAGAATTACATAGCAGACTTCATTGAAAATATGACATAATCACAAGTTGCTCAGGAATTTATTTTAGTTAAGCACTTTATTTGAACATCCAAATGTGTTTGTAAAGAACCCAGTTTTGAGATCTTTATTTCTTTTACAGGAATACTACAAAACAATAGCTGAACCCAGTTCACTTTGATTACATGGCAGGGTCAACAGCATTTTGCCCTGTAAAAAGCTGTTAATTATGAAAATTCCTTTCCAATTGGCTTATCTTTCCAGAGGTTTTAATCATGTAGGCCAGTACTAAGGATAGGGGTCCTATTTGGATGCATTCAAAGCTGTGGTCTGATCATCTTTCATTTCCTAAGAGACTCTCTGCAATAATATCTCTAGGGCTAGAAGAGAAAATATGGCTGCAGGAGGGGTGGAGGCTGGAGATGTATATAAATATATACATCATGTATATAAATATATACATGAAGGTGTATATAAATATACAGTAGAAGCAGGTTATTTTTAATCTTTATGTACAGTTTTAATGAGAAAACAGACTCAGTCCTTCAGAGTCACCACATAAAAACAAAATGTAACTTCAATTTTTATAACTGATTTTTATCTTCCACTTAAGATATTTTTTTGTTTGTGTAACAGAATCCTAGACCTCAATTTCTGCATTTCAATGTCTGCAAACTAACTTAAGGAAGAGTGAACAGGAGGAAGACCTATCATCATATAAAGACAAAGTTAATTACCATGCATACAGAACATGGATGTCTCACAGATGGTGTGAATGGCCTAACATCCAAGCTACAAATGCATTTCTCATTGTCTGTCTCTACATTTTATTGAATATTTAAAGAGCCTGTGTTGAGCTGACTGGAAAACTGGTCGAGATCAATAACCTCCTCCCTGCAGTCAGAACATAACCTATTGCACTAGCAGGAGGTGGAGAAAACATAGGAGTGCCTTCAGTCTGCTATTGGGTAAAAGGAGGCCAACATCTCCTTCGGAGAGCTTTATGAAACTTCCATTTCTGAGTCTTCCCCACACAAAATTACACAGTGAAGGAATTCTTGAGTTCAAGAACAATTTTACAATTATCAAAGCTGCAATTCTGGCTAAGAAACTTATTTCTAAAAATATTCTCAAGCACGCTATTGTGCTCTACACAGTTAACTGTGTGTTGACCCTAGACAATTTTTTGTCTACGTAATTTTCATTCAGTAGATTTATGATACTGTGTGTCATTCTTGATAGTATTTTAAGTAGTTGATAATGACCCTTTACATATTCCACTGATTTTTTTTACTTGTTCTTCTCTGATTCTTATTCAGTAAAAATCAGATGAATAGACACTTCCCAAAGTCAGTGTTTTGGTATGGATTTTTTAATCTATTTAGAAGGTACCTAAGAAGCACTTTGAAAATAAAGTTTTGGCAGCCTCATGATCCTATGATTCTATGATCAAGCTATCTGAATAATGGAGTATAGTTTTAATTCTTCTCCTTAAATGCAAAATAATATGGGAAAAGACTAAGTGCTTCTTAATGTCTCTTCTACTCCATGGATGTTTTATCCAATCACCCACTGTGCTTCTATACTCAAAGTTCATCGACAAAACCTTTCAGTTTCATGAGTTTGTGTATTTTGCTGTCTCTGTATAAAATATTCCCTCCCTGTGATATGGGCCAAGATCATTCTCTTTGCTGCACTGGAGCTTTGATGTTTTATCTCAGCTGAGGATCACTACTCAAATTTGTAACCTGAATCGAATATCGAATATGACCTGGTATGTGTGTCCACAAACATTTTTGGTCTTTTCTACTCTTGGTATAAATCCAAGCCCTTAAAAAAAAAAAAAAAAAAAAAAAAAAAAAAAAAAAAAAAAAATGGAATGCCATCCAGTTAGAATATAAGATACCCCAAATTAGTACCTCTGCTTTGCTTTTGCTTTTGTCAGAACAAAAATAATTATAAATTTTGGGAAAAATTTGGTCTATAAGCAACATTATACCTGTGCATAAGCAAAGATACATGAGCAAGCATAAGGAAAGTAATTTCTGAAATATTCATATTCTTCCTGTGAATAAAAAGGCTTAAGGGAACATTAATGCTACTTACATGAATATGGAGCTTAGATATTAAAATTCATGAGGACCCGTCAACTGAACTGGTGCAAACTTTGTTTGCCAGAAATACATGATGACATTGCAAGCTGGCAAAGATAAAAGCAGCTCAAGTAAGCTCTTCCTGGTACTATTTCATCCCTCAGAATGTCAAACAAGCTGTCTTTCACCAATCTGGAGCAACACACAAAGCATAATTCTACACTGTTTGGTGAAGGTGTTCTCCTGAGTGCAGAGGATGTGTCTCTTTCTCTACTTCCCAGACACCAGACGGACTAGGATTTGGAATGACAGTAAACTGCCAACCAAATTCTGTGTTTACTCAAACATAAGTTGTCTTCTCTTCCAGATGACTTGCAGTGAAATTTAACAGGCGTCATCCATATGTTCACATTCATATTCCATACAATACTTGCACAGAATATCAGCAAGCCCCTTTCAGAAAGATCTAAAAGGCTTCCCTAACAAAACAGGTATTATTAATGAGATATAGAAATTAACCAGAAGAGTCACCAACCCGATAACAGGACTTTGCCAGACAGAAATACAATGTAAAGACATAATCAAACACTGCTATCACAGTGAGTAATTGAAATTGTGGACCATGGAGAGACTGTACTTTACTAAGGAAGTTGATTCAAAAAATAACTTAAGGTCTACAACTTTGTTACTAACAATTTTCTTACAAAAAACAATAAATCTGTTCTCTTCTGCAGCAAATCCTGTGTATAACATGATATATTAAATGCAAACATCTGGTATATCTGAATCCACAGATGGTAAAGATAGTGGACTAGAAAACCTGAAATATTTTTAATATAACTTTTATTAAGTTAAAGTATTACCTCTCACATCTAGAGATTTTGCTCTTTTTTGTTATCCAGCAAACCACACTGAAATTACTTTCCCAAAGGCCTCAAGTAATTTCAGAAAATTCTTGGTAATGTTTTGCACTGAATACTAAATGGATGCTTGACTGTACCATTATTTGAAAGACTTATTTTGAGGCACAAATAAGAATCCTAACTTTTCTCTTTGGGCAGCTGAGCCCCCACACTACCACTCTCTAACTCCCCCTCCTCAAAGTAAGAGGGGGAGAAAATATGATACAAAAGGGCTCAAGGATTGAGATAAAGAAAGGGAGATCATGCAACAGTTATCATCATGGGCAAAACATACCCAGCATAGGGAGATTAATGTAATTTATTACCTATTACTAACAAGCTAGAGCAGTGAAAAAATAAAAACAAACTAAAACCACCTCCCCCCATCCATCCTCTTCTAACTCCAACCCCTGAGTGGCACAGGGAATGGGGAATGGGGGCTGCAGTCAGTCCCTGATGCTTCATCTCCACCACTCCTTCACGGTCACTCCCTGCTCCTGCTCCACATGGGGTCCCTCCCATGGAATGCCATCCTTCCCAAACTGATCCTGGGGAGGCTACCCACAGGCAGAGCCCTTCAAGAACTGATCCTACAAGGCTCTGTACCACGGGGTCCATCCACTCCCCAGGAGCAAACTGCTCTAGCACGGGTCCCCCATGGGTGGCAGCTCCCCCCAGACCCCCTGCTCCTGTGTGGGCTCCTCTCCAGGGGCTGCAGCTCCAGCCTGGGTCCTGCTCCTGCAGGGGCTCTCCATCGGCTGCAGCCTCCTCCAGGCCACATCCACCTGCTCCACCAGGGGCTTCTCCATGGACTGCAGTGTGGAGATCTGCTCCATGTGGGACCCATGGGCTGCAGGGGGACAGCCTGCTCCACCAGGGGCCTCTCCACAGGACACAGGGGAACTTCTGTTGCGTGCCTGGAGCACCTCCTGCCCTCCTGCTGCAGACCTGGGTCTGCAGGGCTGTTTCTCACACCTTGCTCTCCCAGCTGCTGTGGCAGTTTGTTTGTTTGTTTGTTTGTTTGTTTGTTTCCCCTTACTTCAATCTGCTCTCCCACAGGCTCAAACAACATTGCTTATTGGCTGGGCTCTGGGCAGCGGTAGGTCCCTTTAGTGCCAGCTGAAACCTATCTAATATGGGGAAGCCTCTGAATTCTTCTCATAGAGGTCACCCCTGCAGCCCCCTACTACCAAGCCCTTTTCATGTAAGCCCAACACAAAGCATTCAGCTAACTACTTCAGACAGCCCATCTGGTAGCATCAACAGCCTAGACTATCACTGATCCTTGTGGTCAGTGATCACGGGATGGTTATGGCCAGTGGAATAGAGATCTGGAGCACTTCATCATAATGAGAGTCACTAAAATCATTCATTAAACTCGATGCCCTCTCAATTAAAGAGACTATTCTGAACATAAAAAAAGGGTATTTTTAAGTTCCAGAATAATGATTAAAAAAAAGAGACAATCCAAGGAAGGGGCAGGACTGAAGGTATGGCCTCCCCTTCTGTGTCATTTCTCTGGGACAGAATGTAGTTATAACAGATAATTTTCAGTGTTTCTAGCTCCCCTTTGACAAAAAATAACCATCTACATCTCAGAAGAGATAGTTGTCGTTGCCCATCTTTCATGTGCAAAGTTTAAAACTCCTTTTTGAAACTAATAATATGTAATCTATGTGGAAATTTCCTAAGTGGAAAAAACTTTAGTGGACAAAACCTCTTACCCCAAAAATGTCAGTTGTTAGTGTCACTTATAGAATAAGATAGGGACAGATGTTCTCAGTTTATCCTCGTTCTGAGTTTAAATTTAAACATCTGCAACCGTTTGTGAAAGTATGCTTCCTAACTTATAACAATGATAGTGTAGACAGCCAAAATCCTCTTCTCAAACCAAATCACATGGCATTAAATGGAAAATAAATATGCCAGTGCTAGCATTCCATAATTATCTTTCAGGTTCTGCTGTGAATGAGGTAAGCCAATGTGAAACAATAAGTAGCAGAACAAAATTATTTGGCTTGTACCTGAGAGGTTGTAAATAAATGAATAAACATGGTCAGTATTTCAAAACTCATTATAGTTTGTGTTCTGTGACATTTGGTGATGTAGGGAGGACTGAGATGGATATAGCTGCCATACAAACAGTCATAGTGCTGAAATGTTCACAGGGTGCAGTGCAGAAAACTTGAAAGGATCAGAAAAACTTGAAACTTGATCAGCAAAGACAGAAGCGGGAGACAAAATGTGGGGAGACAAAAGCTATGGCATCCCATTGCTCACGTTACCTTGTCACATCCAGATCATTTGTATAGACAAAGACACGCACATGATATAACTGTTGTTAAAATATATATTTTACCTACATCCCATTCCTATGGTCAGAGCTTTAATTTTCTATATTTTCCTGTATTTTCTATCTGCAAATGCCAAATAATATAGCACTTAACAAAGTACATCTCTGTTCCCCTACTTATAGCTTATGCCATGTAACTTCTCAACAACTTCAAACACTTTCTTTTAATGTAGAAGCTGATTTTTAGGCTGCTGGGATAGCCCAGGCTGTGAGCTGCTACAGTCCAAAAGTAACTACTATAGCAGCATTGGCGTATGCAGGGTAATAAATAGAAAGGAATCTCGGAGCTAAATCAGAAGCTTCTTGATCAGGAGCATGAATATATCAATCAAGTTCCCAAACTGTTTGTTTGTTTTCTGGATTGTTTTACATGAGAGGAAGCATATTAGGAATAGTTAGTTCTTCAGTAGTTAATGTGTCTTAAATTGCAGTATGTAAATAACTGCTTTTTCCCAGAAATAGCAAATTTGGATAGCAGTTCAAATTTCATTTTAGTGTTCAGGACAGGAAGATGATAAATTAAGAATAAGAGGGAGAAAAGGCAGGAAAGAAAAGAGGAAGAAGGTGATCTGACTAATCACAAATTACTGTGTCATATTTTGATATATTATCTATGAAATTATATAAATATGTATGTCTAAAAATGCAGACATATACATATATATATGTCAACTGACCTTTCTTTCATAAACAAGTAGTCCTGTCCTTCAATATCTTAGATATCTATTTGATTCAGAGAAAAATGACATCCATTTTATGTTTAAAAAAATATGAATGATAATTTCTAAATATGAGTATTTACGTGCCTTTCTTTTTCGTACATTAGTGCTTGAGAGCAGCATGCACAACCATGGTAGCTGCACTTCTGTCCATCTGTGGGCTTTTAAGCATTTGAACATTAAGTTTCAGAATTTAATTAGAAATTTCCATAAATATGGAAAAATAGTCTCAAATACCAGGTTTCACAGTTAGCATTTTAGAGATGAATAGAGAAATAGCAAAGGTGTTCTTTTTCAGGCCAATTTCTTTCAAAGAAGTGTTTGTGTCCCAGAAGATTTTCTTATAAAATCAACTGATAAGGCATCTTAAAAACATGCTATCTCTGAAGCCTGCTGCACATTTACCTGGATTATTATCCTCACTTGACTGTTGCACTCTTAACAGTGTCTTCAGGAAAGAAAAAATATTATCTGAATGCTTAGAGTAATACATGTCTGTCTCTTTCTTGTGACATAGAAAGTCAACTGACCTTTCTTTCATAAACAAGTAGTCCTTCAATGTCATGTTACCAAAACTCATCATCCTGCACTGGAGAAAGGTCTTGATTATAATTTTATACCTGTGCAACCAAACTGGTCAGCTATTAACTGTCAAGCATTTCTATTAAATCTATACAATTTGGAAGTAGGTTTCAGTGTATGTGTGCATACAGATATACACAAACTATTATTCAGGTTTCTGCAGGAAATGCATTACCATCCTTTTGCACAGCAGAAGAAAAAGTCACATTTTTCTACATGGGAAATGGCTATTAGTCTTAAATGCAGTAAACATTAATACTACTAAATTCGTTTTCATTAAAAAGGTGGTGTTTCTCACAGGTTGGACCCAGTCTGGTTTGTGCTATACCAAGCATAATATAAATATGTAATTCAAAATTGTCTCAGCACCAAGATTTTATCATTTACTATGTATTATCTGTCTTACTAGTCATTTCTAGCTTTACAACTAAATCTATTAATGCAACTCACTTCCAGGAAAATAAAAATAATTATAATAATAATTTTAAATAAGAAAATATACATTACTTTGGCAAAATTCATCTTGCCATGGGCACTGATAAGAACTGATAAAAATTGTAGAGAATACATGTAATCTACATATAAATGCTAGTAAGATTCAACATTTGCCAGTTTTCCAACCATCTGTTGCTATTTTCTGTGTAAGAAATAACTGTTGAATGAAGGTTTGGTAAGCATGTTAATTGTTTAAATAATTGTTTAAATAATTATAGGATCATATAGAATCCTAGAATCATTTAGGTTGGGAAAGGCCTTTAAGATCATCAAGTCCAACCATTAATTTAGCACTACCAAGTCTACCAGTAAACTATGTCCCTTTTTTCCTTTTTTCTTATTACACCCCTATAATTCCCGTTGTTATTGTTTGCTATTAGAATGTCATTCTTTTTTCTCTTGTCATGAAAATTCTCTCAGTTAATGTAGAGCTATCATATCCCTACAGAAATCTGATTTTATAAAAACACTTATTTGTCAAATGCTGGTTTAAAAAATGTATCGAGACATTGAAATAGATACCTTTTAAAAATCAAAACAAAAGAGACATTGCCATCCATAATTGTTTGAATTTTGGTATTAATATTCTTCCTGATAATGTAAAATTTAATGTCATGGATTTGGAATATGAAAGTTAACGGTTTTGCTTATCAGTACCTTCACATGACTCATAATTTCTGTGTGATACCATTCAGCAAAGAATTTTCTCAAACTCCAGTCATAGATTTATTCTTAAAAAAAAATTAAACTAAACTGCTTTACTTTTGTGAAAGACTAATTCAGTACTGAGAGGATTTATGCATGTAATTACAATTAATGTTGTTTGGGGGTCATCCCTTTCAAACTCCTGCAAAGGAGTAGAAGAAATGCATTATTAGTTTTAATCAGTCTTCAGTATAACAAAATATTTGTTCAATTAAATATTCTCCAACAAATTATCACTCCTTGGCATTATTTGTGCTGAGCATGAATCCAGCAATCACACTGTTTCCATGTAGACATGTAACATTATAAAACATTATTTTCTTATTTTTCTTTTCATATTTTATTTTTATTGTACATAAACAGAATGAATGCTTCCCAGACAAAACCATGGTAAACAGAAAAGGCATTGTTTATTTGTCTTAACAACTGACAGCAATCCAGAAACCCTTGACAATGTTTCCTTCAGGAATTTCCACCATCACCTGACTGGGCAATGCTAGGGTCAAGAAGAGGCACAGAACAAAGGAATATATGATTTTGGTATATGAAAGATATGGGTATTCTGTACTGCCTTCCAGCTCTCTTGCAATGACATAGCAATCACAGTTATGGAAATGTTAATGTTCTAAGTAGATCTTAATATGGAGATCTTAAGATCTCTATCTCGGGTTCTTTGTGAACCCAAGAAATACCAAGAGGTTAGGAAAGTGAAAAAGACAACTCATTTCAGACACTATAAAACAGATAGTAGGTACAAACAGTGAGTATTCAGAAGGTAATGCCAGAATCTATTTACAATAAGGGGAAAGAGATTCCATGGTCTTGTGAGGAGAATGAAAGAAAATTGTGTAGTCAGAGTGATTATCAGCATGATAAGTTTGAACACCAAAAGAGCATCAGTAATGGGACTGTCAGATGTGTGGTGGTATTTGTATCAATCCACTTTTCTGAGTATTCTCTTCTAACGCACCTCTTCATTAGTAATTAGTCATAAATTATCACAAAACTTGCAGATAAGGAATCACATATTCTTACATAATAAAACAGATAGTAAAACTTTCTGTGTACAACCTTAAGAAAATTGTAAGACAGGATAATAAAGTGAATATGAAGAGATAGAATGCTGAGAGGTGACATATCTAGCCATAACTGACATGCTGTTTTCCAGAACATTATTGAAGAACAATAATAACACTGACTACAGAAAATTAGGCCAGCTATGAGCTCAGTTTGGAAAATAAATGTTTTCAAAAAGCAGTCACATTTTCCAAATGGCTTTCCTGTGGACACCTAAATCAAAGATCCAGCCTTTTGTGATGTCTTCAGTAAGGTAGATATTGCAGTCATCAAAATCAGCATAGGATCACCAATTTTCAAAAAACAAAATAAACAAACAAAAAAAAAACAGCTAGTTTGTTTTAGTGCCTAAAAGGTCAAAATTCCTGGTAAGAAACTGTAAGTGAGAAAATCTGTATGGAGGGTATCTTTACTTAATTTTGCTGTATATTACAAATTCTAATATGTATAATATGTATATTACATATTCTAATGCAAGATCAAGTCACTCTTACTGTACCTTAAGAATCTTTTTACCAGTGGCATAAGACTTAGTTCTGTGTTCACAGGGTAGTAAAACATAGTGGTATTACCAATTGAGTGCATATAAACAGTATAAGAATAATCTAATGGGATAAAATTAGGAAAGAAAAAAAAAAAGTCGGATATATAGTGAGATACCACACACAGGTTTCTACACTGCCTTTCTGTTATGTAGAGAGAATAACCATCCAGCTATTGCCTTATAATCTATAGTAGAGCTTAAGCCCACACAAGAAAACAAAATAGTAAAAGGGAAATTAACCATCTGCTTACTATTACACAGAAAAGAAATGGCTTTCAAATAACATAAAGTTATGAATCAGCCTCTAGTTACCTATTCTTCTTCTATAAAATTCCTGCATTTAAAAGTATCACAAACTGTGAGCTACTTTAATAGTCAAGTAGCTAGAAGAAAGTTCATATGTCATAATGGAAATTATGGGCAAAATAAACAGGGAAAAAAATAAAAAAAGTAAATGGAGAATAAAAGGTTATTTTATTAAAAATACAAGAGGAACTTTTTTGTCTCTGACTATGTCATACTATGTCAGAGTATGTCATTGGTCAAAGAAATCCAGCCATCACTAAGGCAGTCTACCCAATACTTCAGGAATATACTGTACATAAGGAGAGAAATGTGAAGCTAATGATACATTTTAGAGATTTCAGAGCAAAATTACCCTCAGAGGGCATGACAAAATCTTTTGTGTCACCAAAAATGGATGAAAATCCTTAGCTTGGCAAAGTAGGCAGTGAGTCCCTGTCACACCACCAATTTCCTACAGACTGAGATAGAACCAGGATACTTCTGAAGTCTGGGTGTTTAAAAACTTTTGATTGTAAGCAACATTTCTTTCTTCCTGGGAAGCAGAGAATAGCAGTTTTTGTAGGGCACTAGCAAAAGTATGGCATTTTGAGGAACCAAACCCCACAACCGTACTTTTTCCACAGTTGTTTCCTATTCATTTCTCAAGATAACATAGGAGCATAAATTTTTCTGAATTCTTTTTGTCACAGCACAAGCATATCCCACTCAGGTTTTTTTTCCTAACCATTGAAAAATGCCAGGGAGGATAATGAAAGGACTCCAAAACTGGTTCTGTAAAAACTTTTGTGGTGCCTTCTTGGCAGAGTTTATTAACCTGTACACAAAGCCATGGGCAAAATAGGAAATTGCCTAGAGCAACTGTCTGTTGGAGCAATAAAGATGCAATGGTCCTACTTTTCCAAAGTCCAGAAAAGGTAGGATTTTAGATCTTCTGGTTGCTCTTTCAATAGTCTTAGAAGGTTAGGGAAGAGGAAAGAGCAAACATAGGTGGGGGGAAGAGGATGGCAGACTAAGCTAAAGTGGCAGGAACATCTAGTGTAATACACTGTATGGATTTATTAGCTTATTTAGTTTATGGTAGCGTGAGGACATCTTTCCTATGCTTCACTGTGTGCTGTAGATGTCTCTGTACTCAGCTCCACCACCACTACCTCAAGAAGTTCTGTAGAGCTTACTAAATGGATTTTGTGAGTAATCACTAAATGACATCCTAATGACACTGGAGGGTAGGCACTTTATCTGTGATAATTTTGCAGTTGACAGAGTATTAGCAAAGACAATTTCCAAACATATTTAAATATTATGATATACGGCATTTCTTTATTGCAAAATAAGTAAGCACAGCTACCATTTTTCAAAAGTAAGAATCCACGTGAGTAAAATATAAAGCCTCATCTCTCATGCATGCCAGCTTAACTATTTTCTGGGTGCACAATTTCTATATAGTGGATAGAAAGAGTTTGAATTTTATATCTCAGTGGGATGTTCAGTAGAACTAGCAATTAGGAAAAGGGGAACAGATCTCCTGTGAGATAACTGAGAGTCTTTGAACATGGATCCCCATGGTGCAGTTCTTACTGTCACTTTTCCAAGCTGAACTGCAGTTTAATGAGACCAAGTTTAATTTTAAGACATGGAGTCTGAATCATCTAACTGATAAAGGGGTCTATGTCATATCTTTCCCATGTCCCATTTGGGAGGCCAATCAATCAACTATTATTACACTGCACTTATTGTAAAGACTTTGAGATCATTCTTTAGTCTCTTAAACTTACTGAAGCAACATCTAACAATGCTTCATGTATTTATCAGCATTGAGCCTCTTGTCTGCTTGATCTTCTGTTTAAGTCAGACTTGTACAAAAACCATACATTTTTAATAATTCAGTTAATGTGAATGGAAATGGGAGCTAAATACATATCTGTAGCTATGCTTAAAACCTACAATGAGCAAGGTATTCTAGCTGACTATGTGGTTACAGCCTAGTATCTGTTTCTGCTCAATGGAGAAAGATGATCTTTTCCATGACACATCTCCTATTAAAATTTCCAAACATTTTGTTAAGCTGCAGTAAAAGCCCAGCAGTTTAAGACATGGAGTAGATTGATGAAGTCTTCCTTCCTATTTTGTATTTTAGCTGTTTTTCATATAGCTAAATGTGACGGAAATGTGCTTCTGATAACAGGAAAGAGTAAGAAGGGTTGAATCTTCACCAGAACTTCAGAAATTTTTTAGATGATGTGTCTCTCACAAAGACCATGGAGATTAACATGGTCTTTGTAAAGAAAAGAGTCATGCTCAGAAATGAAAATAGCTCATTCATTATTCAAAATGAATAACACATTTTTTCTGAACTTCTCTGTATGTAGGCTTCTTTGTGTACATGGGCAGGAATGCTCTTAACGAGACAAACTGAGGGATGCTCTGGAAGTAGAATTACCCTCGTAACTCATTGGAACTGTCCTCATCTCAGAGCCTGTAGAGCATTTTATATGAAGAAACATTTACTTTGCAATAGCAAAGACTTTCTGTCATATTTATTACACTAGTGAGAAAGGAAAATCCTATTTGTCATTAGAGAAGGTTGATAAGGTCTGTTGTGTTGTTAAACACATGAAAAACAAGCATATCTTTCACCTTAAAACAAATATTAAAACAATATTCTCAAAGCTAGATGAGATCTTTCTTTAGAGTTCAAATACAGAGGATGAATCCCCTATAAACAATGAGTCTGACCGCGGTAGCAGAGTCAACAGTAGCTTCTTTGAAAAAATTGAGTAATTCTGGCAAAATAACACTTATTAATGAACCACAGTACTGTTATGTACTGTGATTGCTGCATGCCAGAAATTCTTCACAAAGTCAGTCTTGCAGCTTCTAACTGACAATTTAAGACCTTTTGCGTAGAAAGACATGCTGAAATTTTGATATAGGAACAGGTAAGGAAATGCATATTCATGATGTTTTTTCCTCACACTTAAATTCAGAGACATAAATTCAGAAATTCAGAGACATAAATTCAGAGAAAGTCAGGTTGCAAGGTGAAATATAAAGGCAGTTTCTTGGGTTTTCAGAAAGTTAGACAGAAGTGTAAGTCACCCTGAAGCCTTTATCTCCAGACTGAACAGTATCTCAACAACTGTTTTTATTAATTCTATTAAATTTCTCAATATTCCTGCCTCCAGCAGGAGGTACAGAATGGTTTACATTTACAGTATCAGACTTTTTAACCCTGCAATGGGTGGTGGTCATAGACAGTTTATTGATAATGGTCTCTGAACTATGCTAATTCCATAATGCTGTGCAGGATTTTTTTTTTTTTTTTTTTTTTTTTTTGCATGAGTGCTAGCTGCTGAAGCCAAAAATGTACCATAGATAACTCTAACAACTTAGAAGATCATTTTAGTGACTGTGAACACTCCCCAGCACTATTCCTTTTGCTAGTACAGAAACAGCCTACATCAAGCATCAGGTTTGCCTAGAAACTATGCTGTTAAATGGATGAGGGTGAGGTTAAAATCTGACTCTCATAATGAGATTCAAACCAATTTGCTACAAATATAGAGGTATCAAATATGCCTTGGAGGTTTGTGCATGCCAAAGGATTTATTACTCTGTGGCTCCTTGATCTGTTCTGTTTTCTGTGTATTTGGATCCTGGCAAATACAGATCTAGGTTCTCATTGCAGTCAAACACTAAAGGAAGAAATTTGTATCTGAATATAGAATGAACACCCTAAAATACCTTAACTAAAGACAACAGGATAAGGAACCAGATGTGATAGTGAATTGACCACTAACATTGATATGTTTATATTTCACATTCCATGGGAATGACACAGTAAGTTTACTTCTATACCAACTCTGTTTTTCATCATTCTCCAGAAAAGCAAGTACATGGTACATGCAGAAAAGAAAAACAGAACAAAAAAAAAAATTATAAATGTAAACATTAAAATGTAGTACTGGAATTATCTTGCCAGCCTGCAATACCTCTTTAGCAAGTAAGAATCCACATTACTCTCTCTCCTTTCCTTTCCTCACCAGCTGGAATGTTTTCATTTTCTTGAGCTTATGAAATGTGATGAAAATTAAAAGCAAACAAGCAAAGTTCAGATGGATTGCTTCCCATCTGAAACACAACAGGGGAAAAAAAAAATCTTTAAAAGTGTCATGGGTCTCCTTGTCAAAGAAAGCATTTCTGCAGTTCTCCCATCTTTACACTGTGAAGACTTTCAGATGCTTTTGTATTAGTCCTGGTTCAACAACAGTGTCCTTTACTGTGAAGGAGTTTTTCCACATTTTTCCAGACCCGATATTTTAAAACTAAAAGAGAATGAAAAATAGTTAATATACCATAGCTACAGTGTCCTTATAAGCCTTGACACTTTATCATTACTGTTAGAGTCCTCATTAAATCTAATTCATTAACACTGTCAATTAAGCAGTCCTCTCTTGAGACGCAAGCATGTAAAAAGCATTTTACAAAATACTTGTGCTGTAGAAGCAAACAAAAACAACAAAAAAAATGGAGATGGAAGAATTACACTGAAGCTAGAGTAAGAACAAGAAGTTTGTGTGAGATTCAAACTGATGAGCAAAGCTCTGTGGGTTAACAGGCTTACCAGTTTTAACTCTTCAACTGTCAATGAATGAATCTACAAATTATTGTTGACCCATTGGACACCAGCAAGTCAGCTGTGATGTAAGAGAACACCACAAACCAAAGGAACATAAATCAGTTAGAAATTAGAAACATCTCTGATACTTGCTATGTTATATCTACCAAATAAATAAATAAATAAATAAATAAAAAGTGAGAACAATGAATTCACCATCTGCAAAGCACACAATTACCCAAAGTATAATGAAGAAAGTCTTGCAGATGTCAAGTAGGTGCACAGTGGGATTTAAGTTGAAATTACAACATTTTATGTATCATATGTGGTCTCTTTTCTCCAGTATACAGTGCACGAAGAATGAATGTCACAGAATAGTGATTTTCCAGGCTGGGAAATGTAATTAATCCTTAGAAGCTAATAAAAGTTCTTTATCTTCTCCTCAAACTGCTCATAATACAGAGGTATTTTGTTGCATCTGGACAAGCTGACTTGTAAATGATAACAACAACAACAACAAAAAAAAAAAGGCAACACAGCAAAATGTTCATTTTTAGTGATTATTTTTATACCAAGAAATTACAAAGTTAAGCTAACATTCCCTCTTATGGATTCCTGATTTTAGTCTCCCATTACTTTGCCAAGCTTGATTGATTAGATGTAACTTTCCAAGCCATGTACCTTTCAATGTTGTTTTTGTCTTCCTAGTGTTTTTATTTCCCTTTCTGGATGGCTTAGTGTTGTGATGTTGTTACTGAAAGATATAAGTTGGTTTGGGTTTTTATTTATAATTTGTATGGTTTGGCCATTTAAAGAATTAGATTAAAGAAAAGAAAGGTAGCCAACTCCTACTACTATCAATTTAAAGAAGAAAAGGGGGAAATAAAAATAAATCTGTGATTCTGTGAAATGCCATCCTTCTCATTTTCTGGTGGTCTTCAGGATATAATCGGAGAATCAGAGAACGATAGAATGGTTTGGGTTGTGAAAGGGACCTTAAAGATCATCTAATTCCAATGCCCCTGATGGTCACATAAGTCATATAATTTGCTCAGCAAGAAAGTCACAACCCAGATGTTTCAGGAAGAGCATATAAAATTAGCAGCTGTCTTGAACTGTTCTATTTCTGCCTAGGAATTCTTCTCCATAGAATCAATATGTCTGAATTTAAGAAGAGATTGGACTGTGAACTTAGGCACATGGTCTGAACTTTTGGGTAGACCCGTGCGGTGTCGAGAGTTGGACTTGATGATCCTTAAGGGTCCCTTCCAACTCAGGATATTCTATGATTCTATGATTCTAATATGGATGGATCTTTTTAGTCTGTCATGAAAATACATCCCTTATTGTCTAAGAAAGACTAAGATATTCTGTTTTGTTAAAAGCACAATTAATCCATTCAGGGAGAATGTAATATTCTATACTTAACAAATATGAATCAACATAAATAACTTTATGCTACATAAATAAATTAGAACTTATTGATTTCACTTGTTAATTAATTTAGTCTTATTAAAAAAGCATCATCAATATAAAAGTATTGCAACAGGCAATTACTATTACTATTACTACAAATTACTATTTCAGGAGGAAAGAATAAATTTATCACATTCTAAGTTTTGAGGATTTAACACTGCATCCTTAATAAAAATCACAAATATTTATATCTAGACAGAGATACACAATAACGACTTCTTTAGATGTCTGTCAAAGCATCCTGCATAAAGATGACTGGAGCTATTGGTGTTTTATTCAGCAGACAGAGTGAAAAGAAAAAAAAAAAAAAAAAAAAAGAAAGAAATTTATCAGACTGTGCTGAAAGAGCAAGTGGAAATGTATCAGTGGGGAGTGGAAAGAAGAAACCATGCAATGTGGGTGGAAATGTCCAGTGAATGTTCTTACAATTCACTAAACTGAAGTGATTCTCTTTCCTTAACTGCAGGTAACTGTGAGATTTCTTGCCCTGATGTCACTGATAAACCATGGAGAAAAGTTGTTTTTTTGTAGTGCTTCCAGCCTGCTCTGTTGTAGAAGAATCCCAAAGAGCAATAACTATAAAACACAAGCAAGAGCTTTTCTGGAAACATTTTATGAAATTAAAAAGAACTACTGTAGAACACTTAAAGCTTGCTCTTTCACTACCATTTCTTTGGTGTTATCAACCAAGGGGAGAGAAAATTCCTTGATCAGTGGGGTGGTCTGAATAATTATCATGTGGAAACTCTCAGAAAACATCACATTTTGTAGTGCTAGATGTGTTGATGTAGTATCTGAATGTTGACAGCTGACTACTGGTGTCACATCAGTTGAAGATGAGAAACTACAACAGAATATGTGCACGGTATATTCACTGGCATACTATTCTTACTTAAAATTTATCTTGGTATTTGGATACACCTGAAAGAAGATGATAGATATGGTACTTATTTTTAGAGAAATAACCAATAAAAGCTTTGCATCTGTTCTGTAAATTAGACATAGTATTTTCATTGTGTTATATTTTCATGTCTCAAAAAATATATATTCCAGACTGAATCATAAGGAAGATAGTTTAAGTGCATGTGATTCATACCTGGTAGTATGTATGTTCTTAAGTTTGTAGTAGAAGTGTCTATGTCTGTGATATATGTGTATGAATATGTACACGTGTATAAAGAGGTATGTATGTATACACTTACAGATGACAGGTAATTCCTGGATCTTGTATGTCCACATAACTGTTATTTCTTTTGCTAGCTTTCTGAAGATGCTGAAGGAATGAAGTTTAATATTTCTTTCAAAAGCAGTAAATAAACTACCAAATAGCTGGTAACTATAGTATTGTGAATTTAGATATAAAATAACCAGAAAATTTCTCACTCACACTGATCATACCCCAATGGGAACTGATACCAAGAGATTACAGATGTATGCAAACTGTAATATAACATACAGAATTTGTCCCACTCATAGTGTGAAAGAGAAAGGTCCTTATGAATATAGTGTAAGCCTAAGACGTCATTTTTTATAAACTTTCAAAAAGCATTGTGATGTGAGTGAGAGACTCCTGACTTGGGCCTTCATTTTTTTCAGAGTGCAAATAGTATCACTTAAAATATGAAACAGAGATTCTCTTCAACAGCACCAAGAGAAAACCTGAATCATCTATACAAATAGTAGTAAAAAAAAAAAAAAAAAAAAAAAAAAGAGGTAGCTTTCTAGAAGAAAAAGAAATGGAGAAACCTCTTAATTTCAATTTCCATTTTCATTCTCCAAAAGAAACGGCTAAATCACCTGAAATCTCCATTGGCTTAGAACTGCCATGGAATTAAGCTACTCTTATGAGACAAAAAAAAAAAAAGTTAGTTACACAAGCAAGATTCCTCAGCTTATCGCAATTCCACTTAATGAAAGTCTTGCCGAAGAAGCAGTATATCACCATGTAATTAAAAACAGTATGATAACACATTTGCACAAAGAAGAGTTTGGATGCAAATTAGGTGCAGACATTTTTAATCTTGATGTTATTTAATTCTTGGGTACTTATCATTATAAGCTCAAAAATAGCTTTTATGTTTATTTTTATTGTTGTATAGTACATTTATGTGAGTGATTGGCACAGTAATGGTTTTTGGATAATAGCTCTTGAATGCTTAGTCCATTGATGACTAACAACACAGAGGGTGGTAGCTGAGTTTATCTGTCCTCCATTTTTACCACTAGGATTTAAGATGGAACCACTTCAGAAGTGTTATCGAAGCATTCTTAGCTATTATTTGCAAGGATGGCTGCTCGGTGTTGCACTTCTCTCCGGAGAAGCACAATGCCAAGAGATGCAGCCACAGTGAATGCAGAGTCTTGTGACTTGGTTAAAGACAATCACATAATTCTGTGAAGGAACTTCTTGTGGCATGAGACCAAAGTATAAATCACTGAAGTTCCAGGAGTTAGAACAGAACTGTAGTCAACTCATACAATTTGATATCAGAATCAGAAAGACCTCCTTCTAGTGTGGGTTGGATTGGATTTGACAAGCTCAGAATGAATGGTAAATAGTATATTGCCAATCTTCAGGGACCCAGCACATCTTTTATATCTTCTATTGAAATGGTCCTGTAGGATATTGATAACACATTTATAAAACCCCTAGAAAGTCTTTAACCAGGCTTCTAAGGTACTCCAGGTTGACCTTGAGCTTCCTAATTTTGGTTTTCTCTCTTACTATCATTCTAAAATATCACACAGCACTTGCAGGGCAAGCAGGCGATCAGGCCCAGTCAGAATGGGTTTATGAAAGGCAGATCCTGCTTGACGAACCAGATCTCCTTCTATGACAAAGCGATGCGCTGGGTGGATGAGGGAAAGGCTGTGGATGTGGTCTACCTTGACTTCAGCAAGGCTTTTGACACCGTCTCCCACAGCATTCTCCTCAAGAAACTGGCTGCTCTTGACTTGGACTGGCGCACGCTTCGTTGGGTTAGAAACTGGATGGATAGCCGGGCCCAAAGAGTCGTGGTGAATGGAGTCAAGTCCAGTTGGAGGCCAGTGGCGTTCCCCAGGGCTCGGTGCTGGGGCGAGTCCTCTTTAATATCTTCATCGATGATCTGGACGAGGGCATTGAGTGCACCCCCAGTAAGTTTGCAGATGACACCAAGCTATGCACGTGTGTCGATCTGCTTGAGGGTAGGAAGGCTCTGCAGGAGGATCTGGATAGGCTGCACCGATGGGCTGAGGTCAACTGCATGAAGTTCAACAAGGCCAAGTGCCGGGTCCTCCACCTGGGGTGCAATAACCCCAAGCAGAGCTACAGGCTGGGAAATGAGTGGTTGGAGAGCTGCCAGGCAGAGAAGGACCTGGGAGTGATGGTTGATAGTCGGCTGAATATGAGCCAGCAGTGTGCTCAGGTGGCCAAGAAGGCCAACAGCATCCTGGCTTGCATAAGAAACAGTGTGACCAGCAGGGCTAGGGAGGTGATCGTCCCCCTGTACTCAGCTCTGGTGAGGCCGCACCTCGAGTACTGTGTTCAGTTTTGGGCCCCTCGCTACAAGAAGGACATCGAGGTGCTTGAGCGGGTGCAGAGAAGGGTGACAAAGCTGGTGAGGGGCCTGGAGAACAAGTCCTACGAGGAGCGGCTGAGGGAGCTGGGCTTGTTCAGCCTGGAGAAGAGGAGGCTCAGGGGCGACCTTATCGCTCTCTATAGGTACCTCAAGGGAGGCTGTAGCGAGGCGGGGGTTGGCCTGTTCTCCCACGTGCCTGGTGACAGAACGAGGGGGAATGGGCTTAAGTTGCGCCAGGGGAGTTTTAGGCTGGATGTTAGGAAGAACTTCTTTACCGAAAGGGTTGTTAGGCATTGGAACAGGCTGCCCAGGGAAGTGGTGGAGTCACCATCCCTGGAAGTCTTTAAAAGACGTTTAGATGTAGAACTTAGGGATATGGTTTAGTGGAGGACTTGTTAGTGTTAGGTCAGAGGTTGGACTCGATGATCTTGAGGTCTCTTCCAACCTAGAAATTCTGTGATCTGTGATCTGTAAAATATGTTTCTTAATATGAAAAGATACAAAAATATTTCTAGATAAAGTTTTAACCTGTTCTAACAATTCTGTAACAGTGAATTAAACCACTATCCGAAATGCCTAGTAGCAGCAGTACGTTTCAAGGAACTTTACTGCCACCTCATTTCAGCTTCACTTTTGAATTTCTTTCCCCTGATGTGATAAATTTAATAAAGTGTATTAAGTTTAATTTCAGGTCACAGACTTTATATATGTTTGTGACACATTAACCTTTTTCTCTTTAGCTACTGAGTTTAATTCCATATCCTTCAGAAAAACAATGTGAATTGTTAGGAAATACTTGTGTTTACTGACACTGAAATAATACTTGATTCTTTCAGGTGAATACTTCCAGACATCTCTTCTCTGGTCTGACCTGGACCCTATTTGAACTGGTCAGAGTAATCATCTGTGGTCCCAAGAAGTCCTTGTAGTCAGGCTGATTACTCTTTTGGAATGAGGTAAAATTTGTTAAGACTCAGCATAAATTGCAGGCTTGGTTTTCGTTGTAGTACAAATTTAGCTGTTTTACTGTTGGATTCCAAGATGTTTCTGGCTCCACTTTTGTGCTGGTTCTTCATTGTACCAATAAGGGTGAAAAGAGATGCAATGTGTGTGTATTAGAGCTAAAAGAAAAAGAGATAAAAGGGGAATATGAAGTTAGTGTTTCTTCTTATCTGACATGAGAGAACCAGGGTTCCTTTTTTCCTGATTTGTGTGGTTAATACATACATACATACATAAATATATAAAAATAAATACATACAAAAGCCTTGAGCAAGATCATCTGCCCTGGCCAGCTACAGATCACAAAACTAGAACAGCTGAATGTGAAATTGAACAGCTGAATGTGGAATGTGAAATGTGAATTGTAACAACCACTCTAGACTGCTCTGTCAGTGCTTTTGCTCTTTGGAAGGAGATTTCTCATCTAACAGGTTTGTCATTTCAAGAATTAGAGAAAGAGAACGGCCTTTCTTTCCACTGAAAAGCTTTCCTCAGGAAATGAGATGATAAAAGACAGTGTAGTGAAGATTCACCCTTCGGCTTAGGTGATCATGTTTTATGATTTAGGTGATCATGATTTTATGTTTCAGACCCTGCTGAGAAGCAATGGTGAAGATACTTTTGTATCGCTCCCTCCTCTGCTTTAAGAAAAGTACATCTGTTCCTGTCAGGCAGATAGCTCAAAATTCGCTGGACATATGCACATGAATGTGTCTTGCTTACTCTGTACTTAAGAGGGGTTTCTTTTTCCATACTTCCTGTTATTCTACTAAGTATTTTCCTAATCAGTAGGAGTGTCGTGGTTTAACCCGACCGGCAGCTAAACACCACGCAGCCGTTCGCTCACCCTCCCCCCTCCCTCTCTGGGACAGGGGAGAGAAATGGAAAGTGAAGCCCGTGAGTTGAGATAAAGACAGTTTAATAAGACAGGAAAAAAAAAATAACAAAAATAATAATAACAATAATAATAATGATGATACAATGGTGATAATACGAAAGTAATAATAGTATGTACAAACAAGTGATGCACAATGCAATTGCTCACCACCCGCTGACCGATGCCCAGCCTAACCCCGAGCAGTCCGGCCCCCTCCCCCCGGCTAGCCACCCCTATATATTGTTTAGCATGACGTCAGATGGTATGGAATACCCCTTTGGCTAGTTTGGGTCACCTGTCCTGGGTCTGTCCCCTCCCAGCTCTTACTGCACCCCCCAGCCTGCCCGTTGGCAGGACAGAGCAAAGGCTGAGATGTCCTTGGCTTAGTATAAGCACTGCTCTGCAACAATTAAAGCATCGGGGTGTTATCAGCACTCTTCTCATTCTAAGCCAAAACACAGCATTCCACCAGCTACTAGGAAGAAAATTAATTCTGTGCTAACTGAAACCAGGACAAGGAGAAAAGTTGAAATACGTTACTCTTCCTTTTTTATTCTCATCTTTGTCAGAATCTGCCTCAGGAAATTTTATACGGTATTATAGCATCATGTTTTGAGCTGTTTCTTGTAAGACTGATAGCTAGGATTATTCCCCAAAGTTCCTAAATAATCAATAAAAATAACCATAAAAATTTCACTGACATGCACAGAGAATCATCCAAAAGAAATGTAGTGTTGACATGTTATTAAAAGTTCATAGTCAGGAATTACAAAATTAATTTAATACTTGTTTGGAGCTAATTCTGTTGGAAAAAATAAATCTGCTGGAATTAAGATTCCACCTTAGAAATGCTTGCTGTCAAATAAACACACCGTTGTGACAGCAAATGTGATTGCAATATTAAAACTTTCATAATATCAATAAAACTATTTTGAGTTCTTCTGTAGTCTCCTCATTCTGGTATCTGTCAATCTATTACCTACTGCTGTGATTTAACCCAGCAGGCAGCTAAGAACCACATAGCCAATTGCTCATTGTCCCCTTTCCCACCTCCCCACAGTTGAATGGGGGACAGAATTGGGAGGAAAAAAAGTAAAACTTTTGAGAGTTTATCTTGGTTGAGATACAGACAGTTTAATGGGAAAGACAATGGAGAAGAAAAACAAACAAACAAATCAACAACAACAACAACAAAAACCACCACCAACAACAAAGGAAAGAAAAACAGAACAAGTGACACAGAACGCAATTGCTCAACACCAGCCAACTGATTCTCAACAAGTTCCCAAGCCATTGCAGCCCCCCTGTCCAAATTTTCTCAGCTTTTCTTGTTCAGCATGATGCCACATGGTATGGGATATGTCTTTGGTCAGTCTGGGCCAGCTGCCCTGGCCGTATCCCCTCCCAGCTCCTGGTGCACCCTAAGCCCCCTCACTGCCTGGGCAGCACCAGGAGCAGGAAAGCCCTTGACTCAGTGTAAGCACTGCTCAGCAACAGCTAAAACTTGTTACGTGTTACCTACATTATTTTCTTCCTAAACCTAAAACACAGCACTATATTAGTTACAAGGAAGAAAATTAACTCTATCCCAGTTGAAACCAGGACAACTACTTTTCTGCAATGTCCACAAATCCAGGCAGTCAGTTAAATTAAGTGCTAATCATAGATTTATGGATACACAAACTAATTTGGGACTAATTTAGGAGGTCACTTGGTCCAATGCTCTTCTCAAAGTGGGATTTAGTCCGGTGAAGTTTCAAGAACTTTCAGGGAAGGAGATTGCAGATTCCACAGCATCTCTGGACAATCTTTTCCAGTATCTGACCGCCCCTACGTTTAAAATATTTTTCTTATATGTCACAGAATGTTCATGTTGCAACTTGTGTCCATTGCTTTTCATCCTATCAGTGTACTCTCTGGTGCTGTGCCCATGGACCTGTGTGTTCAACTTGAAGTGTTTTAGAAGGATTTTCAATATCTGTGGATAAAAAAATAAGTCAAACCAAACTGCCAAAACAAAACCAAACAGACATTAAACAAAAAAAAACCAAAAAACTCTATGATGAGTTAATTTAACAACTTTAGAAATATACTAATATTATTAGCAATCATTTCTGGATTTACTGAGCTATAATATTATTTATTTATTTATTTATTTATTTCATGAAAAGAGACAGTTCTCAGAATTGGAACTTGCCAGGAGAACAAAAGAGCAAGAAAAAGTACCCTGACAAGTACAAAACACAATGAGTAGTTTTAATATTTTTTGTTTCCTCACTCTTTCCAAAGATGCCTTTTAGGACTTATTGGGCAATTTATCTATTTGATTTTTTTTTTCAAAAATGTTTTAGAAGTTTTAATTCTGTAAAATATTATTTTACTACTGTTCTCAAAAAGAGAACAAAAGGTCCTGTGATCTGATTTATGAAAAGGATCTAAGTAAAGAGGAATACTCTGTAAACAGGAACCCAGCATATAAATAATAAACTATGTATATGAAGGTACTGTTAAAACATCCTTGGAAAATAAGTAAATAAATAAATAAATAAATAAAGTTCCTAGAAAGAGTTTGGCTTCTGGAATTATCTAGGATCATTTTGATAATTATTATTTAATTCTGGGCAAATCCTATGATATTACAAATAGACTTCACTATAGTATTGTAAGTATTAATTCCCAATAACAGTACAGAATAAGGTTTTGAATCTTCCAAACAAGGAATAACATCTTCCTAGTTTTCCCATCAGTGTGTCTGCTGTGGTATAGTTCCTGAGATTAAAGTACCACATACAGCTTAATATGCCATGTTCATTTTCACTGCAAATCTACATTAATATTCAAAACTATTTAAGATGCATTTTCCAACACTGTTGCTACAATTTTAATAAAAATATATCAAATTATTTATTGTTTCCATTTTCCTGTGAACAACTCTGCATTCCAGAATGCTGTATTTGTTTCCAGACCATTAAAATCTTACACATGTATCTTTATAATGACCAAAATTAAAAAGGCAATACCAAAAATTAGGATTGACTTTTCAATTGAGATTTCACTAAAAGCAAGAGAAATGTTCTACAAGAAAAAAAAAAAAAAAAAAAGGTGAAATAGGTGTGAAATAGGCGGCATTTTCCTAGAAGGTTATAGAAGTCATATTTTTGAAAAGGAAAAAAATGTGATAACTGTAATGTGTGTGTTTTCAGGATGTCACTTGGAATTTTTTTCCAATATGCCCTATTTTTCCTGACTGTTCTGCTTGCAGCCAATAAAAAAGTGAAAATGCAATGTTGACAACTCAGTGGCGACTGTTAAAATCTATTGGTCTGCTTTGGATTACTTCTCTAAAGTGAAGTAAGAAATAGAATAATGGTGGTGATAATGAAATTTAATGAAAGCAACATTTTTCCTTCTGATTGGTACCTGAGAGATAATATATGGGTCAAATTGACTGTGGTGAATAGTAAAGGCACAAGTTAAATTATTCACAGTATTCACTGAGGAGTGACTAACCTACTATTTATATTCTTTCTGAAGAGATCATTATGTCTCAGCCTCAATTTACAAGGTACTATTTGAAGTCAGTGGACTCCAGAGTATACATTCTGTTCATCTAAAAAGTCTGATAACTGAAATTATTGGGTTATGGCATAGCACAGGATGGGGAATAACCAAAGATGATTTAACTATTATCAAGGTTACCTTAGACACAAGTAAATATATTTATATGACATATTTGTTTTCAACAAGTGCACGCAAAACATCCAGACCTGTCTATATTCAATAAGTGAAGGGAGTTGCTTGTACTGATGTATTCACTTTAGATAACATGAAGAAAACAGAAAATATGGACACCAGATCTGAATAACTAGATATCCTTTACCTAATTATTTTAAATACAATATCTATTCAAGTACCTTAACCAGAAACAAGACTGCTGTGAACTCGTATTAAGACCGTGATAACAGAGTAAGCACCATGCCCAGCTTCTGGATCAGTCAGTCCATTGTCTGTGTCACCCCCTCCCACAGTCCTTGAGCTCTGAACATAGTGGGACCAAGCCTGTTGACTGCTGGGAAGAACAGTAAGCCAGTCAAACATCCATAAGCACAGACTACCTCCAACGAGTTCTTCTCCTTTAATCCTGCGTGATGTCTTCAGATCAGAGGAAGACAAAGAACGTATTGTTAAAACAAAAAGTCTTAGGCAGTGTATCAGACAACTGTGCATTTCTAAGTATGCAACTACAGAAATGTTTAATTCAATACTTATGATATTCTTGAAAATTCTAATGTTAACAGCAGTTTAGGGAATGGCATTAGGCAAATACATTGGGTACCTTTTGGTAAAAGTTACATAAAATTCTTTTTTTTTTCCTTTTTTTTTTTTTTTTTTGTACATTCACTTCTACTTTTGCTTTATTTGTAACTTAAAAACAAGTTATGTTGGGTATAAATTAGATTCTTATGCAAAAATACATTTTTCTAAGTGCATTAAATGAATAATTCATTTATTATCTGATGACACCCCTTTTAATCCTAAATAAATATGCCAGAAGCTAAATTACAAGGAACTGGAAATATTCTACCCTCGCCTGCCTGCTTTTTCATCTTAATATGAAATTTATGCTCTCCATAACCAGACAATATCCTATATGTTTTTCATGAAGTAACCTTAAAATTACAGTTAAATTCCTAAATAGCAGCTGGTTTTAATCTTATTGCTGTCAAGGACTGGTTTCCATGTAGTCCTTAATCCTTCATTACCACCAGTCAGCGCTGTGCATAGTGTTGCTTTGTGAAATGTAAGAGGCTTCCCAGAACTCCTGTCCCTGGCCTAGCTTACACAAATTTTATTCCTCCACCAAAGCTAGATTACGCATCCCTAGTTGCAATAGCTGCCAGTAGCCATCTCATCCTTACAAATGGAACATGTCCTAATATCAACCTGGTATTTTATTTCTGTTTAAGAGTATTGTCCAAAGTCTCCCGTGAAACTCAACTGATTTCAGCAAAAAAGCACATATTTGACCTACAAGTTACTCACTTATTTTATAAGGTTTGAAGGTACAGAAATGCATTTAATTCTAATTGTACAGTTCATGACACTGTATGTTCATGTGTTTGAGCAGGCTCCTTGTACGCTATTATTGCAGACATAATGAATGTAACAAATATGCAGGCACATGTGCAAGCATATACAGAGAGAGAGAGAGAGAAATAACCAGTTGCCTTTAGGAAAAAAACAAAAAACAAACAAACAAAAAAAAAAAACAATAAGCATATCTTATGACAAAGTTCATGATTGAAAGGGATAAAATTTTAGTATATAATTTAAATAGTGTGGAAAGAGTTCTTCATGGAAGCTAAAATTTTCAATAGTAATGGTGCACTTTAGCTCTTATTTTGGCTCCCATATGGAGTTGTGTCCTTTAGCATTCTCCATAAATGACTACAATTAAGTTCCCATGAAAAAGGTAGCTCTTTAAAGGTGGAGTATTCTGTTTATACTCATTCTTTTGTCATTTTTCCTTGGTTGCTGTTTCATATTGGAAACAAATAGACTCTGTCTAAGAAATACACAAACAAACAAACCAAATTGGACAGAATGAAATAGTAGGCAGTTTAACTGCAAGGCAGAGAGCAGAAAGGTATCATTTTTTGTGCCTTTTCCGTTTCTTTGAAATGGTTTTCCAAAATGGCTTTCCCAAAGTAATTTTTTTTTTCTTTAGAGCTATAACTGAGGGCATTTTGTCAGCTTCCCATTTCCTTTGTGCAAGTTTATAGTTTTCCATAAGCAGAATGCTAAAAGCAGATACAGCAAAATGTCAGAGCTGCAGTCACTGCATGACTTTGGCAAGGGGCCAGGTTATTTACAAGTAACTGTGATTATTCGCCCATGTGGAAAAATTAATCATTTCATGCCTTTAAAATTGTGCATAGTTGCAATACACGGATACAAATGGATAGAAACAATATTAGCCAGTAATTATACTTCTTTTAAAATTAGACATACTACTGATTTTTCCAGATTTTTTTTTTTTTTGTAAGACTTTCAATATATATTCAAAATATAACATTAAAATTCCATAATTGGGTTGTGTTTTTTCTTATAGATAACAAATGAAAGATTATCCCTGCACATTAGAACATGCTGTTTTAATTTATGTAACTAATGCTGTGGACCTAAGCATTGCAGAGTGATGTAATAACATCACTTGCCTGTGACACCAGATAAATATCACATACACCTCATGAGCCAGTATGAGAGCACAGAGCTGTCATATTCAGAACCATACACTTCTTAGCTCACGCACTGGTTTACTGGCATGTCTGTGATAGCTAAAAAAAGTTTAGAAGTGGCAACACACATCACAGGGACAGTATTTACCTGCACAATAGTCCTTCTGAGGTCAAAAGGACTTAAGCAAGAAGCCTGGGTAAATTGGTATGTAGATAAAGTACAAGTAGCTAACTGGAAACTCCTTTTAGTAGAAAAAATAAATTAGATATCATTCAAGCAGGTAACAAATATTCCAAGATCGTTGGATACCACATTAATGAATGATTAAATGCTCAGGTGGTAAACAAATTTCTCCGTCTAAACAGGGAGAAAATGAATCCAAGCCAAAGCCTCTCTCTGAAAACACCTTGTTCTCAGCACATAAAATTTAATGTGTAGGTTGTACGCACAAATATCTCAACAAGCTAAGGTATGGAATAAGCGTCTTGGAAATTCTTAAATGAAATCATAGGTTAAAAGCCATTATAAAAATGATGCCATTACAGTAATGTAATTGTACATTACTAATGTCATAGTCACATCTTAAGGTCCAAAATAAGCTTGTGCTTCATTGTAGAAGCACTGCACAAAATAGTGTTGAGCAAAGGCAGACCTGTGTTTAAACAATCTTTTTCTCAGCACATTTCCTCCTATTTACATCCCCTAGTAACACCTACCTGAGATAATTACCGAACATTTGAGGAACATTTGAGCAATTACAGCCATAAACTAGTGCACACCTGAACATCAGCCTGAAGAAAATGTATGATTCTTCAAGTTCAGGCCAGCACAATTGGAAAGAAAAAGACAAATGAATAAAACAGATACCCTGTTATTAGGAGTTCCTTCATTTGAGCAGCAAACCTGCATATGAGCTGACATGGCTGCACTGCTGTTTTGGTGAGGAAATGACTTGGGAAGGAACAGCCCAAGCCCCTGCAAGAAGACTGATCCAGAGCCAGTTCCAGGCCTGCACTGTACCTGCCCCGGCTCAGATCATTTTCTCAGGCCCATTTTTACTCTGCCTTCACTCTAAAGAGCAGGACTGATGTGTCCCTACCCATCTCTCATGCTCACTCCCAGCACTGCAGCTAGAAAACTCTCCAGTCAGAGCTGTCACATACTGAAGCTTAAATTTTACTGATTACCAAAAGTGCTGAGATTTATACGATTAACAAAAATGCTGAGAACTAAGAGTTCTTACTGTAATCAGGTCAATCCATTCTGCTTCATGCTGCTAAATCACAGTCAACATCCCTTTTGCCAAAACTTTTTTGCTGACAGCAGATAACAAGGAGAAGGGATATATTTGTTTGTATTCCACCTTCTCCCCCAACACGTATGCAATGCACACAAAGAGCAGTCCATTATTTCCCTGGTAATCCTTCACTGGGAGTTAAACAGGGCCAACCCACAAGCAGTTAGATGCCTATAGAATGGAGTTTTCCTTCTGCTTGGATGAAAATTTGCTTTTCTTCTTATGTTATGCCACCTTTTGCGGCTCTACAAGTTATTGAAGCATAAGGCTCTGTGTACATTGCTCATCTTCATTATCTGTTCTTTGGGCCAACCTTTTATTTCAGCTAGAACTAACTGCAACACATTGAAATATTGTCATTACTTTGTACCTGTTTGCACCTGATTGTTTCTTGACCAGTAAAGCATATTATTACATCTACATACAGCATTTTTCTGCCAGAATAACCATGAGTTCATTTTTCTTCAAAACAGGTTCTATATTTATGCACAAAAAGTACAATAAATACTTCAACTTTTATTGAACAAATAACTGGAATCAAAGTAACAGCAGCATGCTACTTTAAGTAGATCAGCTCTCCTTAGAAAAATAATTCTTAGAAAGGTTTGTCATTATGTTAAACAACTGTACCTAGGGGACTGTAATGAAAGTATAAAAGCTCAAGTAGGGGGAAAAAAAATCTTGAAAGTGTTTAGGTTTTCTCAAAACCTGTTAGGCAATCACACAGTTCCCACAGCATGTCAAGAAAGAGACTATTGTACATTGTGAATGCAATTGCTATAACAAGGAAAAAATAAAAAATAAATAAAAAATAAGTATATTGACAACTTCACAATGAATGATATCCTGTTCTTTTTTTCTTCTGACAATTTGAGAAATTATAATATTTAATTTAAAGTCTTGGAAGAAAATTGACTCTCACACGTTCAGAGAAATAACAGGATTCCAACTGTTTCAGTTTTAATGGTGTTTCTTTAGTTCTACATTTATAAATGGAATAGACCAGGGAAAATTTCTGTCTTTCCTTTTCATATATTACATTATCAGCTCAAGATACCAGCTGAGTTACTTTTTTTTTTTTTTGGGGGGGGGGGGGGAATAAATAAATAAATAAAAAGAACAGTCAATGCTTCACAAGATTTTTTTTTTATTTTTATTTTTTACTGGCAATACTACGAATAGCACCTTACTTGCCTCACTCAAATATGTCTAATTCAAGCCAAGGGGGATCTGATGCATCAGTACAGCCCCATTTGGCACCACTGATGTTGTCAAGGTCAAGATACTATTGGAACATGTTCCTTACCTGACAGAAACAAACATGTATTTTCTTTTTGAAATTGAATTTAGTGCTGCTGAATAGAGCCTACATGTCATTCTGGAGACGAAAAGCTTGATCTACAAGCCTGTCCATCAAGCTTGGTGTGTTTTGTTTGGATCGGGCCCCAAGATTTTTGTTTACTGCCAGCCAAAGGCAGAGTACTACTAGGCAGCCTAATCAATTTACAACAGATTTGTCCTCTAGAGATCACCTCTAGGGAATGGGCGTTGTTTTCTGACTTTGTGCTGAGGGTGACAATTATCATGTCCTTTTCAGGGACAATGCACAAATCCATAGGGCATTTAATATCCCTTGGAAGCCCCTTCTTCTCTGCCTAGTGATAAGTTTAATTTGTCTACATCCAAGAAAAAAGCCGACAATGCTCCCATTATGAGGAGAAAAAAAAAAAAAAAAAAAAGTGTTTTCAAAACAAGAAGAGATTTGTTAATTGGATATATCTTTATGCTCTCTTGTCTGTGCATCCTTCACCTCTGAATATATCACACAGGATAATTTTTCATTACCCGCAACTAAAGTATTAAATACCAGATAGTCATAAAAAAATAATAAATTAATGTCTTCTTAATGTTTTCCCAAGAAACTACAATTCAGACATTCAAAATAACTGAGAGGCTATATGACCTGTACTTGTACCTGTCATATAGTAATTTTCTGTCCCAAGACAGTCATAAATGTCTATCCAATGGATAAAAACACAATTAAGGACACTGAACACAGTTTTAAGCAGTTATGAATAAATAAATAAATAGATAGATAGATAAATAAGTCCCTCTATAGGGACTGGTGATCTCTAAATTTACACCTATGTTTTTAAATAAGCATAACATCTGGGGTGTGTGTGGGGGGTTAATTTATCCGTTCCACTCTACCAAACACAGAGAGGTAGGCAGAGTAACATTATAGGCTTAGGAGACACACTTTGTTGCTAGGAGTGCAGTTCAGCACCAAGAGTTTTGCAGCACTGTTTTTTCCAACTCTGCCTATCTGATGTGATCTATGAGGGAGAGCATGTACCTTGTAGTGACAGTACCAGGTGCTCCACAAGACAGAAAGATCATCAAATACAGGAGCAATTGGTAATGCTACAGAGAAAGCATCATCTGAGCCATAACAGATACAAATAGAGCTTTGTTAGATAATCTCTCTTTTGGATTGATGAGCTCACTGTTATATACCAACCCCAAAAGATAAAAGATTACTACTGAAAATGTAATCAGTAAAAATATACACCATAAATGCTAGAAATTTCAGGATTTGTACATATATAACTAAGATACAGAAAAAGTGAAAGATATGTATATCAATTAGGATTTTTCCATCTTTTTATTTTCCATCAGAAATAGCTCTGGAAATGCCATCTGTGGAAAGGAAAGCTTTCTTAAACAGATAATGTAGATAAATTTAACACCTGATTATTGAGGACATAGAATATTATGGTCATGCTTGTGGTAGTTAATCTCACCAATCAAAGTCATTCTGCATAAAATGGAGGAAATATGCCTTGTGCTGACAATATTTGTTTAAAGTTATAAATTTGTTGGAAACATTATGTGTTGTCTAAATGAAAGAGGAAAAATATAAATTCAATTTTTAACAAGCATATAGCAACAGATGTAAAGAATGAAAATGAAAATCTTAGCAGCTACATCCTAACCAAAAGTACTACTAATTCTTTTTATATTGCTTTATTCCCCACTATAATTTTATTGAGCACATTTGTTATGGTTCTCTTCTATTTGCAATAAAAGTTGTGTTTTCTTTCTTTCTTCCTTTCTTTTTACATATTCTTAAAATGATCTTCTATGCTTCTTTTTGCCAATGCCATGATTACCAGTGATGTTCAACCAAAAAATTTACTGTCAGTATAGATCACCTTGAACATCTAACATACCTTTCCTAATGTACAGCCAATGTAGTCCCCTCATGGAATATTTAGTCTGGCATGTCATGGATCTTGTTTTGGGGTACTTCTATGCCATGCATTCCCACTACAGAGAAAAGGACTTGAGAAGAGAAGAGGAGAGAAGAGGAGAGAAGAGAAAAAGCAACATACATGCATTCTTTCTTGTGGAAAATATGTTTTGTATGGACATATCAAGACAGCTGTAGTACAAGTTATTTTTCAGCTATGTGGAAAATTAAGAAAACGAAAGAAGAATTGTATCAAACCACCAAGCTATTCAGTGAAGTTTGAGAAGCAGACCCCACAGAACTCTCATCCTTATTTGTAAGCTCATTGCTATTCACTCAGTAGGGGCACTTTTTATAGCAGTCAAGGCCTCGTGAACAATGTGGTACATTAGAGTTAAATTATGCACCACCACCCTGATTTATGGGTAAGAGTTGCACTAAATTAGGGAGAAATTCTAAATTAAGGAGAAAATTGGAAATTAAAAGGCAAGGCTAATTTATTAGGAAACCATTTGCTAACCTCCAGTATTATGGAAATGATTCTAAAAATAAAGCCCCAATGGAAAAATATATAAATAATGCACAGAATTTTTGAAATACATGAGCTCCTAGAAAGTTTAAGGACTCTCCAGAGCAGCTGTGTTTTCCCACCCCCACACAGTAAGTAATGCATTTAAACATTTCCAGCTAAGAGTTTTAAAGAGCTGAGAAAGGAAATATTTGAAAGCTAATGTTAATTCTCAATAAATCTTGGAATTCTGGGGAAATTCCAGAGTGGAAGGATGCTAATTTTTTTCCAATATTTTAAAAGGCTACATAGTGACTTAAGTAATTATGATCCTGTCATCATAGCATCAGTTATAGGCAGAAGGATGGAACAATTAGTATGAAGCTCATTTAATTAAAAAGCTAAAGTAGGATTATAATTTAATTGATATCAATCAGATATTGTCAAAATAACATAGTAAGGATTTTTTATATATTTTTTTAGATTTGGAAGTGGCTGATAAAAGCAATAGTTTTGATTTAATATGCCACAGAAACTGTGTAATTTTACTTACTACACAAAATTAATATAATATAAAATTAATGGAGTGAGCATGGTTTAAATGGCAAATGAATTAAAAGCAGGCCATCTCATCTCTAAAAATAAATGTAAAGGAAAGAAAGTTTATAACTTTTAAGGAAAGATAAATTTTTAGTCATACTTTTTTTTTTTTTTTGGTAATCATCGAGTAACTATACAACCTTTTGTGTTCGAGTTGACAGCTAATATTAATATTTATGGTGGTAAATAATAAAGCCCGACCAGTGATATTGAACAACATAAATTTCTTGATAAATTTCTAATTAAGTTATGTATCAATATAACCAAACGGAGGATCATACACTTAAGACTAAGACTGCTCACTGTATATGTAAATTTTTGAAAAGCTATGTCTGGAAAATTTCAGTGTTTCTTATCAACTGACAAACAAGCAAACAAAAAAAAGACAACACTCCCAGAGTATAATCTGAAACATTAATGCAACACTTGAACACATAAATAGAATTATAAATCAGAGTATTGAAGTTATACAACTTCCATTTCTGATTTTGTGTCTTGGGTTGTGTAACTGACTTTCCATATACAGATAAGGAAAAAAAAGGTCACTGTCTACTTCCTCACCCACTTAACATATCTGCTATACAAACATTCATGTCCACAAATTCAAACAAGACAAATCTAGGCAGGAAGCAAAAGACTTTATTATTATTATTATTATTATTATTATTATTATTATTATTATTATTGTTATTATTATTATTTCTTCTAAAAAGTAAACAATTTATAAGCGTTGCAAGGAATTAGCGGCAATACCGGTTGTTCTCTGGATACTCAGTACCCTGAGCTGGTGGAAGGGGATGGGGAGCAGGATGTGGCCCTCATTATCCATGAAGAACTGGTTGGTGACCTACTACGGCACTTAGATGTGCACAAGTCGATGGGGCCAGATGGGATCCACCCAAGGGTACTGAGGGAACTGGCAGAGGAGCTGGCCAAGCCGCTGTCCATCATTTATCAACAGTCCTGGCTATCGGGGGAGGTCCCAATCGACTGGCGGCTAGCAAACGTGACGCCCATCTACAAGAAGGGCCGGAGGGCTGACCCAGGAAACTACAGGCCTGTCAGTTTGACCTCAGTGCCAGGAAAGCTCATGGAGCAGATCCTCCTGAGAGTCATCATGCAGCACTTGAAGGGGAAGCAGGCGATCAGGCCCAGTCAGCATGGCTTTATGAAAGGCAGGTCATGCCTGACGAACCTGATCTCCTTCTATGACAGAGTGACGCGCTGGGTGGATGAGGGAAAGGCTGTGGATGTGGTCTACCTTGACTTCAGCAAGGCTTTTGACACCGTCTCCCACAGCATTCTCCTCAAGAAACTGGCTGCTCTTGGCTTGGACTGGCGCACGCTTCGTTGGGTTAGAAACTGGCTGGATAGCCGGGCCCAAAGAGTCGTGGTGAATGGAGCCAAGTCCAGTTGGAGGCCAGTCACTAGTGGCGTCCCCCAGGGCTCGGTGCTGGGGCCGGTCCTCTTTAATATCTTCATCGATGATCTGGACGAGGGCATCGAGTGCACCCTCAGTAAGTTCGCAGATGACACCAAGTTAGGTGCGTGTGTCGATCTGCTTGAGGGTAGGAAAGCTCTGCAGGAGGATCTGGATAGGCTGGACCGATGGGCTGAGGTCAACTGCATGAAGTTTAACAAGGCCAAGTGCCGGGTCCTGCACCTGGGGCGCAATAACCCCAAGCAGAGCTACAGGCTGGGAGAGGAATGGTTGGAAAGCTGCCAGGCAGAGAAGGACCTGGGAGTGATGGTGGACAGTCGGCTGAATATGAGCCAGCAGTGTGCTCAGGTGGCCAAGAAGGCCAACGGCATCCTGGCTTGTATTAGGAACAGCGTGACCAGCAGGGCTAGGGAGGTGATCGTCCCCCTGTACTCAGCTCTGGTGAGGCCGCACCTCGAGTACTGTGTTCAGTTTTGGGCCCCTCGCTACAAGAAGGACATCGAGGTGCTTGAGCGGGTGCAGAGAAGGGCGACGAAGCTGGTGAGGGGCCTGGAGAACAAGTCCTACGAGGAGCGGCTGAGGGAGCTGGGCTTGTTCAGCCTGGAGAAGAGGAGGCTCAGGGGCGACCTTATCGCTCTTTTTAGGTACCTCAAGGGAGGCTGTAGCGAGGTGGGGGTTGGCCTGTTCTCCCACGTGCCTGGTGACAGGACGAGGGGGAATGGGTTTAAGTTGAGCCAGGGGAGTTTTAGGCTAGATGTTAGGAAGAACTTCTTCACTGAAAGGGTTGTGAGGCATTGGAACAGGCTGCCCAGGGAAGTGGTGGAGTCACCATCCTTGGAAGTCTTCAAAAGACGTTTAGATGTAGAGCTTAGGGATATGGTTTAGTGGAGGGCTGTTAGCGTTAGGTTGGAGGTTGGACTCGATGACCTTGAGGTCTCTTCCAACCTAGAAATTCTGTGATTCTGTGATTCTGTGAATGAAGTGAGAAAAGAAGTATTTTCATTAATGTCAATTTTAACATTCATATTTTTTAATAAAATATGTGAAGCATTTCAGAGGGATTATTTCAAGGAACTTCAGTGATCTAATTGATATTAAGGAAATCATGGTCAGGCAACTTAATGGTTCACCATTATTACTCTATAAAAATCTCAGGAAGGTAGCCACTGAAAGATCATTAAAGATCATTCATATTGATCTTTAATTGCCTGGCACTTTTAGTACTTCTCATGTGATTTAAGTGGTTTTCTTATGCATAAGCAGTTCTAGATATCACTAAACCTCACTAGACCTAAGACTGTTCCTTATAGTCAACAATATTTTCTATCAAAAGTCTTTTTTTTTTTTTTTTTTCTTCTTCTTAGAGAAGGATGATATGATCTAACCATCTGGAAAATTGAAATATCTTCTTTTGTTTTCATGGCTAATTCTAGGGCTCTTTAGATCTCATTTTTGTAATGCGAATTCTCAATAAACTCTCCATGTGCAAGCAGTAGCTATATCTTTCAATTCAAATGATTCTTAGTTGCATATTTTCTTGTTTCTGAGACTTTCTCTTGTATTTAATGTGTTCCACAAAACACAGAAGACAACAAACTTACAGAAATGAAAAGCTGCAATACACAGAAAATAACATCATAGCTATTATATTGTCATATCAATAAAGTTTGCTAGTCTAGATAATCGTGGCTAATAACAAGCTAAATCCATGATCCGTAACACAACCCATACATAACACAACATGTAACATAACACAATCATGCATCACATAAACTATAAGCAAAAACATGACACAGTTGTATGTGGCCCTGGGAACACTGTCCAGATGGCTGAATAGTCAGCATAAAAGTAGTTTGACTACCGAGGATAAGGAAAAGGCTGAGGTTCTTAATGCCTTCTTTACATCTGTCTTTACTAGCCAGGCCACTTATCCTTGGGGTACTCAGCTTCCTGATCTGGAAGTCTGGGATGAAGAGTAGAAGAAACCCCCCATGGTTCAGGTAGAAAGAGTTAGAGACCTGATGCTCCACCTGGACTGACACAAGTTCATGGGGCCAGATGGGATCCACCCAAGGATGCTGAGGGAGTTGGCAGATGTGATTGCTGGGCTGTTTTCCATCATCTATCAGCAGACTTGCTAATGTGATGCCCATCTATAAGAAGGGTTGTAAGCAGGACCCAGGGAACTACAGACCTGTCAGCCTGACTTCAGTGCCAGGAAATGTGATGGAACAGGTCATCTTGAACGCAGTATTGCAGCATATGCAGGACAACCGTGGAATCAGGCCCAGTCAGCATGGGTTCATGAAAAGCAAGTCCTGCCTGAAACCTCATCTTCTTCTACGACTAGGTGACCCACCTGGTAGATGAGGGAAAGTCTGCTGACGCAGTCTACCTAGACTTCAGCAGAGCCTCTGACATGGTCTCCTACAGAACTCTGGAGAAGCTGTCAGCCCATGGCTTGGAGAGGTATTGGATAGGTACACACTTTGCTGGGTTAAAACCCAGTGGTGTTCCTGAGGAGTCAGTGCTGGGTCCCATCCTTTTTGATGTATTTACTGATGATTTTGAAGAGGGAATTAAGTGCACCCTCAATAAGTCTGCAGACGACACCAAGCTGGGGGGAAGTATCAGTCTGCTGGAGGATAGGAAGGTCCTGCAGAGGGATCGGGACAGGATGGATCAATGGGAAGAGGCCAATGGGATGAGGTTCAACTTGGCTAAGTGCCAGGTCCCGCACTTTGCCCACAACAACCCCATGCAGTGCTACAGGCTTGGGGCAGATTGTCTGAAAAGCTGTGCAGAGGAAAGGATCTGGGGGTGTTGGTTGATGTTAGCCTGAACATGAGTCAGCAGTGTGCCCAGGTGGTCAAGAAGGCAAACAGCATCCTGGCTTGTATGAGGAATAGTGTAGCCACCAGGACCAGCGAAGTAATCATCCCCTTGTACTCTGCTCTAGCAAGGCTGCACCTCAAGTACTGTGTTCAGTTTTGGGCCCCTTGCTACAAGAAGGACATCGAGGTGCTTGAGCAAGTCCAGAGAAGGGCTACGAAGCTGGTGAAGGGCCTGGAACACAAGTCCTGCGAGGAGTGGCTGAGGGAACTGGTGTTGTTTAGTCTGGAGAAAAGGAAGCCAAGGGGAGACCCTACCGCTCTCTACAACTGCCAGAAAGGAAGTTGTGGGGAGCTGGGGGTTGGCTTCTTCTCACAGGTAACTAGTGATAGGAGTAGAGGGGATGGCCTCAAGTTGTGCCAGGGAAGGTTCAGGTTGGAAATCAGGAGAACTTTCTTCTCAGAAAGAGCAGTCAGGCATTGGAATGGGTTGCCCAGGGAGGTGGTGGAGTCACCATCCCTGGGGGTGTTTAAGGAAAGGTTGGACATGGTGCTTAGAGACTTGGTTTAGTGGGTGATATTGGTGGTAGGGTGATGGTTGGACCACATGATCTTGGAGGTCTTTTCCAACCTTAATGATTCTACGAGATTCATTGCATGTGGCCACAGATTTGAGGACCTCTCTGATAATTGCACCACCTGAAGATGATGTGCTCATTCACTCTAGAGCAATATGCTGGGAGGCTCCTCAGGACAAAAGGCTAAAAGTAAGATCGTGGCTTGAGGTACCTTGAACAGAAAGGCTGTGATTGAGTAGCTTATTCTTATACTGGAAACTCCCAGTAGGGAGTTAAGAGCTGAAGTCTCTGAATATGGGTGTATTACAACATTTTTTCCTCTATAGGGGGTGTATTGTTGAGCTAGAAAGATGATGTAGGTTGTATTTGCCATACAGGCAGCATCCTAAAAGAAGGTATTTTGAGGACACTTGTCAGGATGTAAAAGCATTATTTTGGGAATGAGTGTAATCATGAGTTTGAGGAACAATAAAGCACATGGAAAAACACGCTGAGGAAGTGAGCTCGCAGGTCACCTGCAGGAGCTTGGGGAGATGTCCATGTTACCTTAAGGGCAGAGTTTCTAAAACAGAGGAAAACTTTAACACAGTCATAGAGCCTGCTCAGGTTTTGTAGAGATAACAAGTGCAGGTAGACCAAGGTGACATGTATACAGTGTGTCATTCTTTTCACTTCCATTTTATCCAGACTCTCAATTGCCTCAAGTAAACCATTCTCTCACAATGAAAAACTGTCTCTCATGTTTATGTTATGCCAGCTAAAAATTCTGTCTGTGATAAAAATGTCTCCTTAGAAGAGGACATTTCTTGGACTGATATGATAAATAAATAAATTGCATACACTAGAATAATTACAAACAGATTTATCATGTTGATGCATTTCTTAGAAATAAGAATCATAAAATTCACTGGGAATTGAGAAACATTGGGAACAGGCCAGCAGAGTATTTATTGATATGTATTTGTGTTGGAAATGGGAAAGGTATTTCTCAGCCTGCTAAATATGCTCTTTGCCTTTACTGAGGGAAATACAAGTTTAACATTTTGATGTACATTTTACCACATTACAAAATAGGAGATGAATTAGGTTGGCAGCACTACAGAGTAAAGGTGACTTGCATTATTTTTTAATTTCTGTGAAATAAGTCCACATTGGTTCATAGATCTGCAAGCAGAAGCAGTACTCCAAGAATGAATTCATCCATTCTGAAGAAAGAAAAAAGTTTTACAAAGACACCATACAGTGCAAGCAAAGCACTTTATACTGCAGCATCTAACAAGTCTAAGGAGTTATCAGAATGCCTTTAGCATTTTCTAGTAGCGGTGAAAAAGCTCATTTGAGCAGTGATTCAGCTTCAACATGGAACAAGGGGGCAAACTCAGACAAAAGATGTGAAATCAATTTATAATAAATTTCCTAGAGGAATGGGCAATTTACTAAAGGGCACAAAACACTAACTTGTTAAGAGGTGAGTTGAAAAACGTGAAGAGGGATCCCTTTCTATGTGAAATTGCATGTAGTACAAGAACACTGGGAGGCAGGGGAATAGCAGGCAACTGGCATTTTGGAGTAGTTTGGCTGTTCTGAGTAAAAGGAAACAAAATCTAAAGTTGACAAAAGATGGTCAAGAATAGGCATTTTTCAAGATAGTGGGCGTGGTCACTGTCAGATGAGATCTTTGTCCTCTGATGTCTGGCCTATAGATAGTCAATTAAATCAGAGGACTGGATAGACTGCATTTAACCCAGTTATTACTCATAAGTTCCTTCTCTACATTCCCTGATGTACAAACCACATAATTCAGTAATATCCACAAATTTCAGCAGAATATTTCTTAATCACTTTAGAATTTGACTTGCTATGTGGGAAGTTCCCTTCTGTTTGATCGCAAGAGAAAACACAGTATTTTTGTTTCTGGATTGACAGTGGTCACCAGTCAACTACCACTCAGAAAGGCAATCAATGAGTTTTTCAGGGAGTACGAAGCAATGGTGCCACTGAAATATAAGGTTTGTGTAACATCTATATACAACCCTTTAAATAACCACATATGAAATTTATCTTTCCAAGGGAATCAAAGTGACAGTTGAAATAAGAGTCAGTTCCAAAGTTTTCAGCTGTTCTCCAAAAAAAATTAGTTATTTTGATAATGCAGTTTCCCATATAAGAATAAGTACTAGGTAGTCTGACATATATTATATTATCAGGAAACAGGAGCAAGAGTACTTCCTAAATAGACTTTACAAAATGAGCTATATGTTCCAATGTAAATGTAAAGCAAAGTTTATATCGCATGTAGAAACATTCTCTGTTTCCTGTACTGGAAGATGGGCATGTTTTTACTGCCTCATTCAAAAAATAAATAAATAAATAAAATAGGGGGGGGGGGGGGAAATCTGCTTTATATCTTGACTGAAATTCCACTAACTTTTCCTTTAAGTGTAGGCTATGGCTATTTATGAACAGGCAATATGCTTACTGCCTTGGTTTATTTTAAGTTATGTGTTTGCTGAATTCTGAGACAGAATACAACATGCAGACCACTGTAACATTTTTCACCTAAGTCTTCCCACAAAACTTTTATTTCAGTGAAAAGACATAGAAAATTACACCCCTTTATGATTTCTGTTTCAAAAATTCTAATTGCAGTTCAAGAATGGCTTTAATATTCTCTCTGAATAATGAAGAATATTACTCCTTAATCATGGCTTGATGGATTATAATCAGCTAGTCTAGACAAAGGAAGTTCATGTTTATGTCCTAGGAAAACTAGCAAGCAACAATTATGCAGCTTGTCCATTTTTATACGTACTTCTTCGTTTATTTAACAATGAATGCTTTGAAAGCTCAAAGCTCACAAAATTCAACTTTCTTAGATTATAGATAGATCAATAATATTATACATTAAATTGATTTGAGGTACCCAGGAGAGGAAAAAAATCAAGCAATGAGGCAATTAATAAGAATTTTTCTTGTTTTGATTGCATTTGATTCTCTTACATAAAATTCTATTCCGTGTACAGAGAATGGAAGTATTTCCATATTTCTTGTATTTATTAAATTTATTATCTATGACGCCCTAATGCTTTTCTATAAAGGCATAGGGCAAGGCCTAGCATAAATTCCAGTTATATTTTATTGATTGCTCTTCACACAACAGCCTTGCACAGAGAAATAAAATGAGTCCAATCTTATGTAATCTAATACAAAGTTTATTTCTGAAGTCAGATGGGTTCTTTCACTGGTTATGACAAAGAATCAGAAGTAAAACTTCTAGCAGTTATTCATACATCCAGATTTTACTGATTGTTCTATTTTGTACAACTTAGATCATTTACTCCTTATTGAACTCCATAAACACCACAATGTTGAGGAAAAAAAAGAAAAAAAAAAAAAAAAGACTTGTAAATGTCTATAGCTCAAATTTTGTACTTGACTTTTGGGGTAAAATCAAGGGTATTCATTTTCACTTTTCACCTGCTATGGGCTAAGTTCTTCTCTCCTAATTTGAGATTATGCAGCAGGTGAATAGACATAACTTTAAAAAAAATAAATTCAGGAAGCATCAGCATACATTGAGTGTTGTTTACATTAAGACTAATTGAATGAGTTGTTCTGTTGGGAAATGAAATCCACTCCCTTCCATCTACTGAAATTGAGATAACAACTGCAGTGTGAGGAGTGTGGTATGCCCTTGTTATAGGCCCTTGTTATATGTACAACCTGTATAATCATCAGTTCGCTGATAATTCCACCTTCCTCATTCAACTAATGAGTTTCTCCATCTTCATGCTCTGCTGATATACTGCCTCAGAACTAACATGATCTGACCCTTTATTAAATTATATATCAGTTCAGTTCTGAAACAATATTTGAATAGCCATGATGGTATACCCCACTCTCCAGTCCCTGCCTTCAGTCTGGAAATTCCCTTGCTCAGACACTGTCCCTTGCACCTGAGGCCTTGCAGATAATGACCAGTGTACAAGCTACACCTAATAGTGACCACAGTATTAGCTCAAACTGGGTGCTGAACAAACTGGCAGACATATTGCTCAGCAGCTGAGGGCCAGTGGTGCATGTGCCAAAAAAAAAAAAAAAAAAAAAAAAAAAAACCACACAACAGGATTACTGTTAGTCCATCATCTTATCCCATAAATAGTGCACAGGCCAAGAGCCCTTTAAGCTCTTCTACATGGCAGCAGGCTGCAGGACAGGATCTCCCCTTAAGTATGGACACCTCAAAGTCACACCTGTTGGAGAGATTTCTTATTCCTTGCGAGAGATTCCTTGTCACAACCGATCCTCGGTAAGCAATTAACAGCTCGCTGAACTTTGTGAACTCCCCACCCCTCCCCTCCTCTCCCCTCCTCTCCCCTCACCTCTCTTTACCACAGACAACAGCCAAACACCCACCCAGCCTCTTGCTTGTCCTCTTTTCCCACAAGATAGAAGGAAGATGTGAAGACTTCTGGATCAAGATAATGACAATTTATTAAAGGAAGCAAAGCAAAAAGAGGAATCCATTCACTGCCTCCCATCAGCAGGCAAATGCCCAGCCACTTCATGGGAAGCAAGGCCTCAGCACATGTAACAGTTGCTTGGGAAGGCAAACACCATGACCATGAATGTCCTGCCTTACTTCTTTCCCTGAACTTTTATCTCTGAGTGTGATGACACATGATATGAAATATTCCTTTGGTCAGTTTAAGCCAGTTGTCCCAGCTGAGTCCCCTCCCAAATTCTTGACTACCCCAATCCTACTAAGTTTGGGGACCCAGGGGTAAGATGACAGCCTTGATGTTGTGCAAGCCCTGTTCAGCAACATCCAAAGCATTGGTGTATTATCTTGGAGTTTCAGCACAAGGACCTGCTGGTCTAAGGGAAAAAATATCCTTCAGTAGAGAAAAAAACAAGTAATTAGGTAGTGTAACAACATCAGTAAAGAGCAGCATGAGTATCTCTTGGCATCCGGCCTGACTATATTTCTCATCCTAGTAAAGGATCTAGTACCCATCCTAGCAAAAGGATCTAGTACCCATCCTAGCAAAGGATCTAGTACCCATCTAGTACTTCCTGCCTTGATTGGCTTTGCCCTGAGGCTTGCACAACCAATGTCATGTGAATCTATATATAATTATGTGTGTTTATTTGTATCACACCAATAGGCAGAAGCATTTTACAAGGTAAATGAAAGATTGCCTGTGATGTCTGCAGCCCAAGTATATACCTATGGAGTAGTCACAACAGCTTTTGTTACGAAAACAGAGATAACCGATCTAATATCTCAGGTACTGGCAGCAATTTCACAGCAATAGCAGGAATGTGGTGTGCTCATAAATCCCATTATAACCTGAGTGTTCTTCCTGCTACAAGAAAGCTGCCTCCTTAGGCTATGTGAGATGGGTATAATTTTTGCTTCCATAGGGAAAAACTGTACCTGAACTTCTGCCTCTCACAGAATCTGCTCCTATTCTTCCATATCACTCATAAAACTCTATGAAGCCATGAATCACTAGATGACAAAACTGTGCTTGGAAAAGACTTGAGATCATTTAGTACAACCCTATCTGCTCAGACAGGATCAGCTAGACAACATTGTTTGGTTCTATGTTAAGTCAAGTTTTGAGCATTGCCACAGATGAAGATTCCACAACATCGCTGGGCAACCACCTATGTTTGACCACCCTCATAGTAAAGAAGTGTCTTCTTCCATTCAATTTATTTTTTTGTTTGTGTTGTGTTTCCTGTTTTGTTTTTTAATTTGTGCTCAGTGCTTCCTGTTTTGTCAGTGGGCACTACTGAGAATCTGACTCCCTCTTCTTCATTCCTTCCCATCAGGTACTTATACACTTCCCCCTAAGCCTTCTTCTCACCAGATTGTACAGTTCCATCTCTCTCTGCCTCTGCCTTTCAAATGAAAGACAGAGAGAAATGAAAGATGGCATCTCAATATTAGTTGTACAAGAGCTGGATGTTGTCTATTTTTATTTGTTTTGAGAGACTGATTGAAAAGCCTTTTTCTTTCCACTACTATAGAATAAGAAAACCAAATGAAACTCTTACTGTTTGTGAATGCTGCTCTATGTACTGTATTCTAACCAACACTTTTCCTCTGCCCATGTTCATGCTCCTAGTAAGTGATTAAATGTTTTCAACAAAATATAAAGAGCGTATTTGTGTGTGCGTATTTTTTTAGGAGATCTGAATCACTTTAGCTGTATTTTTGGCAAACTTCATTCACTTCATCTTCTTGGCATTTCATTATATTTTACGATCACAAAGTCAACTCTCCAGCAACAAAGCGAAACATGGCTCTTTGAAATAAATGTTGTCATTAACAAGCCATGCCAGGCACAGTGACAGATTTGCAGCTGTAATGAATAACATTTCCCGCAAAGTTCTCCTGTCTGACAGAAAAGCTGTGACATTACTGCAGGCAACAGTGTTGAAAACTAAAAGATTGATTGATGCAAGAAGATAATTGAAACCTCAGTACTGTCACATGCATGTCAACTTAACAACCAAGCTACTACTCTAAGAAAACATTTATCATGCAACAGCCTTTCCATGAGTAATAGCCACCCCCCTTCCCCAAACACACACACACACTGAAAACATTAAATGTTTCTCAGTGAACATGAGTTACTTAATGGTAATTTATCCTAACTGATAAATTAAGTCTGGGTCTCTAAAACAAAAATTATTTCGTTTGCTTCCAGTATCTTGAGTTCCTGGATTCAGTTCAAAGGTGTTGGCAAGAGCAAAGAATGCTTAACAGGAGGTAGAGATGAGTTGCAGTGGACCTTTGCACAGTAAGTGATAGCATCATTGTCATGTCTGAGTCCCTGAAGTTAGACATGGTAATCCATATTTATTTCAGTCTAGGTAAGTGAACTGACTTTCAGAGGCTCTGGGATTCCAAAAGCCATGAGTAATTAGTATGTGTGCAAAAATGCTTAGGTATCTAAATGATTGGATGACAGTTTTATTATTGATTTCAATATTAACTTCAGATCACCCTTAAATTTGTTGTCATATCCAGAATTAATTTAGATTAAAAAATAAAAATAAAAAAATTAGATTTCAGCTGCCTATGTGAACCTGCCTGTAAAGATACTTAGAAGTTTTTAACTGTTTGTTGGTTTTTGTTTTTGTTTTTGTTTTTGTTTTTTCGTAGTCCAAGTTCAGTTCACAACAGATACTTCCTAATTTAAAATTTCCAGAAAACACAGAAATGGACTATTAATACAAACCTATCTTTGGAAAGATAGCCGTAAAATAGGTCCACGTGGATTCATTGATACAGTAGAATCATACTGGTTTACATAACTAAACTGTAATGTATATATATGTACCTAATCCTACTAAATGACTAATGAAAATTACACTGATGTATACAGAAAGAACACTAGTATATATGGCGTTAGAAAATGATCACATGGCAAAAGAACTAATGTGGGAAAAATCACTGTCTCAGAATCACAGAATGGCTGAAGTTGGAAGGGACCTCTGGAGATCATCTACTGCAAACCCCCTGCCAAGCAGGCCCACCTAGAGCATGCTGCACAGGATCACATCCAGGCAGGTTTTGAAATCTCCAGAGAAGGAGACACCACAGCCTCTCTGGGCAATCTGTGCCAGGGCTCTCACCCTCACAGTAAAGTGCCCCCTCATATTCAGCCACAACTTCCTGTGCTTCAGTTTGTGCCCATTGCTTCTTGTACTGTCACTGAGCACAACTGAAAAGAGACCAGCTCCATCATCTCAACACTCAGATATTTGTATACATTAATGAGATCTCCCCTCAGTCTTCTCTTTTCCAGGCTAAACTGTCACAGCTCTCTCAGCCTGTCCTCATACAACAGGTGCTCCAGTCCTCTAGTCATTTTCACAGCCCTCTGCTGGACTCACTCCAGCAGTCCTATGTCCCTCTTGTACTGGGGAGCCCAACATTGGACACAATACTCCAGGTGTGGCCTCACCAGAGCTGAGCAGAGGGGGAGGATCACCTCCTTTGGTCTAGTGGCAGCACTCTTCCGAGTGCACCCCAGGATACCATTGGCCTTCTAGGCCATGCGGGCACATTGCTAGCTCATGATTAATCTGCTGTCCACAAGGACCCCCCATGTCCTTCTCTGCAAAGCTGCTCTCCACCAGGTCAGCCCCCACCTGTACTGCTGCTTGGGGTTATTCCTCTCTAGGTGAAGGATCCTGCACTTGCCTTTGTTGAACTTCATAAGGTTCCCCTCCACCCAGCTCTCCAGACTGTCCAGGTCCCTCTGAATGGCATCACAACCCTCTGGTGTCTCAGCCACTCCTCCCAGCTTTGTGACATTGGCAAACCTGCTGAGGGTGCTCTCTGTTCCATCATCATACAGGTCATTGATGACTAAATTGAATGAGTACTGACCCCTGTGGGACACCACTAGCTACAGGCCTCCAACTAGACTGTGCCACTGAGTGCAATTCTCTGAGCTCTGCCTTCCAGCCAGTTCTCAGTCCACCTCACTGTCCACCCATTTATTCTGCACTTCTTGAGCTTGCCTGTGAGGAGGTTATGGGAGACAGTCGAAAGCCTTGCTGAAGTGAAGGTAGAAAACATCCACTGCACTGCACTCATCTACCCAGCCAGTAATCCCATCATAGTAGGCTATCAGATTGCTTAAGCTTAATTTCTCTTTGGAGAATCCATGCTGACTACTACTGATCACTTTCATATCCTCAACGACCTTGGAGATGACCTCCAGGTAACCTTCCACCAGCTTTCCAGTGATGGAGGTGACACTGACTGGCCTGCAGTTTCCTGGGTCCTCCTTCTTGCCCGTTTTGAAGACTGCAGTGACATTGGCTTTCTTCCAGTCTTCACATGCACCTCTCCTGTTCTCCATTACCTTACAAAGATGATGGAATGGCCTAGCAATAACATCAGCCAGCTCACCCAGCAGTCGTGGTTGCATCCCATTGGGGCCCATAGATTTGTGTGCGTGAAGTTTGCCTAAATGATCTCTAACCTGATAGGTCCTCGACCAAGATGTGTTGGAAAAGGGTTCAAGGATTGAATCTGATGGAAAAGGGTTCACAGGTTGAGACAAGGAAAGGGAAATTATGCAACAATTATTGTCACGGGCAAAATAGACTCGGAATAAGGAGATTAATGTCATTTATTACTTATTGCTACCAAGCTACAGCAACGAGAAACTAAAAGCAAACTGAAAACACCTTCTCCCTGTCCACCTTATTTGACAATGTCTCCCCAAGAGGTGCAGGGGAACAGGAAATGGGGGATGTTGTCAGTCCATGATCCATTATCTCTGCCACTTCTTCATGGTCACTCTCTGCCCCTGCTCCACACGGGGCCCTTCCCACGGGATGCCATCCTTCCCAAACTGATCCTGGGGGGCTGCCCACAGGCAGCAGCTCTTCAAGAACTGCTGGAGCAAACTGCTCCACAGCAGGTCCCCCATGGGTGGCAGCTCCCCCCAGACCCCCTGCTCCTGTGTGGGCTCCTCTCCATGCGCTGTAGCTCAGGCCTGGGGCCTCCTCCTGCAGGGGCTCTCCATGGGCCACAGCCTCCTCCAGGCCACATCCACCTGCTCCACCAGGGGCTCCTCCATGGGCTGCAGTGTGGAGATCTGCTCCATGTGGGACCCATGGGCTGCAGGGGGACAGCCTGCTCCACCAGGGGCCTCTCCACAGGACACAGGGGAACTGCTGCTGCGTTCCTGGAGCACCTCCAGCCTTCCTGCTGCACTGACCTGGGGGGTCTGCAGGGCTGCTTCTCTCACACTTTCTCACTCCTCTCTCCCCAGCTGCTGTTGTGCAGCAGGGTTTGTTTGTTTGTTTCCCCTTTCTTTAATCTGCTCTCCCAGAGGCCCAACTAGTATCACTCACTGGCTCAGTGAAGCTGGCTGGAGCTGACTCTGATCTGACATGGGGCAGCTGCTGAGTTGTGCTCATAGAGGCCACCCCTGCAGTCCCCAGCTACCAAAACATTGCCACATGAACCCAATACAGAAAGGAATGTCCTCCTTTCTCCATACTTCCTCGCTTTTTTCTAGGGTCTGAGGGCTTGTCTTAGCAGTGAAGACTGAGGCAAAGAAGGCATTCAGTAACTCTGCCATCTCTGTATCACCACAGCACCAGGGCACCCACCCCATTCAGCAGTGGGCCTACATTTTCTGCAGTCTTCTTTTTGTTACTGATGTATTTGAAGAAGCCCATTTTGTTGTCCTTGACATCCTTTGCCAGATTTAATTCCAAATGTGCATCAACTTTCCTTGTCATACCACTGCATATTCTTGACAGTATCCTTATACTCTTCCCAAGTAGCTTGTCCCTTCTTCACATGCTATGCTTCTTCACAGTATGCTATGTCCCTTCTTCTGTGTGAGTTTTGCCAGGATCACCTTGCTCATCCATGTAGGTTTCTCACTAATAGAAATTCCAAGTAAAAAGAACTGGCATCATAAATGTACATCAGAAATAAATGTAATAAATAGGTAAATAAACACTCATTTTTTCTGACACTTTTCCAGCAAACCTTATTTAATATTGAGTGTATGTGTGTGCATGTGTGAGTGTGTGTGTACCAACCTGGTATTTTTTATACCAGAAATTAAAAGTAATTCTCTTAATAAAACATCACATCAAATAATACTCCAGATCACTTGTACAGATTTTACCATGCTCCTGATGCTAAATTTTATATATTTTACCATTTATCATCATTCCGTCATTTACCGTTATTCTACATACAACTCTGACAGGAACAGGCCATACAATGGGTTGAACTATCAGCCTCTATTGAGAATATTGCCTGCCTCTTCCTATTTTTGTCTCTTACTGATTCTCTCTCCAGATATATCTTTCCTCAAGTTCCTTTCAGGTCTTTTTCAATAACTGTAAGTTTTTTTCTTTCTCTTCTCTCCATGAGCTTTGTTTCAATTGTTCTTACAGTCTGTGGACTGATTCCTGCAGTTCCTAAGCATTCATCATGTTCTCAGAAACAGCTTTGGTTGACTTCACCAGGGGCAGCACAATTTCACCCAGTGGTTATACACTTTTTCTTACATCTCTTTTCCATTTTAGTTCGTTGACTGGAAATTTGATTTTTTTTTTTTTTTTCCTGTACTGGACTTGCTTCTTTCATTCCTGTAATTTTTTTCTTCAAACTTTACTCTTTGCTGTTTTTCTGTCTCTCTTCTCTCCTACTGACAGAGTAAAAGAAGGGTGAATTAAGATTATCATAGAATCATAGAAAGGCTCAGGTTGGAAGGGACCTTAAAGATCATCTAGTTTCAACCACCCTGCCTTAGGCAGGGAAGAAGCAGACCTTTGTTTGGGTAGGATCTCTGTACTCTGTACTCATGAAAGTATTAAGAGCCATAGAGAAATTTATTTCAATGCAATTTTCTTACTTCCTAACATTAAAAGTAGATCAGTCATTAAAATATGCAGTATTTTAATATTTTATTTTAATATATTTCAATATTTGATTATTATTATTATTTTAATGTTAATATATTTTAAAAGCTTGGTGGGCTTTTTTTTAAAGGATTTTTAAATTTATTTTCAAGTTTTTGCTCAATATCTTATATTAAAAGATTGATATCTGTATTCACTTTGACTGTCTAGATTTAATTTCATTCAGTACATTTTAAGTCATATTCAGGTAAAACCTACCTAAACTTAAATCAAAGTTTAATTAAATTTAAAGATAAGTATTGAAATTTTTAAATAAAAACTTTCTTTTTGGATCACATATTCCTTTAGTAGTTTTATATACCTATGATTTTTTTTTCTGGAGTTTTTTATATGTTAGAAAAGTCTCAGAAAATTGCTTTTGAAAACAACCTATTTGAGTTAACTCACTTTAAGTCCTATAACATGATTAAGGTCTGCTTCATGGCTCAGTCTCATCTGCCTTGGAAACTTTGCTGGACATGGCTCCCAGACTCTCCCTGAACCTGTTCTGCAATTGCAAATCTACAGGTAGAGCAGGAGCCATTCTTCTGGGGCCACCATCTACCAGCCTTCACGATCCTGGAAGTCTCTATTTCCCAACGTAGGAAGCACAGACTATTTTCTTCTCCTTCTGTATAGATGGGGGTTCAAACTCTTGAAGCTTCAGGGTCTCAGAGAAGATCCGGTGGGTCGTTTTCTTGCCATCTCTGATGCTACTCATTGTGCTGAGGTCCTCACACAATGCCTTTGCTTGGTGACACAGATATCCACCACTGGTAGTACTCAGCCACATAACTCTGAAGGGAATGTAAAGCAGATAGTAACAGGTGAGGCAACACAAGAAATGCAACATGTGTTTTTTAGCAGAGGGTGGAAAACTTGAGCTCTTCTCTCTAGAGACTCATTGTATGGACCATCAGTATGCTGTGGAATATCCTATTCCTGTAATTGTACTTCAATTCCTTAATTATGCAAAATGATATCCAGATTGTGATAATACACAAACTGAAGCTCAGGAAGTTCCATCTGAATATGAGAAGGCACTTCTTTACTGTGAGGGTGACAGAGCCCTGGCACAGTTGCCCAGAGAGGCCGTGGAGTCTTCTTCTCTGGAGATATTCAAAACCTGCCTGGATCTGATCCTGTGTAGCATGCTTTAGGTGGCCCTGCTTGGCAGGGGGTTTGCAGTAGATGACCTTCAGAGGTTCCTTCCAGCCTTGGCTATTCTGTGGTTCTGTGATTCTGTGAAAGTTGCTTGATAATTCATAAAATAGGAGACTTCAAATGAAAAACTGTAATTCTACACAATTGGTATGAGAAAATATACATTCTGTACTTATAAATAATATCATTAACATATTAGAATTGTCATTAGTAAAGCTCATTTCATGTGTTCCTATCAAACAGGAAAAACTATGAAAAGGTGAAAGTAGAAATATCTGCCCTTAGCCTTCCTGCAAAAAGGCTGCTTTGACCTCATTCTTTGTATTCCCCTGACACTTAAGTGATTACCCAAACCTCCCACCATCTGCTCCTTTGGAGCAGGCACTCAAACTGGCAACAAAACATGCAGCTTTCCTAGAACTAAACCATAAAATGCTAAAAGCCATGAGAAACATGAAGTTCCCCTATGAAAACTGCAATGTTATATAAGAAGCAAAGTAACACAATAAATAAATAAATAAATAAATAAATAAATACTGCCACAAATTAACTCTTAATGCCATTATTGTAATGAGGCATGAGGTCAAAGGAAAGGAAACGGGATTTTAAATTAGTATTTTTCACTGTGATGATGGAACCACTGCTGAGACCCCTAATCCGCTCATGCTGACAGACCCATTATCTGCAATTATTCTTTATTCAAGTGTAAACCACCATTATGTATGGAGCTGTTGTTACTGTAATAAAAATTTTAAAAGGCTCTGTACTGTAAGTAACAACTAACTTCACCAAGCTACAGGAATCTAGTGTAAAAATATTTCCTTCTATTTACCATCATAACTTGGCTTTTATTCTGTCCTTTTCAAGAAATGAAAATAAATCTTTTGAGGTCTCTTCTTGAATCAAATTTGCACCAATGTTTCTTTTTATTGGAATAATC